>NC_057794.1:422280822-422640387 GCF_018294505.1 Triticum aestivum | reverse complement strand
GGCGGCAGACCGACGATGGGGAGTGGTTTCGGGGTGGGCGGGGCGGCGTCATGGCGCGGGCAGGTCGCGGGCGGCGGGGGCCGGCGGTTCGGCCGATGGTGGCTGACGGCTCAGGGGGGTGGAGTTTGATGATAAACTGCAGACCCTTGATTTCGTATCCAACGGTTGGAAAATCTAATGACCGGAGATGAAAAAGTCAGTCAACTGACATGTAGCCTGATAACCCACAGGTATAGGGGATCGCAACAATTTTCGAGGGTAGAGTATTCAACCCAAATTTATTGATTCGACACAAGGGGAGCCAAAGAATATTCTCAAGTATTAGCAGCTGAGTTGTCAATTCAACCACACCTGGAAACTTAATATCTGCAGCAAGGTATTTAGTAGCAAAGTAATATGATAGTAGTGGTAACGGTAGCAAAAGGTAATGGTAGCAAAAGTAATATTTTTGGTGTTTTGTAGTGATTGTAACAATAGCAACGGAAAAGTAAATAAGCGAAGAACAATATATGGGAACTCGTAGGCAATGGATCGGTGATAGAGAATTATGCCGGATGTGGTTCATCATGTAACAATCATAACCTAGCGTGACACAGAACTAGCTCCAATTCATCAATGTAATGTAGGCATGTATTTCGAATATAGTCATACGTGCTTATGGAAAAGAACTTGCATGACATCTTTTGTCCTACCCTCCCGTGGCAGTGGGGTCCTAGCGGAAACTAAGGGATATTAAGGCTGTAACGCCCTCGATGCGGCTATATCTCCTACGTGTCGAAGCACGACTTAGAGGCATAACCGCATTGAAAGCAATGTCACAAGTGAGGTAATCTTCAGAACAACCCATATAAATAAATAAAGGGGGAAGGATACATAGTTGGCTTACACTCGCCACATCACACAAATACATATATAAGTCATTACATTCATCCAATACACTCAGGGTCCGACTACGGTACCAAAATAAAGATCAACCCCCAAATGCGACAAAGTTCCCGATCACCCCAACTGGGCACCACTACTGATCATCTGGGAAAGACACGTAGTAACGGCGAGAGTCTTCATCGAACTCCCACCTTGAGCTCGGTCATATCATCTAGAACAGTATCATCGGTCCCTGCATCTGGTTTGGAAGTAAACTGTGAGTCACGGGGACTCAGCAATCTCACACCCTCGCGATCAAGACTATTTAAGCTTATAGGAAGGGTAATGGTATGAGGTGGAGCTGCAGCAAGCGACTAGCATATATGGTGGCTAACATACGCAAATGAGAGCGAGAAGAGAAGGCAAAGCACGGTCGAACAACTATGATCAAGAAGTGATCCTAGAACAACCTACGTCAAGCATAACTCCAACACCGTGTTCACTTCCCGGACACCGCCGGAAAGAGACCATCACGGTAACCCACGCGGTTGATGTATTTTAATTAAGATCAACTTCAGGTTTTCTACAACCGGACATAATAAATTCCCATCTTCCCATAACCGCGGGCACGGCTTTCGAAAGTTCAAATCCCTGCAGGGGTGTCCCAACTTAGCCCATCACAAGCTGTCACGGTCAACGAAGGATATTCCTTCTCCCAAGACAATACGATCAGGCTTGGCATCCCGGTTACAAGACATCCTCGACAATGGTAAAACAAGTCCACCAACACCGCCCGAATGTGCCGACAAATCCCGATAGGAGCTGCACATATCTCATTCTTAGGGCACACTCAGATTGTCCAAACTTCCGGTAGGCCAGCCCAGAGTTGCCCCTGGTGGCCACCGGCGGCTGACAAGGTGGACCAACTCTCAGAGGAGCACTAGCCCCGGGGGGTTTAAATAAAGATGACCCTTGGGCTCCGGAAACCCAAGGGAAAAAGAGGCTAGGTGGCGAATGGTAAAACCAAGGTTGGGCATTGTTGGAGGAGTTTTATTCAAGGTGAACTGTCAAGGGGTTCCCATCATAACCCAACCGTGTAAGGAACGCAAAATCCGGGAACATAACACCGACATGACGGAAACTAGGGCGGCCAGAGTGGAACAAAACACCAGGCATAAGGCCGATCCTTCCACCCTTTACCAAGTATATAGGTGCATTAAGATAAACAAGATAATATGGTGATATCGCAACAATAAACAAGTTCCAACAAGGAACGATCTCCAAACTTCACCTGCAACTAGCAACACTATAAGAGGGGCTGAGCAAAGTGGTAACATAGCCAAACAATGGTTTGCTAGGACAAGGTGGGTTAGAGGTTTGACATGGCAATATGGGAGGCATGATAAGCAAGTGGTAGGTATCGTAGCATAGGCATAGCAAAAGAGCGAGCATCTAGCAGGCAAAGATAGAAGTGATTTCGAGGGTATGGTCATCTTGCCTGCAAAGTTCTCATAGTTTCCTTGATCCTCGTAGGCATACTCAACGGGCTCCTCGTTCATGTACTCGTCTCCCTCTCTACCTAAACAAGAGCAACAAGCACAAAGGAACACAATCAACCATGTGCAATGCTCAAGCAACATGATGCAAACATGGTATGATATGCGGGATGCGGTATGTGATGCATATGCAAGATTTGCAAAGGAATGATTGAACTTGGCCTCAACATGGAAATCCAAGAGTGCCACTGGAAAGGTGAGGTGATTTTGGTCGAAGTCGATATAAAGATCACTGGAATCGGATGCACGGTTTGGAAATGGCAAGCAAAACAAATATGGCACCGGTCTGCGATAAACAGCAAGTAGCCATCTAAATGCGTCAAGCTAAATATGCTACAACACTCAAACATGGCAACAAAATACATGGCAGGGATCCACTCATGATGCTTGACAATAGATGAACATTGAGCTATGGCTAATTCACACATTAATAGGTTCAAACAAGCATGGCAAAAGTGCAAATGATAACAGGTTTCAGACTTGGTCAAATTAATAGCATATCAGGAATTTATCATCAGGAAGCAAACTTTAGAGCATGAAAACTACATGCTACAGGAACATATCATGGCAAAGAAAGGCATGGCATGAAGCTACTCGAAGCATATAACAAAAGTCCCTTAGTGACCTTGAGCCAAAAGGGATCAGAAAATACAATTGCAGGCATATGAACATAGCAAAAACATAAACAGATTCGGACTTAGAGAAAAACTGGAGCATGCAAAACAGATTAACAAGTAGGCATGATTACGAGCTCAATGCACTCACTACAGAGCAAGGCATGATAATCTAAGCATACACCCATCAATAAGACATGTCATAGAAGCTAGACATGGCAAGAACAACATCATAGCATGCACGGATCCACAACAACAAGCTCGGCAAAATCGCTAAACATGTTAACAATCTGCCAGGAACATTTTATAGAAAAAGTAGAGCTCGATTGACTCAAGCTAGGGTGATCCATAAATTCAAACAAAGACATGGATGGATAGAGCACCACAATATTAACAAAACATGCATACTGATCATCCTCAAAAGAGGCACGTATCACTAGGAAACAACATGAACATATGACATAACAACAAAATCTGGACAAGGACTTAGTGAAATTCTAAGTTCCTGAAATCAGCATCATTGAGTAAGCTACTTTGCATGCTTGTTCTAGTCACCACGAAGATCACAAAAATACATGGCAAGCACCTATGTAAAGATAACATGGCATACATCAAAACACATGTAGAGCTCAGGATCATAGCATGCACACATTAATCATGGCAAAAATGACAAAAGGCCATTTGCTGAAACAGATCTGAAACTTTCCTCACATAGCCCTTTTCCAACAGCATTTCGGGCATCAAGATGAGCTAAAATGAAAATCATGCAATGAGATGAAATGATGTACTCGTCGAGGCGAACATTTTGATATGATACACGCACGAATTGGAGCTACATATGCAGAGTTATGGCATGTCAAAGTATGCATAAAAATTAGGGTTCGAAGGGAAAAGTCAACCCTCGTCCCAGATCTAGATCCAGTGCACTGTAGCTTCACGGAGGTCGAGGTTCATCGGATCAGCGCCGGAGATGCCGCGGGACGTCACCAGACTTGGAGATCTGGCCGGGAGGAGGAGGCGGTGGTCAACACGGGGAACGGCGCTGGAGTTGGGGATGGCAACGGCGGCAAGGCACAGCGTCGGCGATGCGGGCGCGGGGCGGCCGAACCGGTCGAGGCGGCGGCGGAGAGGTGGGTGCCGGCGTCGAGGTGGCGCGGTGGCTCGCCGGCTCACAGAGGAGAAGGGGCGGCGCGGCGGATCGTGGCGATGTGGGTCGCCAGGCAGCTGACGTGTCAGCGCCTGATTGGTCCAGGGCGGTGCGCGGACGCATACGGCTAGACTTCGGACATGTCCGGCGGCTGGAGAGGAAGGAGACTAGGGTTTCGGGGAAAAAGACCCGAAAATGAAAAGGAGGGGCCTATTTATAGAGGTAGAGGGAGCTAGGAAGCTCCAAATGAGGTGCGGTTTGCGGCCACGCGATCATGATAGAACGCTCTAGATGATAGAAGGGGTTTAGGTGGGTTTTGGGCCAGTTTGGAAGGGTGTTGGGCTACAACACACACGAGGCCTTTTCGGTCCCTCGGTTAACCGTTGGAGTATCAAACGAAGTCCTAATGGTACGAAACTTGACAGGCGGTCTACCGGTAGTAAACCAAGGCCGCATGGCAAGTCTCGGTCCAAACCGGAAATGTTTAACACCCACACACGAAAAGAGGTAGAAAGGACCACTGGAGGACATATGAGCGCCGAAATGCAAAACGGACAATGGGGAAAATGGTCAGATGCATGAGGCGAACACGTATGCAAATGCAATGCACATGATGACATGATATGAGATGCATGACAAAGACAAAACACACGGAGACAAAAACCCGACAATGATGAAATAAAATAACTTAGTGCCGGAAACGGCAAGAGTTGGAGTACAAATAAGGTAGGTTACATCCGGGGTGTTACAACACTCCACCACTACGAAAGGATCTCGTCCCGAGATCTAGGACTGGAAAAACTCCGGGTACTCAGAACGGAGGTGATCCTCGTGTTCCCAGGTGGCTTCATGGTCGGAATGGTGTGACCACTTGACTTTGAGGAACTTGATAGACTTGTTGCATGTCTTGCGCTCAGTTTCTTCAAGAATAGCAACTGGGTGCTCACAATAAGAAAGGTCTTCTTGGAGATCAATGTCTTCGAAGTTGACGGTGCGGTCAGGGGTCTTGAAGCACTTGCGGAGTTGAGACACGTGAAACACGCCGTGCATGTTTGCAAAGTTGGAGGGAAGCTCAAGTTGATAGGCGAGATTGCCTCTCTTGCTGACGATCTTGAAAGGACCCATGTATCTAGGGGCAAGCTTCCCTTTGATACCGAAGCGACAAGTACCTTTCATTGGAGAGACGCGGAGGTAGACATGGTCTCCGATCTCGAAAGTCAAGTCATGATGCTTACTATCATAGTAACTCTTTTGGCGCGATTGCGCGGCTTTGAGGTTATCACGAATGACTTTGCACATCTCTTCTGCCTCTGTGATCAAGTCATTACCAAGAAGTTGACGTTCACCGGTCTCTGACCAGTTAAGAGGAGTATGGCACTTCGTGCCATAGAGAATTTCAAATGGGGCCTTGCTCAAACTCGCTTGGAAGCTGTTGTTGTAGGAGAACTCGGCATATGGAAGACAATCTTCCCACTTCATACCGAAAGAGATGATGCAAGCCCTGAGCATATCCTCAAGAATCTGATTTACTCGCTCAACTTGGACACTGGTTTGAGGATGAAAAGTTGTGCTAAAACGGATGTTGGTGCCCATGGCCTTCTGAAAAGAATCCCAAAACTTCGAGGTGAAGATGTTTCCGTGATCTGAAGAAATCAACTACGGAATGCCGTGCAGAGAGACAATCCGGGAGGTATATAGCTCTGCCAATTGAGTTGCTGTGATGGATTCTTTGATAGGAAGGAAATGAGCCACTTTAGTGAGTTTGTCGATGACAACAAACATAGCATCATTGCCATGCTTGGACTTTGGAAATCTAGTCACGAAGTCCATCTCAATGTGGTCAAACTTCCATTCTGGAATGGCAAGAGGTTGGAGGAGACCAGCTGGTCATTGGTGTTCTGCTTTCACTCTTCTGCAAACATCACATTCATTCATGAACTGAGCAATCTCGCACTTCATTCGAGTCCACCAATACGACTGCTTGAGGTAATGGTGCATCTTTGTACTTCCAGGGTGGATAGAGAGGAGTGAATTGTGAGCCTCGTTCATAATGACTTTGCGAAGGTCACCTTTAGGCACAACAGTGCGATCCTCGAAGAATAGAGTATCCTTGTCCTCGAGACGATAGCACTTGTACTTGGGTTGACTCTTGGCAATCCCAATCTTCACCTTCTTCACCATAGCATCAAGAAGTTGAGCCTCACGAATCTGATCTTCCAAAGTAGGAGAGACTTGGAGGTTTCCCAGAAATCCTTGAGGAACAACTTGCAGATTGAGTTTGCGGAAAGCTTCACAAAGCTCGGGTTGGTAAGGCTTGAGAATCAGACTGTTGCAATAAGCCTTCCTGCTCAATGTGTCAGCAATTACATTGGCCTTGCCTGGAGTATATTCGATACTCGGATTATACTCTTGAATCATTTCGACCCAACGAGTCTACCTGAGGTTGAGATTAGGCTGAGTGAAGATGTACTTGAGACTCTTGTGGTCAATGAAGATGTCCACTTTTCTTCCCAATAAGAGATGTCTCCAAGTTAACAGAGCATGAATAACTGCCGCCAACTCGAGGTCATGAGTGGGGTAGTTCTTCTCGTTGGGCTTCAACTGGCGAAAGGTATAGGCCACAACTTTCTTCTCTTGCATCAACGCTGCACCAAGACCTTGAAGGGAAGCATCACAGAAGACCTCGAACGGTTTGGATTCATCATGAGGAGTCAGAACTGGAGCAGTGACTAATTGCTCTTTCAGGGTGTTGAAAGCGATGTCACATTCAGGAGACCAAACGTACTTCACGTGCTTCTGCAGAAGGTTGGAAAGAGGCTTCGCGATCTTAGAGAAGTTCTCAACGAACCTTCGACAATAGCTTGTGAGCCCAAGGAAGCTGCAGAGTTGCTTCACATTTTGAGGTGGTTCCCAATTCACAATTGCAGACACCTTCTCAGGATTCACCGCTATGCCCTTGGCAGAAATGATATGTCCAAGGTAGAGAACCTCATCGAGCCAAAACTCGCACTTTGAAAACTTGGCATAGAACTGATGTTCTCTGAGCTTATCCAGCACCAAATGCAAGTGCTTGGCATGATCCTCCTTGTTCTTGGAAAAGACCAAAATGTCATCGAGGTAGACCAAGACGAAGTCATTTGTGTAGGCATTGAAGATAAAATTCATCATGCGAGAGAATGTTGGCGGAGCGTTGACGAGGCCGAATGACATGATAGTGTATTCATATGAACCATAGCTTGTTCTGAATGTTGTCTTGGGGATATCCTCTGCACGGATGTGAATCTAATGATAGCCCATACGGAGATCAAGCTTGGAGAAAACTTGAGCACCTTTGAGTTGTTCAAACAACTCATTGATGTTGGGAAGTGGGTACTTGTTCTTTATAGTCTTCTTGTTCAATGGACGGTAGTCGACACAAAGTTGGTCCGTTCCATCATTCTTCTTCACAAAAACAACTCCACAACCCCACGGAGAAGAACTAGGTCGGATGAGACCCATTCTCTCTTGAATATCGAGTTGCTTCTTCAGCTCCTTCAACTCTTCAGGTCCAAGCTTGTAAGGACGTTTGCAAACAGGTTCCGTGCCAGGCTCAAGATCGATGACAAATTCAACTGGCCAGTGCGGAGGCATTCCTGGAAGCTCTTCTGGAAAGACGTCTTGCTATTCGCAAATGACTGGAATTTGAGAGATGGCATCCAGCTCGCTCTTCTCATTGAGAGAAAACAGACGGATGGTATTATCCCTTGCGGCAAAGACAATTACATCCTCGGACGAATGAGTCAATTGAATCTGCCTGGCGGCACAATCAAGCTGAGCCTTCTGCTTAGAAAGCCTGTCGGAGTAATGGGCCACGGGTAGGCCAACCCGAGCCCCAGAACCTTTCAAGACATCAGGGTAGGCTGCGCCCCTCAAGACCCCAGGACGAAGAGCCGCCTTTTGAGAAGTCAGCGGCAAGGCGGCCGACCGCCCACTCACGGCCGAGTCCCAGGGACGACTTCAAGATAAGACGACTCCTGACTGGCGAATTCCAGAGAAGCCGGCTTTGGGGAGTCGGCCCGCGAGTCCAACGAACCCCATATCCTCATCGGGAGGGACGGGGCCGGGGAGTGGCTACAGTAAAGCCCGCTCCCGCCCCTTACCAAGGGCAGGCATGGCCACAACACGCCGTACCCGGGGAGATCTCTGTGCGGTGTGGCACTATTGTCGTGCCGGCCCTGACATCAGCACCGAAGGACCGAATCCTGCGCCCACGACGGCTTGTCTGTACGGCCCTGGGGCGGCGGGTCCCACCAGTCAGTGGGACCCCAGGAGACGGCAAGTGCGCCACCAGTCGGCCCCCGGAGTCGGCCAGACCCTTCCCCTGGGGCCCATGCGCCATTAATCAGATGTGACGGAGAGTGGCAATAGTGATTGCCCACCAGGCGGCGGGGCTGTTGCCACGACTCCATGATCAAGCCCGCGTTATCAGAAGCACGACTACAGTAATCAGCAGCCGGCAAGACCCGCCCGCGGCGGACGCGGCCTGTTGGCTCCATACCTGGCCAGTCGGCAGGGCCCACCAGTCGACGGGCCCCAGCAGTCGGCAGAGAAGACGTAGGCGAGAGGCACTGACGGCTGGGCCCGCGTCCAGCCAGATTACCATTGTACCCCTGGGGGGTAGGTCCATATAAACCCCCCAGGGCACCCATGCAAAGGGTTGACATCCATTAGCTCTAGACCAGATCATATAGGAGAGAGAGAGCTAGCCTTGCCCTCTCCTACCTCTAGGAAACAGCTCTAGGACCAATCGTGTAAACACTTTGCCATAGTGATCATGGGGAGACCCCGCAGAGCAGCAGTAGGGGTATTATCTCCCCGGAGAGCCCTGAAGCTGGGTAAGATTCGCCAGCGTGCATGTCTACGCCTCATCCCGTTTCCAGGCACCGGCGACGTTCTACTCGCCCCCACCATGATAAGCCATCCTTTGGCATATGTCGCACCCAACCCTCGACATTTGACGCCCACCGTGGGGCCTAGTGCACCGCCGTCCGGAGACCTGTTCTGGACGGGAACCCTTTTCCTCCCTGGCGACCGCAGCCAGCCAGGCATGCCAGACAGAGTTTGCGCCGACACGCTGCGCGGCGTTGAGATCGCCTGCGCAGCCAGCTACCTCGCCGAACTTGTCGGCGAGGTTCGCCTCTCCGACGAACCTGCATCCAACGCAGGCATGGGCGGCTCCGAGAGCCTCCTCGTGGGCCTCCTCGATCAACTCCACGTCTCCGGCGAGCCTGCCGTGGACTTGGAGTCCGTTGGCTCCACCGACCCGATGCTGGTCGACTCCGACACCACGTCGCTCGACGCGTTCCCCACTAATGTGGTGGTCCACGACGAACCTCTCCCTCGCGCGGAGAGCGACGGAAGCACCGTCACCGAGGTGCTTGTCATTAGTCATGACGAGCCTCCCGGCGGAGGAGCACATGACCCACTCGGTGCAGCGCTACAAGACCTGACTGTGCCCATTCCGGAAGACGCTGACGCGGAAACGTTGGAGGCGCGCCGCCTTCGGCTCGTCGAAGGCGCGAAGAAGCTGGCCAGCATGAGACGCTTGTCAGAAGCCTACCGGTGAGAGATGGATCGCGCTGTTTGCAGCTCGCCGGCCCCGGCAGGGCCCAGCCGCCTTGGCGCGGTCCAGCAGTGCGGCGTAGCCATCGCCAATCTGTTCGGGGCAAGTCGCCCTGTGTATGCTACACCAGCGGAGAACATCTGAGCCGCCTAGGCGGCGGCGGACGAGCTGGACAATTTCGAGGGCGAAGAACGCCGCCTGATGATGGAGCGAGTCCAACGGCTCCTCGACGCGGCTGCCGCGCAGAACGAGGCCGGCTGCCGCACGGAGGCGCCGCAGCGGCAAAACGACGACCTTCGCCGAGATCAAGGCGCGACGTCTCGGACGCCGACTGGCGGCGCCCGAGGAAGAAGAGACAAGGATCCGGCTGTCAGCCATAGTCAGACTCACATTACCATAGAGCGTGACCGAGACGGCCGCCCGAGAGCAGTGGAACGACGGGACGACTATCCGCCTCCTCCTCCTCGCAAGGAGAGGTGAGTCTCCCCGCCGCCTATTGACCATCCGACTCTCGGTGACCGCCTTGGCCGCCGAGAGGGAGTCGGAGAAAATGACGCCCGCCACCGGATCGACCGACTTCACCGATCCCTGGCACTGGAAGAAGAAGACGAGTTGGGCCCGCCTTGTTTCGGGCCCTGCATTCGAGACGAGCCCTTTCCCAGAGGGTTCACGCTCCCAAGAGACACGCCTAAGTATACCGGCTCCATGAAGCCGGAAGACTGGCTAGTCGACTACCCCACGGCTATCAGCATAGCGAACGGCAAAAAGCGTGTCGCCGTAAAGTATGTTCCGCTCATGCTCCAGGGCATGGCTCGGACATGGCTGGACAGCCTGAAGCCCCACAGCATCAACAGCTGGGTTGACTTCACTGAAGCATTCGTCCGCAACTTCACCAACACGTACAAGCGTCCTCCCAAGCCTCGCCAACTCTCCTTGTGCATGCAAGGTCCCGACGAGTCGACTCGCGACTACCTCACGCGTTGGGCCGAGCTTCGAAACTCCTGCGAGGGCGTGCACGAGGTGCAGGCTATCGAGTACTTCACCGCCGGGTGCAGAGAAGGCACCCTCCTCAAGCACAAGCTCCTCTGCGACGAGCCAGAAACCCTCGACGAGCTGCTGATCATAGCAGACAAGTACGCCACGGCCGACTCCTCCATGAAGGCGAAGATTCAAGTCAGCGCAACTAGCAAAGTGGCCCCTCAAGCTCCAAGAACTCCGGCGGGAGATGCCAGTCGGCGGCAATAGCAGAGCGACCACAAGCGCAAGGCTTCGCAGCCGGCTTCCAGCAGCCGGCAGGTCACAACAGTTGAAGCCCAGCAGCCGGATGGGCAGCCCCCGCCCAAGCGACAGAAAGGCGGCAAGCCCAACTGGTTGCCGGCCTTCTCCTATGAGCAGACTCTGGGTGGACCTTGCAAGTTCCATAGCATCGCGAAGCCGTCGAATCACACCACCCGAAAGTGCCACTGGCTCACCAGGATCGCCAAGGGAGACGGCCTCCTACCTCCCCCGCCTGCTGGGCAGCCGCCTCCGCCCCAGCAGCCGGCTGTCAGGCCAGTCGGCGCAGTACAAGACGAATACCCTGAAGAACACGGAGCCTACATGGTGTTTACCAGTATGGCTGATGCTCGATGCAGCAGGCGGCTGCAGCGACAAGAGGTGAATGCAGTAGCATCAGAGACGCCAGAGTTCATGCACTGGTCCGAGAAGCCTATCAGCTGGAGCAGGGCTGATCACCCGGAGGTGATGCCAAGTCCGGGCTCCTATGCCTTGGTCTTAGAGGCCACCTTTGCCATGGATAGACGAGCCGCTCGTTTCTCGCCAGTCCTGATATACAGAGGCAGCAGCATCAATATCCTGTACAAGGACACCATGGAGAAATTAGGAATCAAGCAAAGACAGCTTCAGAGCAGCCAGATTGTGTTCCACGGCATTGTTCCCGGGCTTTCCTGCTCACCAATCGGCAAGATCCTGATGGACGTCCTCTTTGGAGACAAAGATCACTTCCGCCGAGAGTCAGTTTGGTTTGAGGTGGTGGATCTCAAGAGGCCATACCATGCACTACTTGGCCGACCCGCCTTGGCCAAGTTCATGGCGGTCCCCCACTACGCCTACCTCAAAATGAAGATGCCCAGTTCCAGGGGAATTCTGACTGTAGCCGACGACTACCGAAAGTCGTCTGCCTATGCGGCTGAGAGCAGTCGGCTAGCCAAGTCCCTGGTGATCGCGGCCGAGAAGTGGCTCCTTGAGCAGGTTGTGGCGATGGCCGGCAAGCAGCCAGAGATGTTGCCCAACCCAAAGGAGTCGGAGGCTGAGGGCTCATTCAAGCCGGCCAAGGAGACAAAGAAGATACCCTTGGATCCGGAGCACCCAGAGAGGTACGCTGTCGTAGGCGCAAACCTCGACAGCAAATAGGAAGGCGAGCTCGTCGATTTCCTCCATGAGAATCGGGACATCTTTGCATGGTCCCCCAAAGACATGCCAGGTGTACCGATGGAATTCGCCGAGCACAAGCTACATGTCCGATCTGATGCAAAGCCGGTCAGGCAGCCCCTGCACCGCCTATCAGAAGAGAAGAGAAGAGTTGTTGGAGAAGAGATAGCCCGACTCCTGTCAACCGGCTTCATTATGGAAGTATTCTTTCCAGAGTGGCAAGCAAATTCGGTCCTAGTACTGAAGAAGAACAAGCAGTGGCGAATGTGTATTGACTACACGAGCCTCAACAAGGCCTGCCCCAAGGACCCGTTTGCCCTACCAAGAATTGATCAAGTGATAGACTCCACCGCCGGATGCGAGTTGTTGAGTTTTTTAGATGCATATTCAGGATATCACCAGATCAAGCTGAACCCGACCGACAGACTGAAGACCGCCTTCATCACGCCGTTTGGAGCTTTCTGCTACCTCACCATGACGTTCGGCTTGAGGAATGCTGGCGCCACCTTTCAGCGTTGCATGCAGAAGTGCCTCCTCAAGTAGCTCGGCAGGAACGCCCACGTCTACATGGACGATGTGGTGGTAAAGACGGAAAAGTGTGGAACACTGCTGGAAGACCTCAAGGAGACCTTTGAGAACCTGCGCCGATTCTAGATCAAGCTCAACCCCGAGAAGTGCGTCTTCGGAGTACCAGCTGGCCAACTCCTTGGCTTCTTGGTCTCTGAACGCGGCATAGAATGCAACCCTGTAAAGATCAAGGCCATTGAGAGGATGGAGGTACCCAGCCGACTGTTGGACGTGCAAAAGTTCACCGGCTACTTGGCATCCATCAGCCGATTCATCAGTCGGCTCGGCGAGAAAGCTCTCCCCTTATACCAACTCATGAAGAAGACCACTTTTTTTGAGTGGAACCACAAGGCGGACGAAGCTTTTCTCCAGCTGAAGAAGATGCTAACTACTCCACCCGTTCTGGCGGCTCCGACTCCTAAGGAACCTATGCTCCTGTACATCGCCTCCACCAGCCGGGTAGTCAGCACGGTCATTGTAGTGGAACGCAAGGAGGAAGGCAAGGCACTACCTGTCCAGAGACCAGTATATTACCTGAGCGAAGTACTGTCTGCCTCCAAGCAGAACTACCCTCACTACCAGAAGATGTGCTATGGCGTGCACTTTAACGCCAAGAAATTGAAGCCTTACTTTCAAGAGCATCCAATCACTATGGTCTGCACGGCCCCACTTGCCGAGATCATCGGAAGCCGAGATGCTTCTGGCCGAGTGGCCAAGTGGGCCATAGAGCTGGCTCCCACACGATCCACTACCAGCCCTGCACCGCCATCAAGTCACAAGCACTGGGCGACTTTCTCGTCGATTGGGCCGAGACCCAGTACCTACCTCCAGCGTCTGACTCCACCCATTGGCGGATGCATTTCGACGGCTCCAAGATGCGCACCGGCTTGGGAGCCGGCATCGTCCTCACCTCTCCTAAAGGCGAAAAGCTCAAATACGCACTGCAAATCCATTTTGCCGCCTCCAACAACGTCGCCGAGTACGAGGCGCTCATTCACGGGCTCCGGCTTGCCAAAGAACTTGGCATTTGCCGGATCCTTTGTTATGGCGACTCGGACTTAGTGGTCCAACAGTCATCTGGCGACTGGGACGCCAAAGATGCAAACATGGCGAGTTACCGTTTCCTCGTGCAACAACTCAGTGGGTATTTCGAGGGGTGCAAGTTCCTCCATGTGCCAAGAAACGACAACGACCAAGCAGACGCCTTGGCACGAATCGGCTCTACCCGCCAAGCAATACCATCCGGCGTCGCCCTTCAATGCCTCCTCAAGACGTCTGTCAAGCCTTCACCAGAATCAGACTCCATCTTCGTGCCGGCTCCTCCCGAAGAAGTCGGATCCGACTCTAGAGCCCCGACAGACGGTACGGGGATTTTGGCAGATGGCTCCAAAGTCACCACAGTCAAGGCCGGCCCGGGGACTTCAGCGGTGGCCTCGAAGACTCCAGAACTCGGCCCAAGAGCCGCGCCAGTCGGCCCGGGGACTTCAGTAACCCAGCAAGCGGTTGTTGACTCCAACCCGCCGCCTCCCAGCCCAACCGCCCTCGTCCAAGTCGCAGTTCTGGCAGTCAAAGAAATAGCAGCACCCTCATGGGCCCAGCCATCCTCAAATTCCTGGTGAGCAAAGAGCTGCCGACTGATGAGACCTCAGCTCGGCAAGTACAACGCTGAGCGGCAGCCTACACCATAGTCAACAGAGAGCTGGTCAGGCGCAGCGTCACTGGTGTCTACCAGCGCTGCGTAGAGCCGGAGCAAGGCGAAACAATTCTCAAAGACATCCATCAAGGCGAGTGCGGCCACCATGCGGCTTCAAGAGCACTCGTCGCAAAAGCCTTTCGACACGGTTTCTTCTGGCCGACTGCCTTAGAAGAGGCCAAGGAATTGGTCCAAAAATGCAAAGGGTGCCAGAAGTTCAGCTCCAAGCCGCACCAGCCAGCTTCTGCACTCAAGACCATCCACATTGCCTGGCCTTTCACAGTTTGGGGTCTAGACATGGTGGGACCATTCAAGACAACACGAGGTGGCTTAACTCACTTACTTGTCACAGTGGACAAGTTCACCAAGTGGATAGAAGCGAAGCCAATCAAGAAACTGAACGGTCTGACTGCCGTGACTTTCATCTCCGATATCACAATTTGGTACGGCATACCACACAGCATCATCACCGACAACAGCACAAATTTTGCCAAAGGCGCCTTGGCCCGTTTTTGCGCAACACAGGGCATCTGACTAGACCTAGCGTCCGTCACCCATCCATAGTCAAATGGCCAGGTGGAGCGAGCAAACGGCCTCATCCTATCCGGCATCAAGCCCCGGCTGATCGAGCCTCTAGAGCACTCGGCTGGCTGCTGGCTCAACGAGCTGCCAGCCGTCCTCTGGAGTCTGTGCACGACTCCAAACAAGTCAACCGGCTTCACGCCTTTCTTCCTCGTCTATGGTGCCGAAGCCATCATCCCAACGGACATAGAGTTCGACTCCCCGCGAGTCACCATGTACACCGAGGAGGAGGCACAAGAAGCACGTCAAGACGGCGTTGATCTGCTGGAAGAGGGCCGGCTGTTGGCACTCAGCCGGTCCAGCATCTACCAGCAGAGCCTGCGTCAATACCACAACAGGAAGGTCAAGCCAAGATCTTTCCAAGAAGGCGACCTTGTGCTCCGGCTGATCCAGCGAACAGCCGGCCAGCACAAGCTGTCGGTGCCTTGGGAAGGCCTTTTCATCATCAGCAAAGTGCTGGGCAACGACTCCTAATACCTGATTGACGCTCAGAAGCCCCGAGCACGCAAGAGGGACGACTCCGACAAAGAGACAGAGCGGCCATGGAACGCAAATCTCCTTCGAAGATTTTATAGCTGATGCAGTATGTACTATGTTACCATTTGTATTAAAGTATCAAGACTTCGGGCCCCCCGAGACGAGCTCGGGGACTGCCCTCTTTTGTCTATATAATGAAAATTATGCCTACGCGTATGTTACTTTTCGTTATGCCGCTTGGCACCGGGTTCGATAGGTCGGCCCGGGGACTCGCCGCCTTGCACTATGAAATGCTTCCTGCAGCAGGACAAGTAGTGTGTGGTGCCTAAGCCATCTCCTGTCAGAAGCCACAACTCGTAGAGCGACTGTACGGTGAGCAGGAGTAAGGTAGAATGGGCCCTCGGACGAAAAATGGCTAAGGACTCAAAGCATAAAACATAGCTCAAGCCGGCTTCTAGCATTTTTTCTCAAACCGACTGTTAACCAGTCGGCTCACGGCCTTCTATCCAACTTGCTAAAAAACTCTAAAACGGCTAAGTACTTGCCTTGCCAAAGTAGCCAAGCATTTGATCCAACGGCAGTCCGCAGAGCGGCTGCCAGACGGGCAAGCTAGGCAACTAAGGGAAAGCGGCAAAGGAAAAGGCCAAAAGAGCAATGAGCAAGAAAAGATAGAACTCGGATAAATATTTACATAGCATAGGCCCTTGGCCGAATCTTCGAGCAAAAGTTCAAAATACACCCCGCGGGTGGAATTGTGCAAATTAACAAGTTCTTCAAGACAACTAAAGCAGATAAAATAAAGATAAGGCGACAGCTTAGGAAGCAGCAGATGGATTCAGAGGGTCAGAGGAGGCGGCAGCGTCAGGCGTTGGGGCGGCCGGCCGGGCAGTCTCGGCTTGATCGCCTCCGGTGGTAGTCGGCTCGGTCGCACGCGGCTCGTTGCTGGAGGCGCGGTCAAGCTGAGGCCGGCCGTCTGCTCCATCTTCTGGTTCTTCCGGCTCGCCTCCGTCCTCCGCCTCGCCTTCCTCCTCGGCGCTGGAACCGATCACCTCCGCCGAGTCCTCGCCGTAGTCTGGGTTCATCCCAAACCACTCCGGCGGTACCCCCTCGCCGTCTTTAGACCGCTCGGGGATGAAGATGCTGGTGTCAGTGTACTCGGTGATCGCCGCAGCACGCTTGACAAGGGCGTCTTCCGCGTCTGCCAGCTCCGGCTGGGCCTCCGACCGGAGTGTGGCCAGCCGGTCTAAGTCCAGCCCCGGATACCATGCCTTGACGAACTCCAAGGCCCGACGCGCTCCAGCTCGGGCCGAGGAACCCTTCCAGGCCTCAAGACGACCAGCCGCGACCTCCAGCCAGTCGGCAGTCCGACTGGGGGTGCGTGGAGCCTGCATGTCCGGCCACAGGGTGGCAATCACTTGGGCACCGACATGTTGAAGCCGGCGCAGCATCCGGTGAGTCGGCCGAAGGCGAGCCTCGATGCTCAGTATATGCTCATCAAGGGTTCGGGGGGCGTCGGCGGCGATCTCTGCACCTTCCGCCCTCTGACCTTCACGGTCAGCCTCGATGGCTTGGATGGCGGCCTGCGAGTGCCCAGGGAAGAAGTCTGCCAAGACAGAAGAAACGAAGAAACAAGTCAAAAATTAGGAGTCGGCACAATTTATAATCAGCAGCTCGAAGAAAGAAAGTAAAGAAACCCACCATCAACAATGTCTTCAATCTCATGGAAGCCGGAGGCTAGCAGTGCCTCTTTGTAAGTCCAAGAGGAGCGCTCGCTCGCAAACTCGGCCAGGAGGGTGGTTTATGCCTCCTCTGCCTCCTTCTGCATCTTCGCATGCAGCTCCCTCTGCTCTGCCAATTGAGTGGCCAGCAGATCGCGCTCTCTGGCGAGCTTGCTGCACTCCTCCCCCTTGGCGCGCAGCGCAGAGTTGGCTTCGCTCAGCTGCTGTTGAAGAACAGCGTTGGCTTCTGAAGAGAAGGAATAAAGAAGGTATTAAGTCATCAATAAAGAAGGTCGCCGGGGAGATCCAGCCCGACTGCTCAGCAGTCGGCCCGAATCTTGGGGACTACCGCCCTCGGGTGCGCCAGCGCGTCCCCGCAAAAGAAGAAAAATGACTTATTCCGGCTCTCCGACAAGTCGGCGGTCCACTTGCCCAGCTCTTCAACGTTATGGTTGAAGGCAGTAACGCGGAGGTTGTGGTAGTCCTGCAACAAGTGTTTCAGGCAAAAGTTAGTACCCGGAGCTCACCAATTGGAGTTCCGGGCCGCCTTCTCAGCAACCGGCCCGAAACTCGGGGACTACACCCAGTGGGTGCGCTAGCGCGCCCCCATAGAGAGGACAAAAGAGAAAACATACCCGGACGGCTGCCCGCAATGCCAAGTACGCCTTGGTGTAGTTCTGGATGGCGTCGCCCTCAGCTCGAAGCTTCGCCTGGACGTCCAGAAGCGCCTGGTTCAGCGGCCCTGTGCCGCCTCCTCGCACCCACCCAATGGGTGCGGCGCTCGTCACTTCAGCGTCTGGGATCGCCGAGCTGGCGGTGCCGACCTCCAGGGGGCGGGGTGCCGAAGTCGCCTTCTCCAGACGGTGGCGCGTTGGCAAGCCGACTTGGAGGAGTAGCCTCGCCACGGCCTCATCTTCGGTCGGCGGCACCAGAGGGTCCGCTGGCTGTTTGCCTTGCGTGCTCCTAGACGGCGGCGGAGGCGGCGGCGGAACGATCACATCCGGCATGGAAGAGTCGCCACCTTCCCTCTCCATGACGGGGTTCTTGCCGCCGGCTTCCCCAGTCTGCCCCGTGCACTCCGGAGGCGGCGACGCAGAGTTCAGCAGGGTGACGAACACCGTCGATTGGCGGTGCGCGGCCTCCTCAGCCTGCCGCTTCGTCGCAACGACGGCTTCGGCCTCGGCCAGTTTCTTCTTGGCAGAGGCCTCCGCCTTATCGGCCTCCACCTTCTCCAGGCGGGCGACCTCTTCCTCATTGCGCTTCTCCTGCGCATTCCGCTCTGTCGCCTCCCGGAGGTCGGCGGCGGGGTCAATCCGCCGAGTGGAGGTGGACGTCTCCGCTGACCCCATGACAGAGGCGGTGACGACCCTCTCAAGAGTGAGGGAAGCCCTGAAGCAAGGGAAGCAAGTAAAAGACTCAGACAAAGCCACAAAGAAAGAATAAAGCGTTGAGACAGAATACTCACACGGAGACCAGTGGCGGCTTCTTCACTTCCTTACGGAAGCGGATGGCCTTCGTAGCCGCCTCGTCCCGCCGGGTCGCCGCAGCCGAACCCTTGGGCTTCTTCGGCCGACTTCTGAACAAGGTCGGCACGGCCCTATGCTTCTTCCCGCCGCCTGGAGCACCCGGCGCGGCAGAAGAGCCCGCGCCAGGCTCGCGGGCTCCTGGCCGATGGCGGGGGGCGACTTCTCCCTCAGCCTCGTCGTCAGGCCAGTCGGCGAAAGTGGCCGAAGGCCTGGAGCCACCTGCTACTCCTCCTCCTCGCTCCGCTCGTCTTCCAAAGCCGCCGCTCCCAGATCAGGGTCGTCGACGTCCCTCTCTGCCCGGTCGGCAGGGAACTCGCGGGCCGGCCCCATGGTGCCGGATGGTGGATGGAGGAGGCGATTCTGACCAAAGCCGACTGGTCAGGCCGCACAAAACAAACTCGGCAAGAAAGAAGACAATCCAAAGAAAGAAAGAAAAGGCAACTCACTACGGGCGGGGGGTTGGCGCGGGAGTACGGCTCCTTGCCGAACCGCCAATCCTCCAGGAGCTTGCTGCCTGAGAGGTAGTTCACCATGTAGGCCACCTCCTCGTGAGGCATGTCCTTGGTGCACATCCGACTCGGGTCACTGTGCCCGCTCATTTGGCATATCATGTGGGGGCGACCTTGGAGCGGGAGAACTCGGCGCGCCACGAAGGCGGCCAGCAGGTCTGGACTAGTCAAGCCCTCCAACTGCGTCAGCACTCGGAGACGCGTGACGGTGCCGGCTCCCGCAGGTGTCAGCGACTTGGCCCTGTACGACCAGTTGGGCAGTCTCCCAGCCGGCGGGCCGGCTTCGAAAGCCGGCAGGTTGACCCAGTCACCCCTCACGGAGATGCTTCTGACGTAGAAGTACGATCGCTGCCACATCTTCACCAACTTTATCAGCGAGATGGTGGGGAAGGGGTTGTCAGCCCCCAACCTTCGCATGGCAATGAAAGTGCCGCATTGAGCCGGCACGCCTGCAGCCTGGGTGCCGAGCTTGGAGAAGAAGAACTCCCCCCAGAGCTCGAGGGTGGGGAGGACTCCGAGGAAGACTTCGCACAAGGCCACAAAGGCGGACAACAGCACCACCGTGTTGGGCATGAGGTGGTGTGGCTGGAGGCCGTAGAACTCCAGAAAAGATTGGAAGAAGCTACTCGCCGGCAGCCCCAACCCGCGCAGGCAGTGCGAGCGGAAGATGACCCGCTCGCCCTCCTGCGGCGCGGGGGAAATCACCCCCCTCGGCGCAAGACGCACCCGCACGTAATCTTCACCGGGGAGCCGATGAGTCTTGCGGAGGAACTCGATGTGGTCGTCGTGAACTTCTGAGCCGTCCCAGGTGCCGGAGCGCACCGGGGGAGGCGCGGTGGCAGAAGAAGAACTCATTGCGAGCTGATCGCCACGGCGTTCGTCGAAGCTTGGGCGCGCGGCGGAGCGAAGAAGAAGAAGAAGAAGAAGAAGAAGGAGAAGAGTAAGGAGTAGTGAGAAGGAGGGGCGCGCGTGCTCTGCCGCGCCCCCCTCTTTCCCCTACTTATAGCCTCATGGGCTGCAAAGCCGAGGGGGCGGTCGTGGATTTACTGCACCCATGACCCCACGACCCCCACGTTTCCACGACAAAGTTACTGCACGCAGTAACTTCGCAAGAATCGCAACCGTCCACTCGGGCTACAGCGGATCCGCTGGAGCGCCAAGGCACGGTAATTGCGCCCCCCCCCTACGGGCCTGTCCCGTTGCACGTAGGCTGGCAGACTGGCCCGGCCACGCGTTGCCACGTGACAAGCCCGGAACGGGCGGTGGCCTGGGAGCTTAGCCAGCACGCTTCTTGGATCCCGCCATGACGTTCAAAATAGTGTGCAAGCCAGAGTTGGGCGGGTCCGACTCCTTCTAGTCGGCCCGGCGGGAGTCAGCAAGAACCATGTGACGAGCACCTGGAAAGAGAAACTGCTGAGGCTTCTCGGCTGATCGTCCGTGGCGCCTCACCAGCTTCGGGGACTACTGTCGGAGTAATGGGCCACGGGTAGGCCAACTCGAGCCCCAGAACCTTTCAAGACATCGGGGCAGGCTGCGCCCCTCAAGACCCCAGGACGAAGATCCGCCTTCTGAGAAGTCGGCGGGAAGGCGGCCGACTGCCCACTTGCGGCCAAGTCCCGGGGACGACTTCAGGATAAGCCGACTCCTGACTGGCGACTTCCAGAGAAGCTGGCTTTGGGGAGTCGGCCCGCGACTCCAACGAACCCCATATCCTCATCGGGAGGGACGGGGCCGGGGAGTGGCTACAGTAAAGCCCGCTCCCACCCCTCACCAAGGGCAGGCATGGCCACAGCATGCCGTACCCGGGGAGATCTCCGTGGGGCGTGGCACGGTTGTCGTGCCGGCCCTGACATCAGCACCGAAGGACCGAATCCTGCGCCCACGACGGCTTGTCTGTACGGCCCTGGGGCGGGTCCCACCAGTCAGTGGGACCCCAGGAGACGGCAAGTGCGCCACCAGTCGGCCCCCGGAGTCAGCCAGAACCTTCCCCTGGGGCCCATGCGCCATTAATCAGATGTGACGGAGAGTGGCAATAGTGATTGCCCGCCAGGCGGCGGGGCTGTTGCCACGACTCCATGATCAAGCCCGCATCATCAGAAGCACGGCTACAGTAATCAGCAGCCGGCAAGACCCGCCCGCGGCGGACGCGGCCTGTCGGCTCCGTACCTGGCCAGTCGGCGGGGCCCACCAGTCGGCGGGCCCCAGCAGTCGACGGAGAAGACGGAGGCGAGAGGCACTAACGGCTGGGCCTGCGTCCAGCCGGATTACCATTGTACCCCTAGGGGGTAGGCCTATATAAACCCCCCAGGGCACCCATGCAAAGGGTTAGCATCCATTACCTCTAGACCAGATCATATAGGAGAGAGAGAGCTAGCCTTACCCTCTCCTACCTCCAGGAAATAGCTGTAGGAGCAATCGTGTAAACACTTTGCCATAGTGATCATGCGGAGACCCCGCAGAGCAGCAGTAGGGGTATTATCTCCCCGGAGAGCCCTGAAGCTGGGTAAGATTCGCCGATGTGCATGTCTATGCCTCATCCCGTTTCCAGGCACCGGCGACGTTCTACTTGCCCCCACCATGATAAGCCATCCTTTAGCAAATGTCGCACCCAACCCCCGACAAAGCCAGTCCATTCCGAGAATAAGATCAATATCCGAGTTAGCAAGGACCATTGGAGAAGCCAGAAACTTGAAGTTGCCCATCATAATAGAAATATCCGGAACCTCGTAGTTTGCGAGCAAGCATTTACCCGGTGATACAACTGCTAGCGGTTTATGCAAAACTTGAGAAGACAACTCATGCTTAGATGCAAAAGGTCTCGAGATGAAACAATGCGATGCACCAGTGTCAAAGAGAACTTTTGCAGGAACATCGTTAATAGGAAGGTTACCCATGATGACGAGTCCTCTGCCTGAGCTGCATTCATCAAGTTGACCTTGGCGTGCTTGGGGTTATGCTTGACCACTGCGGTACTTGCTGATCTAACAGGAGGAGGAGGAGGAAGACTCCTCTGATTGAAGCATTTGTTGGCATAGTGACCCTTCTGTTGGCACTTGTTGCACGTGACCTCCGAAAGTGGACGGTGATACGGAGCACTTGATCTTGGAGCTTGAGACGAAGTCTTGTTCTGAAAGCCTGGGTTGGGTGGGTGGGAAGATCCATTGCCACCTTTGCTCTTCTATTGATAAGGCTGGCGCAACGGAGGAGGAGGCAGCCAATACTTTTGGTGCTTAGCCACTTGAGTTGAGGAAGAAGGAGTTGCATCTCTGACTGGCTTCTTGGAAGCATCGCACTTCAGTTGGCAGCCTCTTTCTTCATTGCCATGTTGTGTAACTCATCTTACTTCTTGGGGTCAAAAAGGACGAGAGCAAGCTGGAGTTCTTCTCTGAGACCACCTCTGAACTGGTATATCATGCTCTTCTCGTCAGGGACGTCTTGCTTAGCAAAACGGGTGAGCTTTTGAAACATGATGTTGTACTGGTAAACAGACAAAGAGCCTTGCTTCAGGTTGCGGAATTCCTCACTCTTGCTCTCAAGCACGCTCTGAGGAATATGATGAGCTTTGAAGTCTTGACAGAATTCATCCCAGGTAATCGCACGGCCTCCTCTGGAATCTTTGTATTGCTGAAACCATTCTGCAGCTTGGTCTTTGAGTTGGAAGGAGGCAAACTTGACAAAGTCCTCAGGCCTGACATTGCTGCACTCGAAATGCTTGCATATATCCACGAGCCAATCATCAGCGTCTGAGGCCTCGACACAGTTGCTGAAGGTCTTTGGCTGATTAGCGAGGAACTGGTTGAGTGTAGCAAACTGATTCTGATTGTTGCCATGGCCTTGGTTGCGCTCTTGCAGAATTTGCATGATCAGCTGCGTGTTTGCATTGGTAGCGGCCATCACAGCTTGACATGCCTCCGGAGGTGGAGGTGGTGGTGGTGGATCCTGATTCTGATTGTTGCCCTTAGCAGGAGCCATCCTGAAGAGGGTGACATCCGTTAGCATCTTGACAGACAAAAATTCAAGCTGAATCAAATGCATAGAAATTGCAACTTATAGTCTTCACATCTGAACAAAATGAACGAATGCATTCCAATTGAAATGGTCACATTTCCATAAATTGAGAAGCCACTTAGATAGAGGTAGAAGAATAAAACAACAAGGTACGGACAAGAACAAATACTTGGTGAGGATTACCCAATCCCAAACCAAATATCTGCGGAAGAAGAACTAGAGCTACAAGAATTCCCACCTATGAAACTCCCGAACCTTTCCGGTTATGCAATCAGGTGTTGGGGATACAGGGTAAGCATAATATCTCACCCAAAGCTAGCAAATCCTACATCCAGCTATATCCATCCTTCAACACATAACCAAGAAACCTTCGGAAATCGTTTACCTCAACCTTCAAAAAGCATCCGTTATACGAGTTATGGCGATACTCCCGAACTCCCGCCCAGTACTGGGTGGCGTCGAGGTTATCTCACCAACAAATGCATAAAAGAGATTTTCGATGTCGGCAAAACTCAGGTATTCCAGAACTGCAACGATAAAATTGTGACGGCAACACCTCGGAGCTCAACTCCCCGGGACACTTCCACAACCCCTAAATGTCAGGAGGCACCAAGAACAATGTTCTCGTCACAAAACCATCGGAACGATTCCAATATACCCGCGTGATCCTAAAAAAAATTAGTGAAATTTGAGAAGAGAAGAGTCAAAACACTATGTCAGGAGGCCTCACTAGAGCGACGAAGGGACTGAGGAGTAAAAAGAATTCCTAACTCTCCTATATATATAATTCCTAAATGACTCAAAACATTTTTCTAGACTCAACAACGCCAACAATTTGATCAAGCAGGGGGCTCCTAAGGTCGGGCAAGGCTCTGATTACCAACTTGTAACGCCCTCGATGCGGCTATATCTCCTACGTGTCGAAGCACGACTTAGAGGCATAACCACATTGAAAGCAATGTCGCAAGTGAGGTAATCTTCACAACAACCCATGTAAATAAATAAAGGGGAAAGGATACATAGTTGCCTTACACTCGCCCCGTCACACAAATACATATATAAGTCATTACATTCATCCAATACACTCAGGGTCCGACTATGGTACCAAAATAAAGATCAACCCCCAAATGCGACAAAGTCCCCGATCGCCCCAACTGGGCACCACTACTTATCATCTGGGAAAGACACGTAGTAACAGCGAGAGTCTTCATCGAACTCCCACTTGAGCTCGGTCATATCATATGGAACAGTATCATTGGTCCCTGCGTCTGGTTTGGAAGTAAACTGTGAGTGACGTGGACTCAGCAATCTCACACCCTCGCGATCAAGACTATTTAAGCTTATAGGAAGGGTAATGGTATGAGGTGGAGCTGCAGCAAGCGACTAGCATATATGGTGGCTAACATACGCTAATGAGAGCGAGAAGAGAAGGCAAAGCACGGTCGAACAACTATGATCAAGAAGTGATCCTACAACAACCTACGTCAAGCATAACTCCAACACCGTGTTCACTTCCCGGACACCGCCGGAAAGAGACCATCACGGTAACCCACGCGGTTGATGTATTTTAATTAAGATCAACTTCAGGTTTTCTACAACCGGACATTAACAAATTCCCATCCGCCCATAACCGTAGGCACGGCTTTCAAAAGTTCAAATCCCTGCAAGGGTGTCCCAACTTAGCCCATCACAAGCTCTCACGGTCAACGAAGGATATTCCTTCTCCCAAGACAATCCGATCAGGCTCGGCATCCCGGTTACAAGACATCCTCGACAATGGTAAAACAAGTCCAACATCACCGCCCGAATGTGCCGACAAATCCCGATAGGAGCTGCACATATCTCGTTCTCATGGCACACTCAGATTGTCCAAACTTCCGATAGGCCAGCCCAGAGTTGCCCCTGTTGGCCACCGGCGGCTGACAAGGTGGACCAACACTCAGAGGAGCACTGGCCTGGGGGCTTTAAATAAAGATGACCCTTGGGCTCCGGAAACCCAAGGGAAAAAGAGGCTAGGTGGAGAATGGTAAAACCAAGGTTGGGCATTGCTGGAGGAGTTTTATTCAAGGCGGACTGTCAAGGGGTTCCCATTATAACCCAACCGTGTAAGGAACGCAAAGTCCAGGAACATAACACCGACATGACGGAAACTAGGGCGGCAAGAGTGGAACAAAACACCAGGCATAAGGCCGAGCCTTCCACCCTTTACCAAGTATATAGGTGCATTAAGATAAACAAGATAATATGGTGATATCCCAACAATAAACAAGTTCCAACAAGGAACGATCTCCAAACTTCACCTGCAACTAGCAACGCTATAAGAGGGGCTGAGCAAAGCGGCAACATAGCCAAACAATGGTTTGCTATGACAAGGTGGGTTATAGGTTTGACATGGCAATATGGGAGGCATGATAAGCAAGTGGTAGGTATCGTAGCATAGGCATAGCAAAAGAGCGAGCATCTAGCAAGCAAAGATAGAAGTGATTCCAAGGGTATGGTCATCTTGCCTGCAAAGTTCTCAAAGTTGCCTTGATCCTTGTAGGCGTACTCAATGGGCTCCTCATTCACGTACTCGTCTCCCGGCTCTACCCAAACAAGAGCAACAAGCACAAAGGAACACAATCAACCACGTGCAATGCTCAAGCAACATGATGCAAACATGGTATGATATGCGGGATGCGGTATGTGATGCATATGCAAGATTTGCAAAGGAATGATTGAACCTGGCCTCAACTTGGAAATCCAAGAGTGCCACTGGAAAGGTGAATTGATTTTGATCGAAACCGATATAAAGATCACCGGAATCGGATGCACGGTTTGGAAATGGCAAGCAAAACAAATATGGCACCGGTCTGCGATAAACAGCAAGTAGCCATCTAAATGCATCAAGTTAAATATGGTACATCACTCACAAATGGCAACAAAATAAATGGCAGGGATCCACTCATGATGCTTGACAAAAGATGAACACTGAGCTACGGCTAATTCACTCATTAACATGTTCAAACAAGCATGGCAAAAGTGCAAATGATAACAGGTTTCAGACTTTGTGAAATTAACAACATATCAGGAATTTATCATCAGGAAGAAAACTTTAGAGCATGAAAACTACATGCTACCGGAACATATCATGGCAAAGAAAGGCATGGCATGAAGCTACTATAAGCATATAACAAAAGTCCCTTAGTGACCTTGAGCCAAAAGGGATCAGAAAATACAATTGCAAGCATGTGAACATAGCAAAAGTATAAACAGATTCAGACTTGGAGAAAAACTGGAGCATGCAAAACAGATTAACAAGTAGGCATGTTTACGAGCTCAATGCACTCACTACAGAGAATGGCATGATAATTTAAGCATACACCCTTCAATAAGACATGTCATAGAAGCTAGAAATGGCAAGAACAACATCATACCATGCACGGATCCACAACAACAAGCTCGGCAAAATCGCTAAACATGTTAACAATCTGCCAGGAACATTTTATAGCAAAAGTAGAGCTTGATTCACTCAAGATAGGGTGCTCCATAAATGCAAACAAAGACATGGATGGATAGAGCACCACAATATTAACAAAACATCCTTACTGATCATCCTCAAAAGAGGCACGTATCACTAGGAAACAACATGAACATATGGCATAACAACAAAATCAGGACAAGGACTTAGTGAAATTCTAAGTCCCTGAAATCAGCATCCTTGAGTAAGCTACTTTGCATGCTTGTTCTAGTCACCACGAAGATCACAAAAATACATGGCAAGCACCTCTGTAATGATAACATGGCATACATCAAAACACATGTAGAGCTCAGGATCAAAGCATGCACACATTAATCATGGCAAAAATGACAAAAGGTCATTTGCTGAAACAGATCTGAAACTTTCCTCACATAGCCCTCTTCCAATAGCATTTTGGGCATCAAGATGAGCTAAAATGAAAATGATGCAATGAGATGAAATAATGTACTCGTCGAGACGAACATTTTGATATGCTACACGCATGAATTGGAGCTATGGATGCAGAGTTATGGCATGTCAAAGTATGCATAAAAATTAGGGTTCGAAGGGAAAAAGTCAACCCTCATCCCAGATCCAGATCCGGGGCACTGTAGCTTCACAGAGGTCGAGGTTCATCGGATCAGCGCCGGAGATGTCACGGGACATTGCCGGACTTAGAGATTCGGCCGAGAGGAGGAGGCGGTGGTCAACGCGGGGAACAGCGCCGGAGTTGGGGACGGCAATGGCGGCGAGGCGCGGCGTCGATGATGCGGGTGCAGGGCAGCCGGACCGGTCAAGGCGGCGGCCGAGTGGTGGGCGCCGGTGTCGAGGTGGCGCGGTGGCTCACTGGCTCAGGGAGGAGAACGGGCGGCGCGGCGGATGGGCCGAGGAGGGCCCGCGGCGAGCCACAAGGGCCGGCGCGGATCGCGGCGATGTGGGGCGCCGGGCGGGTGATGTGTCAGCACCTGATTGGTCCGGGGCGGTGCACGGACGCGTCCGGCTAGACTTCGGACATGTCCGGCGGCTGGAGAGGAAGGAGACTAGGGTTTCGGGGAAAAAGACCCGAAAATGAAAAGGAGGGGCCTATTTATAGAGGTAGAGGGAGCTAGGAAGCTCCAAATGAGGTGCGGTTTGTGGCCACACGATCGTGATCGAACGCTCTAGATGGTAGAAGGGGTTAAGGTGGGTTTTGGGCCAGTTTGGAAGGGTGTTGGGCTGCAACACACACAAGGCCTTTTCGGTCCCTCGGTTAACCGTTGGAGTATCAAACGAAGTCCAAATGGTACGAAACTTGACAGGCGGTTGTCGGTGGGAACGACACCTATGGGATCACCAGAATCCCTACTACGGTTAGCGGGGCACGGGGTCGTGAGAAGAGCGGATCAAACAGATAGTACATAGTTTGTTTATCCAGGTTCAGGCCGTGAGGATGCGTAAAACCCTACTCCTCCTTTGGTGGATGTATATTCCTGTTCTTGAGCTAGCTCTGGGACATTAGGAGCTCCAAAAAAGCCAAATCCTTCTCCTGGTCGCCTTGGGCCTCCTTTTATAGCAAAAGGGGTCTCCAAAGTGGCACACAAGAGATGGAAAGGGTACAGTGATGCGAGGTTATCCCTCGCATTACATGATAAGGCGCATTTAATGCGTCTTGCTTAGGTGTCCTTGCTTTATCGGGGACGGGGGAGAAACATGTCTCGTCCATCGCTGCTCCTTCTTATGTCGACACGCGCCCTGGCCAACGATGCATGTGATGCCATGTAGGTAGGTAGGAAGCTGAGGTGGCGTAGTGGTGGGTCTTCACGAAGATCTGCATGCCGCCACGCAGGTGCCTGCCCAGCTGGTTGGGTCGGCAGCTGCATGCGTATGGTGGTGGAGGTTTAGTCAGTGTGGGCCTGATGGTGGCCCTATGGATGTCCTTGGCAAGGGCCTTGCTGGGGCCCCGGCAAGGGTCTTGCCGAGGCGCCTGCTGTCATCCCCGGCAAGGTGCTTGCCGGGGGTCTCATGGTCTTCCCTGGCTGGTATCTCGCCAAAGGTCGTCGTCTTCTTAGTGCGTATCTGATCTTGAATGTCTTCACAAAGATCTGCATGCCAACACGGGGATGTCTCCCGAATCCTTGCCCCTTGGGGGCAATGGACTCAAGGGTAATTTTCTCCGTAGGCGTGGGGTGAGTCGCCGCGGCAAGGGTCTTGCCGGGGTTTCCAAAGCTGTCTCCTGGCAAGGATCTTGCCAGGGGAGTCCGCTTCGTCCCTTTTGCTCTTCGTGGTCTTGGCCTTGGCATCATCCTAGTTCCCTTGAGCTTCAGTCTTACCCTGGCTCACCTGCCTTGCCTTGCTTGGTGTGGTGGTGCTCGTGGCTCAGACTATCCGTGCACAGTTATAGGGGTACAAAAAAGTGTACCCCTCTTTTTGTACACCGACAGGAGCCCTCGGGCCTAGGCCACACATAAGCGCAACATGTTGTTGGGCTAGGCCCAAAAACGATGCGCGGGCAGGCGGGGCGGTTTTTTACCGCGGTAAGATTTTTCACGCGCTGCGCTTCCCACGACTCCCACACGTGGCGCAGCGTGGGGAGGTGCGTGTGACGTGGGCAGCATGCGTGGGGTTGGTCTCTGCACGCATGCGTCATGTCGTAGTAAAGGGGCGGTTCCCGTCTTCCCCATAAACGGAGGGAGGCGTGGAGGCCCGGTCCATTTACTGAATGGGGCCGAGGCGCAGTCCTCAAGGCGTCCACTCCCCACGATCACGGGGTGGGGAGAGGTCGCCTCACCTGTCCCCTTAGTTCTCCACGTCCGCCACGTGTCTCCTATGCGCTTGGGGTGGCAAACGGCGGAGGCGGGAAACCGGGCCGTCGCCGGTTGGGGCAGGGGGTCGGTCCTGGCTCCCTACGCCTTTCGTGTTTTGATTGGCCGAGCGGGGCGGCCCAGCCCCAACCCCGTTCCTTTATAAAGAGCGGGAGGGGGGATGGCGTCCCGCATTCTTCCATCTCCTTCCTCCTTCAGCTTCTGCTCCTCTCTTCCATTCATCATGGAGAGAGGAAATCTCGGTCCTTCAACGGTGGCGGCGAGGGTCGCCGCTCGACAACGCGTCCCTCCTTCTCCTATTGAAAGTGCAACTATCCCTAGGTGGTTTTGGTAATTCATAACAACATATAGCTCATTGAGCTAATGCTATTCCAAGATGACTATTTCAGGAAAGCTCAATGATTGGCATGGCATGGATGTGAAAGTGGAACCCTCAAAATGCTAAGGACAAAGGATTGGCTCAAGCTCAAAAGCTCAAGACTCTTCATTTTATATTTTAGTGATCCAAGATCACATTGATTCTTTAGGAAAAGCCAATACTATCAAGGAGGGATGAGGTGTTTCTTAATGAGCCTCTTGCTTCATGTGCTTAGTGATATGCTCCAAAACCCTCAACTACTTTCCCATATCCACATATGACCTAAACCCTAAGCCAAACTCGGTCCTACCGAATCTTTCTATCCGACGCCACCGAGTTTCACTTGTCATAAGCCACTGCCAAACCCTAGCAATTCGGTTCTACCGATAGGGATCTCGGTCTCACCGAGATGGGATTGCAAACTCTCTGTTTCCCTTTTGTAACTTTTTGGTCTCACCGAAAGAGCGAATCGGTCCCACCGAGATTGCAGTGTAAACTCTATGTTTCCTTTTTGTAACTTTTCGGTCTCACCGAAAGAGCAAATCGGTCCCACCGAGTTTGCCTGACCAACTCTCTGGTTAGCTTATTACCAAATTCGGTCTCACCGAGTTTGTGTAATCGGTCTCACCGAGATTACGTTATGCCCAAACCCTAACCATATCGGTCCTACCGAGTTGCATGTCAGTCCCACCGAAAATCTCTAACGGTCACTAGGTTTACCTTTTCGGTCCGACCGAGTTTGTTGATTCGGTCCCACCGAGATTGGAAAACTGTGTGTAATGGTTGGATTTATTGTGGAGGCTATATATACCCCTCCACCGCCTCTTCATTCGTGGAGAGAGCCATCAGAACACATACACAATTCCAACTCATATGTTCTGAGAGAGAACCACCTACTCATGTGTTGAGACCAAGATATTCCATTCCTACCATATGAATCTTGATCTCTAGCCTTCCCCAAGTTTCTTTCCACTCAAATCTTCTTTCCACAAAATCCAAATCCTATGAGAGAGAGTTGAGTGTTGGGGAGACTATCATTTGAAGCACAAGAGCAAGGAGTTCATCATCAACACACCATTTGTTACTTCTTGGAGAGTGGTGTCTCCTAGATTGGCTAGGTGTTACTTGGGAGCCTCCGACAAGATTGTGGAGTTGAACCAAGGAGTTTGTAAGGGCAAGGAGATCGCCTACTTCGTGAAGATCTACCGCTAGTGAGGCAAGTCCTTCGTGGGCGATGGCCATGGTGGGATAGACAAGGTTGCTTCTTCGTGGACCCTTCGTGGGTGGTTGCTTCTTCGTGGACCCTTCGTGGGTGGAGCCCTCCGTGGACTCGCGCAACCATTACCCTTCGTGGGTGGAGCCCTCCGTGGACTCGCGCAACCGTTACCCTTCGTGGGTTGAAGTCTCCATCAACGTGGATGTAGGATAGCACCACCTATCCGAACCACGGGAAAAACATCCGTGTCTCCAATTGCGTTTGAATTCTCCAAACCCTTCCCTTTACATTCTTGCAAGTTGCATGCTTTACTTTCCGCTGCCAATATACTCTTTGCATGCTTGCTTGAATTGTGTGATGATTGCTTGACTTGTCCTACAATAGCTAAAATCTGCTAAGAACTAAAATTGGGAAAAGGTTAAGTTTTTATTTGGTCAAGTAGTCTAATCACCCCCCCCCTCTAGACATACTTTCGATCCTACAAGTGGTATCAGAGCTTTGGTCTCCATTTGCTTTGATCTCCATAGCTTTTGGTGGTCATAGCCTTGGTTTCACAACCTAGGAGACTATGGCGTCTAGCGAGGGAAATTATCACCGTAGAGGTCCTTACTTTGATGGTACTAATTTTGCTAGTTGGAAGCCTAAAATGAAAATGCATATTCTTGTACATAACCCCGCCGTTTGGGCTATTGTGTGTGTTGGTTTGCAAGGTGACTTCTTTGATGGGAAAGAACCAAACCGTGAAGCTACCGCGGATGAGTTGAAGATGTTGCAATACAATGCTCAAGCTTGTGATATTCTCTTCAACGGATTGTGCCCCGAAGAATTCAACAAAATCAGCCGTCTTGAGAATGCAAAGGAAATTTGGGACACTTTGATTGATATGCACGAAGGTACCGACTCCGTCAAGGAATCCAAGTTGGATGTGCTTCAAAGTCAACTTGACAAGTTCAAAATGAAGGATGGTGAAGGTGTCGCTGAAATGTACTCTAGGCTTGCTCTCATCACAAATGAGATTGCCGGCTTAGGAAGTGAAGAGATGACCGATAGATTCATCATCAAGAAGATTCTAAGAGCCTTGGATGGAAAATATGATACCGTGTGCACATTGATCCAAATGATGCCCAATTACAAAGATCTCAAGCCAACGGAGGTGATTGGAAGAATTGTTGCTCATGAGATGTCACTTAAGGATAAAGACGAACTTCACAACAAATCAAGTGGTGCCTACAAAGCCTCATGTGAAGCCCCTACATCATCAAGTGAGAAACAAAACTTCAATGAAGAATTGAGCTTAATGGTGAAGAACTTCAACAAGTTCTACAAGAGTAGAAGCAAAGATAGAAGCTTCAAGTCAAGGTCCTACAATGACAAAAGATCTTCTAGTCGAGAGCGAAACTGCTACAGTTGTGGAAGACCCGGACACTATTCCAATGAGTGTACGGCTCCCTACAAGAGAAGAGAAGATTCTCCAAAAAGAAGAAGCAAAGAATCACCACCAAGAGAGAGAAGGAGTAGAGATGATCGTTATGAACGAAGATACTCACGGAGAAGCAAGGATTCGGAAAGGAAGGAAAAATCATCAAGGAGCTACACAAAACGAAGACATCAAGCTCATGTTGGTGAATGGGTATCCGGCTCCGACTCCGACAGCCACTCCGAGAGAAGTTATCACTCCGACTCCGAAGATACTCAAGATGAAGGTGTTGCCGGTCTAGCACTTGTGTCAACCAACTCCTACGACATATTTGACTCACCAAATGAAGGAATTGGAAGATGCTTCATGGCCAAAGGTCCTAAGGTAACACACCCCGAGTATGTTGATTTCAATAGTGATGAAGATGACTTGTTAGGTGATGATTTGCTTGTTTACAACTCTAGTGATGAATACTATGATGAAACGTCAATTAATCATGCTAATCAAGATAAAACAAATGACAATGATAAGGAGAAGATTGAGGCTCTAACTGAAGATCTAAACACTCTTAAGTTAGCTCATGAAACTATCTTCGAAGATCATCGAGAACTTTTAAGAGCTCATGAGAAATTACGCTTTGAAAAGTTCAATCTTAAGAGCATGAGTTCTTAAAAGCAATCAATGATGATCTCCGCAAGAAAAGTTCTTCTTACATTGCCAAGCGTTTACTCTTATCCACTTACATGCCTCAAGTCAAGTCTAGTAACAAGAACAAGAAAGATTCTTCCTCTAGCAGTAACAATGATCATGCTAAATCCAATATTGTTGCTTCTAGTAGTTCTCTTGATTCCACTAATGATTCTCTTAGCCAAGTTACACTTGATCAAGAAAATAGCTTATTGAAGGGAATTATAGAGAAAGGAGTGTACAAAAGCCTTGCCGGGAGTAAGCAATTCGAGGAAATTGTGCGCAAGCAAGGAATGCACCAGAAGAATCAAGGTGTTGGTTTTGAACGAAAATTCAATGCCAATGGAGTTGAGTGGGAAGAAGATCAATACCCCAAGACAAAGTTTGTTCCTCAACAAGAGAAGTATGATACTTCTTTCAAGGGGACACAAGCTCAAGATGATCTTCCACCACAAGACTACAAGCAAAAAGGCAAGGACAAGCTTCAAGAGGAAATTGATGCATTTGAAGAAGCTCCTAAGACCTTAGTCAAGTGGATTCCCAAGACTACTTCAAGTTCCACTTCATCAAGTACGACTACAACTCCAAGGATTCCCATCAAGATGGTGTGGATCCAAAAGAAGAAGAACTAGAGAGTTCTTGAGGGTGACTCCGCCAACATACTTCACTCTTATCATTTTGGCAAGAACAAGTGCAATCAACTTCCACATCTTGCACTAGTTCAAGGAGTCACAAACCCTCTTGTTGGTAAGACAAGGGACAAGGTAACCTAAAAGTTTTCATGGACATCATCTTGTGTGTGCATCACTCTATGTCTATGGATATCCTTGTTTGTTCCTTGTGGGACTAACCCATGTAGGTATTGAAAGTGCAATTCACTCAAATGGATAGCTCCAAGTGATCTACATCAACATTGAGCATCCACACCTTCAACATCTACATGAAGTCATCATCGACAAAACCCGAGGTTAGTTCATCCCTCTAAGGGGGGATATCACATCTAGGGGGAGCTTTACTCTAAGACTTGAGCTAAAGCAACTCTAAAGATGTGAACACAACAATGCTTTATGTAAAAGTGGTAACCCCACTTGAGCTTAAACGATGAGTATGACCTATGATCAAGTGTTCTCACTTGACTCCTAAGTCAATATACTCATATATAGATGACCTTGTCATCGCAAATTGCTTGATAGATGCTAGAATTGGTTGTGCATGCCTTGTCACATATTTCATTTGCCATCTTATTGTGTGAGCATGCTGGTTGCATATTTTACTCATTCGAGGAAATCCACTTGTTGTTTTGATTGTTTGGTTTTATTTCCTTTTGCCAAGTGGATGGACAAGAATGCCTAAGAACCTCCTCTAGCTATCTATGCTTTTCTCGTCTCAAACTCTATTCATGCTACATCACAAAATTTAATCAAGTCAGATTCGAACCACTCTGTGTGAGGAGCGCTCGGAGTCCCCGATTCGTCATAGACTTAAACTTCCAAAACCTCTTTATGATTCTCGGTCTGACCGATACCCCACTTTCGGTCCTACCGAGATCATTAAGTTGATCTAGGTTTTTGATCTCGGTGCAACCGATTTGAACCATTCGGTCACAGCGAGTTGCAACAACTGTATACAGTTTTGCATCTCGGTGCCACCGAGTTGTTCCACTCGGTCACACCGACAGGGTCAAGCTATATATAGTCACGGGCAAAAATTTGGAAATTTCTCCGAACCCCTTCGCCCGCGCGATAGCCTACTCTGCCAACTTGGTCTCCGGATCATCTCCTCGCCGCCAGCCGCCTCCAGTCGCTGGTCTCCGTCGCATCAACGGAAATTCAACCCCGTCGTTGCGGCCGTAGCGAGTCTCCGCCGAACTAGGGTATGAACTCGATCTTTGTGCTATTTCCAATCCGATTCTTAGCACATTGTGATCATCATGATTCTTGCCATGTTTGTTAAACTTCTATCCAGTCAATGAACTCGTAGATTAGGTTTAATTCGAAAATTTTAGGGTTAGGTTTCCGCTGAAACCATCTCGGACCCACCGAGTTGAAAAACTCGGTCCCACCGATTTGGCTTATGCCATTGCACAAGTGAGACTCGGTCTGACCGAGAATTACTTATCGGTGTGACCGATTTTGGAACTGTGTGAAACCCTAGCAGTCTCGGTGCTACCGAACTGTGACTCGGTCTGACCGAGTTCACTAGTTTAGGTGCCAAAACTGCTTCGGTATCACCGAGTTTAGAAATCGGTAGATCCGAGATGCTTTCAGTGGGAAACTAAAACTAAGTTTTTGAATTATTCTTTTGCAAAAATCTCTGCATTTGTGATGCTCATCCACTCTACCTCATCTATAAATTGTTCACAGGGTCAGCAGTCAGCTTGTTCATCATGTCAGACCAAAGTGATAGCCAGAACATGTCAGAACAGCAAGTGCAGATGAGTGAGGGCACTAGTCCCTCAAGTTCTTCAGATGATGGCAGCAGAAGTACTCCTAGCAATCTGCCAAAAGCTGCCACAAGACAAAGGAAGAAGAGAACTTCAGACTCTGAGGATGAAGACTATGTGGCAGAAGAGGAAGCAACTTCCAAGAGAGTTGAGCCAGCACAGGGCATAAAACCAGGGATGAAGATCAAAAGGCCAGCAGGTAGGCAGCCACTGCCAAAGGCCAGAGCTTCAACTAAGAAGCCCACTCCCATTGAGCCAGTTGCTGCTGAAGGCAAGAAGAGGAAAGAAAGGGTGAAGAAAACTGTAGCCAGAGTGCTTGGCAAGGCTTCCATCATGGAAGATGAGGAGGAAGAAGAAGAGGTAGCTGCACCAGCACCTAAGGCACCCAAGCTGATGGGTGATGCCATAAGAACAGGGGCAGCTGCTTCCAAGGCCAAGCCAGCTCCAAAGCCAAAGCCAAAGAGGAACACAAGAAGCATCCCAGCTACTGAGAAGAACAAGGCCCCAGTGCCTGAAGCTGCAGAAGAAGAAGAAGAGAATGTTCTTAGAAAGCTCAAGCCCAAGATCCCAGACCACAACGATGCTCATCCTGTGGCTGAGGATATGAAACTCAGGAGAGATTCAGGGCTCCATAAGTGGAGAGAAGCAGACCGTATGCTTCAAGGAGAAGGACTGCTGTTGACTACAGGTTTCACACCAAGGAACAGCAAGACTTTATGAGACAGTGCTGCTAGACAAGAAGCCAATTGTCTGTGATATGAGATGGGTTGATTGGCAATACATCAAGGACAACGAAGAGTACTACCCTGGAGTGCAGGACAGCTTCAAGGCTGTGGAGTAGAGACTTTGTTGGGCAGAAGCTCACAAAGTGGAACGAGGAACTCATCATGCAGTTCTACTCCACAGCCATTTCTATCCAGATGGAGGATTATGGATGTCTGAGGGTACGAGGTACCAATCTACAGTTGCTGAATGGGCTCAGCTGATTAATGCCCCAGAAGAGCATGAGATGACTTGGACATTTATGCCAAGAAGAAGATGGACCACAACTCAATGTCAAACATGTACAAGGAGATTCCAAATGAAGCACTTGATACTTTCAAGTTTGGCTCAGTACACTATCTTCTGTCAGGGCTGCCAACCATCAACTGGATTCTTAGGCACACCCTATTGCCCAAGTCTGGAGATCACAAGATGATCAGGGGCCACGCGATCAACTTGCTTCATATCTTTGACGTGCCACAGAAATTCAAAGTCATGAGCCTTATGATTGAAACAATCAAGAGGACAGCAGCAGACCAGAAGAGGAGCTATGGATATGCCCCACAGATTCAGGAGCTCATCAACTCTAAGATGGGCACGGGCATATACTTATTGGAGAAGGAACACCTGCCCATCCGTCCAGACTTTGAAGATAATCAAGTGGTCATGACTGAGAATGAGCCATCATCTGCCCAAGCACAAGCCAAGAAGGAGAAGGCGAGGAAGGAGAAAGCTGCCAAGATGCCTACTCAAGAGGAGGCATCTGAATATTTCCTGAAAACCAAACAAGAGCAGCTTGGTTACTTGATTGCATCCACCCTGCGGATTGAGCAAGGACTAGCCACCCTAACTCAGAACCAGGCAAGCTTAGAGAGGATCATGGAACAAAAGTTCTATGACTTGGATGTCAAAGTGACAGAGATTCAGACTGCAGTGGAGCAGCTCCAGGATGACATGCAGGAGAGGAGAGGTAAGACTACAACTGATGCCTTTGCCAGAGTGCCACGAGGTCCGAAGTCGTCTGCAGTGCCACTTCCTGACCCTAGAGCCACCACGTCTGCACCAGCTACAGCCTTAGTTCCACCAGCTCTAGCGTCCACTTCAGCCTCGACTCCGACCACGTCTACAGAAGGCTTCGTCCTTGGAGTGCTCCGGACTGCACCACCACCTGAAGATCAAGCCTGAGTGTCGACTTAGCACTATGCATTTTCTAGGAATTTTTTGGTAACTTGTTGCCAAAGGGGGAGAAAATGTATAGATCATAGGCTTCGAGAGAGAGTGTTGCTTTTATTCTCTCTTGTTTTATTTGGTGGTTTTTCGAACTTTGTTTGCTTTTGTGTGAGATACTATGTCATTGCTCGTGAGACATTGATGATCATGTGTTTGATCATAAGCTACACTTAATGTTTGCTTAATATTATCATCTTATCTATCTTATGTGATCATTCACTATTCTTGGTGATGAGTGCATGTATTTCATTCTTATCATTTTAAGCGCTCCACCAAGATGTATGTGACATGGAAGAGTAACCCATGACTCTAACTCTTTGTGCATTTGCAGTCCAAAGCAAATTTTAAATATGCACAAATTTAGGGGGAGCTCTCACTTGTCACATACTTCTCAAAGCGACGATATATTTCATGCTTATTATCATTTGTCGAAGCTTTGATCTATATGTTGTCATCAATTACCAAAAAGGGGGAGATTGAAAGTCCAACTATCCCTAGGTGGTTTTGGTAATTCATAACAACATATAGCTCATTGAGCTAATGCTATTCCAAGATGACTATTTCAGGAAAGTTCAATGATTGGCATGGCATGGATGTGAAAGTGGAACCTTCAAAATGCTAAGGACAAAGGATTGACTCAAGCTCAAAAGCTCAAGACTCTTCATTTTATATTTTAGTGATCCAAGATCACATTGAGTCTTTAGGAAAAGCCAATACTATCAAGGAGAGATGAGGTGTTGCTTAATGAGCCTCTTGCTTCATGTGCTTAGTGATATGCTCCAAAACCCTCAACTATTTTCCCATATCCACATATGACCTAAACCCTAAGCCAAACTCGGTCCTACCAAATCTTTCTATCCGGCGCCACCGAGTTTCACTTGTCATAAGCCACTGCCAAACCCTAGCAATTCGGTTCTACCGATAGGGATCTCGGTCTCACCGAGATGGGATTGCAAACTCTCTGTTTCCCTTTCGTAACTTTTCGGTCTCACCGAAAGAGCGAATCGGTCCCACCGAGATTGCAGTGTAAACTCTATGTTTCCTTTTTGTAACTTTTCGGTCTCACCGAAAGAGCAAATTGGTCCCACCGAGTTTGCCTGACCAACTCTCTGGTTAGCTTATTACCAAATTCGGTCTCACCGAGTTTGTGTAATCGGTCTCACCGAGATTACGTTATGCCCAAACCCTAACCATATCGGTCCTACCGAGTTGCATGTCAGTCCCACCGAAAATCTCTAGCGGTCACTAGGTTTACCTTTTCGGTCCGACCGAGTTTGTTGATTCGGTCCCACCGAGATTGGAAAATTGTGTGTAATGGTTGGATTTTGTGTGGAGGCTATATATACCCCTCCACCTCCTCTTCATTCGTGGAGAGATCCATCAGAACACATACACAATTCCAACTCATATGTTCTGAGAGAGAACCACCTACTCATGTGTTGGGACCAAGATATTCCATTCCTACCATATGAATCTTGATCTCTAGCCTTCCCCAAGTTGCTTTCCACTCAAATCTTCTTTCCACAAAATCCAAATCTTATGCGAGAGAGTTGAGTGTTTGGGAGAGTATCATTTGAAGCACAAGAGCAAGGAGTTCATCATCAACACACCATTTGTTACTTCTTGGAGAGTGGTGTCTCCTAGATTGGCTAGGTGTTACTTGGGAGCCTCCGACAAGATTGTGGAGTTGAACCAAGGAGTTTGTAAGGGCAAGGAGATCGCCTACTTCGTGAAGATCTACCGCTACTGAGGCAAGTCCTTCGTGGGCGATGGCCATGGTGGGATAGACAAGGTTGCTTCTTCGTGGACCCTTCGTGGGTGGTTGCTTCTTCATGGACCCTTCGTGGGTGGAGCCCTCCGTGGACTCGCGCAACCATTACCCTTCGTGGGTGGAGCCCTCCGTGGACTCGCGCAACTGTTACCCTTCGTGGGTTGAAGTCTCCATCAACGTGGATGTAGGATAGCACCACCTATCTGAACCACGGGAAAAACATCCGTGTCTCCAATTGCGTTTGAATTCTCCAAACCCTTCCCTTTACATTCTTGCAAGTTGCATGCAATACTTTCCGCTGCCAATATACTCTTTGCATGCTTGCTTGAATTGTGTGATGATTGCTTGACTTGTCCTACAATAGCTAAAATCTGCCAAGAACTAAAATTGGGAAAAGGTTGAGTTTTTATTTGGTCAAGTAGTCTAATCACCCCCCTCTAGACATACTTTCGATCCTACACCTATGCCTGCGGTGGCAGGGCCGGCCATGAGGGGAAGGGGGAGGGGGCGAGGCCGTGGGCGAGGTTGGGGCGCTCGGGGAAGAGGAGGACGGGGTGGCGCGCCGGCCTCGCCTCCGCTAGCAGCTCCTCCTCCAATGGAGGGCCATGTTGGGGATGACCCTTGTGAGTTCTTCGTCAGGCTGCACCGGCCGCCGCGCCGTCGCCTTAGTCTCCCAACTCCATTTGCGTGGGAGATGGAGCTGGATCCGCCGGAGTCATTGCGGCTGCACATGAGGGGCTGCGAGATCAGTGGCACGCGGTTCCGCGTCGACTTCCCCGCTCCTCACGTGATGTATCTTCGTCAGGGATGGAAGACGTTTGCTCATATCCACAGCTTGACGGAGGGGCTCACTCTCCATTTTAAGCTGATGGAGGGTGGCCTTCTCTCTATCAAGGTCTTCAGGCACTTTGGGACTCGTACAAGGTGCTGCGTGGAGAGCTCTTCTGATAGCGAAGACTCCTCCTCGGGCGGGAGTGACGAGGAGGATAGCGGCAGTGACAACGAGGGCGGTAGGCGGCAGGATGAAGGGTCTGACTAGGTGTCGGGTGCCGCTCCGTGCGGCACCGGCGACCCCATCATCCGTGTCACCGGCTCCTTGAACTTCTTGGGGTCGTCTCCTCGGGTGGCTGGCATTGGGAGGCTGCGGAAGAGGAAGAGGGCGGGCGACAAGGCCGTCAAGTCGGAGTACGCGGGCACCGATGCCTTCGACGTGTGACGTCCTGCCGCCTCGTCTTCGAGCTCTGCTTCCGGCGCCGCCATAACATCCAGCCTTTGGACAGCCACCAAGATGTTCTCTCTGCGTCTTCTGCCACCCGTAGCTCGCCTAGGTGCTCCTTTTGCCCTTCTCGCCTCCTTGACCTGCCTCCTGAGGAGAGGGACAAGAAAGGGATTATGGGCACCTTATCTCTTTTTAGTTTGTAAGCTTTAGGGCCTTTGTTGAATTTAAAACTAGTAATCCCTTCATTCATGTTTTTTGTTCCCTATGGACTGTATCTGAGTGGAATGTTTTTAATGAAAAAGGGATGCTTGCCGGGTCATTTGTTTGCGGGTGGAACCCACGACAAGGAGTAAATCCTTGATATCTCTAAGATAAACACTTTCTCGCTCGGAAACAGGCCTTGCCGTCTCCCCACTTTGCTCGACCTTTCTCACGCCTTTGGCGGAGGCAGGGATGAGGCGGGTTCAGGCTCCTTGTTTCATCCTTTCGCTGCCGTGACTACGACCAAACTTGGTCCCAGGAACGAGCCCTAGGGCCTAGAGTTAGGGGAGCACGGTAGCTTAAGGAAAAACGAGGTTTCACATACCTCAGTCCATAATGGAATGCATGATAAGGGATGAAGAAGTTATCTGAAGCTGCAGCCCCCGGCAACCCTGGTTTGCCGTGGGTGAATCTTTGCCCTTGCAGCCCCCAGCAATACTGGCTTGCCGGGGCCTAGATGCTGGTCTATTCCTTTTTTTCTCCCCAAGTGGTTCGGCAAGGATATCTGTGTGTCCTGTGAACCAAAGAAGACAAAAGAAAGACAAAGAGACGCACACTCGACCTCTAAGCTAGGGGTTAGTCGCCGCTAAGCACTATCAACCCTAACCAAGGATGAGACTCGACCTAGCATGCATGCTATAACTTAGGGCACCAGCGCTTCATTTATTTATGCTCATGGTCTGCGCCTGGCTTTGTACAAAGGGTTACATGCGTCATCGGCAAGGCTCATACAAAAGGTGGCTTGCCGGGGGGCCCGGCAAGCCGCGCCTCATGGGTAAAACTTGCGAAGATGCTCAATGTTCCAGGAATTACTCACCGGAACGGCATCTTCGGTCTCCAGGCGGACTGCGCCGGGCCTGGTGACTCGTATTACCCGATAAGGGCCTTCCCACTTTGGCGTCAACTTGTTGGAATTCTTGGCCGATTGAACGCGCCGAAGAACAAGGTCGCCTTCCTCAAAGCTTCGGGCATGAACCTTGCGGCTATGGTAGCGGCGCAAGGCTTGCTGGTAGCGCGCTGCTCTCACAGCCGCCCGAAGACGATCTTCCTCAAGGAGCGTTGCATCATCTTACCACAATTGCTCTTGCTCAAGCTCGTTATAAGCGAGTACTCAAGGTGACCCGTATATGAGTTCCGTGGGGAGAACTGCTTCTACCTCGTATACCAGGGCAAAGGGTGTCTGGCCGGTGGCTCGATTTGGTGTCGTTCTGATTGACCAAAGAACCACCAGCAATTCATCAATCCAGCATCTTCCACTCTTGTGCAGTCTGTCAAAGGTCTTTGTCCTCAGGCCTCGCAGTACTTCAGCATTTGCCCTCTCAGCTTGACCATTGCTTCGTGGGTGAGCAACAGAAGAGAAACAGACCTTGCTGTCGAGGTCTTGAATATATTGCATGAAGGTGTGGCTTGTGAACTGCGCGCCGTTGTCGGTGATGACCCTATTGGGTACACCAAAACAGCACACCAGTCCTTTGAAGAACTTGACGACTGACTGTGCTGTGACCTTCCTCACTGCTTTCACTTCTGGCCACTTTGTGAACTTGTCGATTGCAACGTACAAGTACTCAAAGCCCCCGACAGCACGGGGGAAAGGGCCCAGTATGTCGAGCCCCCATACCGAGAAAGGCCAGGAGAGAGGAATGGTTTGAAGGGCTTGAGCTGGCTGATGAAGCTTCTTTGAATGGAACTGACACGCTTCACACCTGGTGACTAGTGTCGTTGCATCCTGGAGGGCGGTGGGCCAGAAGAAGCCTTGCCGAAATGCTTTGCCGGCAAGGGCCCTCGACCCTATGTGGGATCCACATATGCCTCCATGTATCTCCGCCAACAGCCCCAGTCCTTCCTCTCGAGGGATACACTTCAATTTCACACCGTTCGGCCTCTTTCTGTACAGGACGTCATCGACGAACTGGTACATAGTAGAGCGACGGGCTACTTTTTCCGCTTCTTCCTGCTCCTCAGGAAGCTCCCCTGTTTGGAGGAATCGGATGGTATGTTGTGCCCACGCTGGAGCCTGGGGCTCGACGGCAAGGACTAAAGGCATTTCCTCCGCTATAGGAGCGGCTGTCTCCACGGCAAGAGCTTGATGCTCTGTCGGAGCTAGCCGTCCTGTGGCGGGCTCAGTGTCTCCGGCAACATTCTTGCCGGCGGCTTCGGGGAGCTCGGTGGGAAAGTACTTGTCGAGCCCTGATTTTCTCCTCTTGTTCTACTCTGTTGATGGATCAACGGATGGCTGAGTTAGCCGAAGCACAAAGGTACCTGGTTCCACAGGTAGCTTGAGGGCAATGCGTTTTGACAGGTAATCGGTGATGTCATTCTCCGCTCGGGGAACGTATTCTGCCTGTATACCGTCAAAACGCTCCTCCAGCTTTCTTACTTCATCGACGTAGGCCTTCATCAACGGGCTTTGGTAATCCTTGTTGACTTGCTTGACGACAAGTTGCGAGTCGCCTCTGACGACGAGTTTCTTGATTCCGAGGTCCGTTGCTATCCTAAGACCGGCAAGCAGCCCTTTGTACTCAGACGTATTGTTTGTTGACACCTCCCTGGGGAAATGATCTGGATCACGTACTTGAGGTGCTCTCCGGTGGGCGCGACAAGCAGTACGCCAGCCCCGGCGCCCTGTAAGGAGAAAGCTCCATCAAAGTACATGATCCAGTCGCAACTTGCCTCCTTGCCGGTGAGAGTAGTCTGTTGGGCTTCTTCGTCAGGCGTTGCGGTCCATTCTGCAACGAACTCCGCTAGGACTCGGCTTTGAATCGTCGAGGTACTCTCAAACTTGAGACCAAAGCTGGACAGTTCCAGTGCCCACTCTACGGTTCTTCCCGTTGCGTCTGGATTGTGCAATATCCGTTGCAGAGGGAGGCGAGTGACGACAGTGATCTCGTGCACCTGGAAGTAGTGACGCAGCTTCCTCGAGGCCATAAGAAGGCCGAAGATCAGTTTTTGCACACCGGAGTACCTTGATCTAGCCCCCTGCAGGAGGGAACTAAAAAAGTAGACCGGGTGTTGCATCATTTTCTTCTTCGGTGGCACTCCAACTGGCTATGTTGTCTCTGCATCGGTGGCATCGGGCTTTGTTGCTGCCATTACCTCGTCATCAATTTATCTCTGCGCCACTAGTGCGGCGCTGACCACCTGGTTCGTTGCCACCAAGTATAGCAGCAACGGTTCCCGTGGCCTAGGCGCAACTAGTATTGGCACGGAGGAGAGGTACCTCTTCAAATCTTGTAATGCTGCTTCGGCTTCTGGTGTCCACTCCATCGAGCCCGCCTTTTTCAAAATCTTGAAAAAGGGAAGGGCGAGCTCGGCGGACTTGGAAATGAACCTGCTCATGGCGGCAATGCAACCAGCAAGCCGACGCACATCCTTGACTCGCTTGGGTGCTTCAATCTGCTCTATAGCTTTGATCTTGTCCGGATTGGCATCTATCCCGCGCTGCGACACAAAGAACTCGAGAAGCTTGCCGGACGGGACGCCGAAGACGCACTTCTCAGGGTTCAGCTAGAGATTGATCTTGCGTAGGTTTGCAAATGTTTCTTGTAAATCCGGTATGAGGGTTGCCCTATTCTTGGTTTTGACCACTATATCATCCATATAAGCTTCCATATTTCTATGGAGCTGGGGTTCAAAACCAATCTGGACCGCCCTTGTAAACGTTGAACCAGCACTCTTAAACCCGAAAGGCATCCGTATGAAACAATACGTACCACATGGGGTGATGAATGCCGTTTTCTCTTCGTCTTCTCTTGTTATGAAGATCTGGTGGTAGCCGGAGTAGGCATCGAGGAATGACAACAGATCACACCCAGCCGTGGAGTCAACAATCTGGTCGATGCGCGACAACGGGAAGGGGTCTTTGGGACAAGCCTTATTGATATCTGTGTAATCAATACACAGCCTCCACTTCCCATTTGCCTTGCGCACTACCACTGGATTGGCCAACCACGTTGGATGGAGCACTCCTCTTACCAAACCCGCTTCTTCCAGTTTCCGGATCTCCTCTATGATGAATTCTTGTCGTTCCAAGGCTTGCTTTCTGACCTTCTGCTTGACGGGCCGCGCATGAGGACAGACAGCAAGGTGGTGCTCAATCACCTCCCTGGGAACGCCGGGGATGTCGGATGCTTGCCATGCAAACACATCGACATTTGCCCGCAGGAAGGTAACGAGCGCGTATTCCTATTTGTCGTCAAGGGAGGAGCTTATGGTAAAAGCCCCTCCCGTGCCGTCCTCCTTGATAGATACCTTCTTGGTTCCCGGCGGTGTGGCCCTGGACTTCTTGTTTCTGTCGGTGGAGCTCTCTGGCACGCCCTCGACGGGAGCGCTACACTCCGAAGAGGTGCGCTTGCCGGAGTGGGTGCCTGAGGTCTCACCGGTCGTCGGTGGAGCTCTCTGGCACGTCCTCGATGGGAGCACTACACTCTGAAGAGGTGCGCTTGCCGGAGTGGGTGCCTGAGGTCTCACTGGTCTTCTTCTTTTTCCTTCCCGGGGCTCCAGCGGCAGGAGCAAGCGCCTTAGCAGTGGCGGCTGCTGCAACTGCTTGTTGGTAGAGTTGGTCAGCGCAAATTAGCGCATCCTTCTTGTCTGATGGGACGGTGATGATTGTCATAGGCCCCGGCATCTTCAGGGTATTGTAGGCATAATGTGACGCCGCCATGAACTTGGCCAGCGCTGGGCGGCCAAGGATCCCGTTGTAAGGCAAGGGGATCTTGGCAACATCGAACACAATCCTTTCTGTCCTGTAGTTCAGATCACTCCCAAAAGTCACGGGAAACGTGACCTTTCCCTTTGGTTGACTTCTTCCCGGGTTGACCCCCTGAAACGTGCCCGTCTCTTTGAGGTCTTCATCAGGAATCTGCAGTTTCTCGATCACGGCAGGCGAGATTAAGTTCAGACCGGGCCAGACATCAACTAGCATCTTTGTAACCTTGAGGTTGCGTATTGTTGGTGAAACCAACAATGGCAAGCACCCGACTGCAGTAGTGTGATCAGGGTGATCCTCAGTGTCAAAAATGATAGGTGTGCTGGACCACTTCAGCGGCCTTTGGGCATCAAACGATGGCTCTGCCACTGTAATCTCACACGCCCACTGTTTAAACTGGCGGTGAGAGGTATGCAGCGAGGCGCCGCCATCGACGCGCATGGCCTCCATAGCCTTCTGAAATTCTTGGTCACCAGACTCATCCTCTTCTTCGCGATCATCGTCTTCTGGCTTTTTGTCACGGCCCCGGGCGGGCCTCTCCTGCTGTTTATCTTTGCCGCGATGGCCCGCCTGGCCGTCACGCTTCTTACCGGACCCCTCAGCATCGTCCTGGCCTTTCTCCTTGTCCCGCCTCTCATATTCAGCCCTCTGCTTCTCAGCAAGGAGCTCAACCTGTCGGCAGTTCTGGAGATCATGGCTTTTGGTGCGATGGATCTTGCAATATTGCTTGTCAGAGTTTCCTGGCTTCTCGGCAGCTGCCAAGGCCCGGCAGGCGACACATCCAGCAATTTCCTTGCCGGGGTCATCTGCCTTGGTTTTCTTGGCGGAGCCGGCGTCGTCAGATCCCTCGACGGCAAGCACGGCTTTACCTTTGCGCTTCCTGTTGCGGCGCCGGCCTTTTGCTGGGGCAGCAGTATCCTCATCTGAGGAGTCGGTTTCCACGCCGGCATCTTCGCCGGGGTACTTCCTTCCCTCTTCAGCTCGGGCACATCTGTCAGCAAGAACATAGAGTTCTGCCACATCTTTCACCTTGTTCATTGCCAGCTCTTCGCGCATCTTGCGGTTACGCACGTTCTGATGGAACGCGCTGATGATGGCGGCAGGGTGAACATCAGGGATATTGTACTGTACCCGGCTGAACCTCTGTATATACTTGCGCAGACTCTCGCCTCCCTTCTGGGCAATGACGTGCAGGTCGCTTGCTTGGCCATGGGCTTGGTGACCTCCAATAAAGGTGCCCACAAACTCATGGCACAAATCCGACCAGGAGGAAATAGAGTCTACCGGCAAGTGCATCAACCATGACGTGGCGTTGGGTTTAAGAGCCAATGGAAAGTAATTCGCAAGCACCTTATCATTGCGGGCTCCGGCAGCTTGCATCACGATGGTGTAGATGCTGAGGAACTCAGACGGGTGGGTCTTGTCGTTGTACTTTTCTCCAACGTCAGGTTTGAAGGTGCAGTGAGTGGGCCACTAGAACTACCGCAGCTCACGGGTAAAAGCCGGACAGCCTACCTCGTAAGGTAGGCCTCCAGGGCTCTCTGGGGCCGGGTGGTTCGCAGCAGGCCCTGCTCGCCTGTCTGACTGGTGGCGCGCTCCGCGCCGGCGCTCGATAGTGGTTCGAGCGTCTTCATGGGCTCGTTCCCGAAGAACTTGGCGCTGGTCACAATGGGTCCGTGGGTCAGACGATGCTATGGAGATGTCATCGCCCGTGAAGTCGCGACGAGCCGGCATCCGCGGTACCGGATGAGGAAGAGGTGAATGCACCATGGTCGCGGCGCCACTGGCTTTTCCACCACTAGTGAGCGGGACTCCATCGGAGCGTCGACCCGGGGGCCCCATCGGACTTGGTTCGTCTTTGTTGGCCACCACACCAAGGCTTCGGATAGTGGCTCTCCATTCGTCGAGTTTCCCTGTAGTGGGAGGAAAGTCGAGGAGCAACTGCGCGCGCTAGGGCCTCTGCTGGCGTCGGTGGCAGCGGAACCTGCACGGATCGCGACGCGCTTCGACTTCTGACCACGTTAGAAGGAGCTCTATCACGACCCCGCGGTCGCATGCCGTTTTCACCAGCGCTTCGGCGAGCGGGCGGGGCTTCTACGTCCCGGGAGTGGCGCTCGGGGCTCTTCCCGCGGTGACGCCCGGGATCTTCGGCGTGATTACGCCGTTCGTCGCACACTGCCTGGGAGGAGTGCGCTGTTGGCGCCGGTGTGGGAGTCTTGGAGGCCCTTGCGTCGCCTTCAGGTGGGGCGGCGATGACCTTGGAAGGCCCCGCTCCACCCGCGGAGGGCCTGGCTTTGCCTTTGGATTTGGCGATGTGTGGCCCGTTACCAGGCACACAAACATCGCCGCCTCCCAAACTCCGGCTGCTGGGATAGTGTTGGTATTCGCGAGCAGCGCCCCGGGTCCTTTCTGCGACCGGTCCGCTGCTCGCCCGCATCGGGACGGGATGTCTGGCTTCCGATTGGCCAACCGCCACCGTCGTCTTCTTCTTGGGCGCCAAGATGATGAAGAAGCGTCGAACTAACTGCTAAAGCCGATTCTCACAACTGTTTCCCCTACCTGGCGCGCCAAAGATGTCGGTGGGAACGACACCTATGGGATCACAAGAATCCCTACTACGGTTAGCGGGGCGCGGGGTCGTGAGAAGAGCGGATCAAACAGATAGTACACAGTTTCTTTATCCAGGTTCAGGCTGCGAGGATGCGTAAAACCCTACTCCTCCTTTGGTGGATGTATATTCCTGTTCTTGAGCTAACTCTGGGGCATTAGGAGCTCCAAAAAAGCCGAATCCTTCTCCTGGTCGCCTCGGGCCTCCTTTTATAGAAAAAGGGGTCACCACAGTGGCACACAAGAGATGGAAAGGGTACAGTGATGCGAGGTTATCCCTCGCATTACATGACAAGGCGCATTTAATGTGTCTTGCTTAGGTGTCCTTGCTTTATCGGGGACGGGGGAGAAACTTGTCTCGTCCGTCGCCGCTCCTTCTTGTGTCGACATGCGCCCTGGCCAGCGATGCCTGTGATGCCATGTAGGTAGGTAGGCAGCTGAGGTGGCGCAGTGGTGGGTCTTCACAAAGATCTGCATGCCGCCACGCAGGTGCCTGCCCAGCTGGTTGGGTCGGCAGCTACATGCGTACGGTGGTGGAGGTTTAGTCGGCGTGGGCCTGATGGTGGCCCTGCGGATGTCCTTGGCAAGGGCCTTGCCGGGGCCCCGGCAAGGGTCTTGCCGAGGCGCCTGCTGTCATCCCTGGCAAGGCGCTTGCCAGGGGTCTCGTGGTCTTCCCTGGCTGGTATCTCGCCAAAGGTCGTCGTCTTATTAGTGCGTATCTGATCTTGAATGTCTTCACACAGATCTGCATGCCACCACGGGGATGTCTCCTGAATCCTTGCCCCTTGGGGGCAGTGGACTCAAGGGTAATTTGCTCCGTAGGCGTGGAGCGAGTCGCCGTGGCAAGGGTCTTGCCGGTGTTGCCAAAGCTGTCTCCCGACAAGGATCTTGCCGGGGGAGTCCGCTTCGTCCCTTTTGCTCTTCGTGGTCTTGGCCTTGGCGTCGTCCTAGTTCCCTTGAGCTTCAGTCTTACCCTGGCTCACCTCCCTTGCCTTGCTTGGTGTGGTGGTGCCCGAGGCTCAGACTGTCTGTGCACAGTTATAGGGGTACAAAAAAGTGTACCCCTCTTTTTGTACACCGACAGCGGTCTACCGGTAGTAAACCAAGGCCGCATGGCAAGTCTCGGTCCAATCTAGAAATGTTTAACACCCACACACGAAAAGAGGTAGAAAGGACCACCGGAGGACATAGGAGCGCCGGAATGCAAAACGGACAACGGGGAAAATGCTCGGATGCATGAGGAGAGCACGTATGCAAATGCAATGCACATGATGACATGATATGAGATGCATGACAAAGACAAAACACACGGAGACAAAAACCCGACAACGATGAAATAAAATAACTTAGTGTCGGAAACGGCAAGAGTTGGAGTACAAATAAGGTAGGTTACATCCGGGGTGTTACAAAGGCCTCCTTTTAATAGAGTACCGGACCAAAGCATTAACAGATAGTGAATACATGAACTCCTCAAACTACGGTCATCACCGGAAGTGGTCCCGATTATTTTCACTTCGGGGTTGTCGTATCATAACACATAGTAGGTGACTATAGACTTGCAAGATAGGATCAAGAACTCACATATATTCATGAAAACATAATACGTTCAGATCTGAAATCTCACTCAGGCCCTAGTGACAAGTATTAAGCATAGCAAAGTCATAGCAACATCAATCTCAGAACATAGTGAATACTAGGTATCAAACCCTAACAAAATTAACTCAATCACATGATAAGTCTCATCCAACCCATCATCGTCCAGCAAGCCTACGATGGAATTACTCACGCACAGTGGTGAGCATCAAGAAATTGGTGATGGAGGATGGTTGATGATGACGATGGTGACGTATTCCCCTCTCCGGAGCCCCGAATGGACTCCAGATCAGCCCTCCCGAGAGAGTGTAGGGCTTGGCGGTGGCTTCGTATCGTAAAACGTGATGAATCTTTCTCCTTGATTTTTTCTCTCCGAACATGAATATATAGAGTTGGAGTTGAGGTCGGAGGAGCTTCAGGGGGCCCACGAGGTAGGGGGCGCGCCTAGGGGGCAGGCGCAGCCCCACCCTCGTGGCTAGGGTGTGGCCCACTGGCCTTGATCTTGTGCCAGTATTTTTTATTATTTCCAAGAATATGCTCCGTGGAGTTTCAGGTCATTCCAAGAACTTTTGTTTCTGCACATAAATAACACCAAGGCAATTCTGCTGAAAACAGCGTCAGTCTGGGTTAGTTCCATTCAAATCATGCAAGTTAGAGTCCAAAACAAGGGCAAAAGTGTTTGGAGAAGTAGATATGATGGAGACGTATCAAATCCCCCAAGCTTAAACCTTTACTTATCCTCAAGCAATTCAGTTGACAAACTGAAAGTGATAAAGAAAAACTTTTACAAACTCTGTTTGCTCTTGTTGTTGTAAATATGTAAAGCCGGCATTCAAGTTTTCAGCAAAGATTATGAACTAACCATATTCACAATAACTCGTAGGTCTCATGTTTACTCATATCAATGGCATAATCAACAAGCGAGCAATAATAATAAATCTCGGATGACAACACTTTCTCAAAACAATCATAATATGATATAACAAGATGGTATCTAGCTAGCCCTTTCTAAGACCGCAAAACATAAATGCAGAGCACCTTTAAAGATCAAGGACTGACTAGACATTGTAATTCATGGTAAAAGAGATCCAGTCAAGTCATACTCAATGTAAACTAACAGTAATGAATGCAAATGACAGTGGTGCTCTCCAACTAGTGCTTTTTAATAAGAGGATGATGACTCTACATAAAAGTAAATAGTTAGGCCCTACGCAGAGGGAAGCAGGGATTTGTAGAGGTGCCAGAGCTCGGTTTTGAAATAGAGATGAATAATAGTTTGAGCGGTATACTTCCATTGTCAACATAACAACCAAGAGATGGCGATATCTTCCATGCTACACACATTATAGGCAGTTCCCAAACAGAATGGTAATGTTTATACTCCCCCTCCACCAACAAGCATCAATCCATGGCTTGCTCGAAACAATGAGTTCCTCCAACTAACAAGAGTCCCATGGGGAGTTTTGTTTGCAATTATTTTGATTTGATTTGCATAAAGCATGGGACTGGGCATCCTGGTGACCAGCCACTTTCTCGTGAGTGAGCACCGGAGTCCACTCCTCTTGAGAATAACCCGCCTAACATGGAAGATACGGGCAGCCCTAGTTGATACATGAGCTATTCGAGCATACAAAACAAGATATTTATTTGAAGGTTTAGAGTTTGGAACATACAAATTTACTTGGAACGGTAGGTAGATACCGTATATAGGTAGGTATGGTGGACTCATATGGAATAACTTTGGGGTTTATGGGATTGGATGCACAAGCGGTATTCCCGCTTAGTACAGGTGAAGGCTAGAAAAAGACTGGGAAGCGACCAGCTAGAGAGCGACAACAGTCATGAACATGCATTAAAATTAATCAACACCGAATGCAAGCATGAGTAGGATATAATGCACCATGAAAATAAATATTGTAGAGGCTATGTTGATTTTGTTTCAACTACATGCGTGAACATGTGCCAAGTCAAGCCACTCGAATCATTCAAAAGAGGATACCACCCTATCATACCACATCACAACCATTTTAATAACATGTTGGCACGCAAGGTAAACCATTATAAGCTCCTAGCTAATTAAGCATGGCATAAGCAACTATAATCTATAATTGTCATTGCAAACATGTTTATTCATAGTAGGCTGAATCGGGAATGATGAACTAATCATATTTACAAAAACAAGAGAGGTCGAGTTCATACTAGCTTTTCTAATCTCAATAAGTTCATCATATAATCATCACAATTGCCTTTCACTTGCACGACTGAACGATGTGGATAATAATAATAGTGCACGTGCATTGGACTAAGCTGGAATCTGCAAGCATTCAATAAACAGGAGAAGACAAGGCAATATGGGCTCTTTTGTCAGATCAACAATAATGCATATAAGAGCCACTTCAACAATTTAATCATGATCTTCTCCTATCGACCCCCAAAGAAAAGAAAAGAAATAGAACTATTTACATGGGAAAGCTCCCAACAAGAAAAAAGAAGAACATGAAATCTTTTTGGGTTTTCTTTTTAATTACTATTACAAGCATGGAAATTAAAACTAGCTAAAAGCTACAACTAATTTTTTTCTTGAGGTTTATTAAACTCACAAGAAGAAAGCATAAAAAGGAAATAAACTATCATGTATATTACAATAAAAAGTATGAGCACCGACATCTAGCAATGAGTGTGTGAACATGAATGTAACGTCGGTGGGAAATACGTACTCCCCCAAGCTTAGGCTCGATGAATCTCTTCATTATTTTCTGAAAAATTCTGAAATTTTTAGTAACTTCAAAATAAAAGTGAACCAAACTCAACAATATTGATAGCAACTACTCCTACAAGTGCCTGGAGACAATATCATACATCAAATCTACTTTTGACCACATAAATTTGATATGCAAGCTCAAGAACAGGGTCACCTAAGCAGCAAAAATATTCAATGAATAAAGCACTAGAACAAAAACTAATTGGACCATTGGAGGAGTCACATACCAAGGAACAATCCCCCAAAGCAGTTTTGTGAGAGGTGCTTTGAGCAAGGAGATCAAAAATCGCAGCAAACTGAGCTAGAACTCGTGCTTGAGCTGGATAATGGTGTTTGTGGGCGGAAGAAGGAGTGTGTGGGTGCAGGAATAAGTGGAGGAGGGCCACCGTGGGACCACGAGGCAGGGGCGCGACCAGGGGGTAGGGTGCGCCCTCCACCCTCGTGGCCAGGTGGATGCCCCCTGCTGTGTTCTCAGTGCCAAATATTCTCAAATATTCCAGAAAAAAATCATATTTAAATTTCAGGGCATTTGGAGAACTTTTATTTTTGGGGTATTTTTATATTGCACGGATAATTCAGATAACAGAGAGAAAATACTATTTTTATTTTATTTAATATAAATAACAGAAAGTAAAAGGAGGGTACAGAGAGTTGTGTTTTCTAAATTCATCCATCTCATGATCATCAAAAGGGATCCATTAACAAGGTTGATCAAGTCTTGTTAACAAACTCATTCCGAATAACATGGAACCGGAGAATTTTTGAATAACACTATGTTACCTCAACAGGGATATGCACATCCCCAATAATTAGAATATCATATTTCTTCTTGACAGTAGGAAGAGGAAATTCAAAACCTCCAAAAATAATCGATGCAACTTTTCCAATAGATTTTCTACTGTGGACTTGAGGTTGTTTCCTTGGAAAGTGTACCGTATGCTCATTACCATTAACATGAATAGTGACATTGCCTTTGGTGCAATCAATAACAGCCCTGCAGTATTCAAAAAGGGTGTTCCAAGAATAATAGACATACTATCGTCCTCGGGAATATCAAGAATAACAAAGTCCGTTAAAATAGTAAAGTTTGCAACCACAACAGGCACATCCTCACAAATACCGACAGGTATAGCAGTTGATTTATCAGCCATTTGCAAAGATATTTCAGTAGGTGTCAACTTATTCAAATCAAGTCTACGATATAAAGAGAGAGGCATAACACTAACACCGGCTCCAAGATCACATAAAGCAGTTTTAACATAGTTTCTTTTAATGGAGCATGGTATAGTGGGTACTCCTGGATCTCCAAGTTTCTTTGGTATTCCACCTTTAAAAGTATAATAGCAAGCATGGTGGAAATTTCAGCTCCCGGTATCTTTCTTTTATTAGTAACAACTTCTTTCATGTACTTAGCATAAGGATTCATTTTGAGCATGTTAGTTAAACGCATACGCAAAAAGATTGGTCTAATCATTTCAGCAAAGCGCTCAAAATCCTCATCATCCTTTTTCTTGGATGGTTTGGGAGGAAAAGGCATGGGTTTCTGAACCCATGGTTCTTTTTCTTTACCATGTTTCCTAGCAACAAAGTGTTTCTTATCATAACGTTGATTCTTTAATTGTGGGTTATCAAGATCAACAGCAGGTTCAGTTTCTATATCATTATCATTACTAGGTTGAGCATCATCATGAACATTTTTATTAACATTATCACTAGTTTCAGGTTCATTACCAGATAGTGTTTCAGCATCAGATATTGAAAAATCATTTGGATTCTCAGGTGTTTCAGTAATAGGTTTACTAGAAGCATGCAAAGTCCTATCATTTTTCTTTTTCCTCCTTTTAGAAGGACTAGGTGCATATATATTATTTCTCTAAGAATCTTACTCAATTCTCTTAGGGTGGCCTTCAGGATACAGAGGTTCCTGAGTCATTTTACCACCTCTAGTCATAACTCTAACAATGTTATCATTATTCTTACTATTAAATTCATTGAGCAAATCATTTTGAGCTTTAAGTACTTGTTCTACTTGAGTGGTAACCATAGAAGCATGTTTACTAATAAGTTTAAGTTCACCTTTGACATTAGCCATATAATAACCCAAGTGTTCAAGCATATCAGCACTGCGTTTTAATTCTCTGCCAAAATAAGCATTGGAGTCTTCTTGCTTATCCATAAATTTATCAAACTCATCTAAGCATGGGCTAGCAAACTTAGTAAATGGGATTTCAGCTTTATCATATCTATAGAGAGAATTTACCTTTACTACATGTGTCGGGTTATCAAGACCATGTGTTTCTTCAGTAGGCGGTAAATTAAGATCATGTATTTCTTCAATAGGAGGTAAATTCTTAACATCTTCAGCTTTAATACCATTTTCTTTCATAGATTTCTTTGCCTCTTGCATATCTTCAGGACTGAGAAATAGAACACCCCTTTTCTTTGGAGTTGGTTTAGGAATAGGTTCAGGAGTTGGCTAGGGAAGTGTCCAATTATTTTCATTTGTCAACATATTATTCAATAGAATTTCCGCTTCATCCAGTGTTCTTTTCCTAAAAACAGAAGCAGCACAACTATCCAGGTAATCTCTGGAAGCATCGGTTAGTCCATTATAAAAGATATCAAGTATTTCATTTTTCTTAAGAGGATGATGAGGCAAAGCATTAAGTAATTGGAGAAGCCTCCCCCAAGCTTGTGGGAGACTCTCTTCTTCAATTTGCAAAAAATTATATATATCCCTTAAGGCAGCTTGTTTCTTATGAGCAGGGAAATATTTAGCAGAGAAGTAATAAATCATATCCTGGGGACTACGCACACAACCAGGATCAAGAGAATTAAACCATATCTTAGCATCACCCTTTAATGAGAACGGGGATATTTTAAGGATATAAAAGTAACGAGTTCTCTCATCATTAGTGAATAGGGTAGCCATATCATTTAATTTAGTAAGATGTGCCACAACGGTTTCAGATTCATAGCCCTAAAAAGGATCAGATTCAACCAAAGTAATTATATCAGGATCAATAGAGAATTCATAATCCTTATCAGTAACAAAGATAGGTGAAGTAGCATAATAAGGTGTCAGGACCCCGACTCGATGTCACATCGATCTAGCCGGTAACACCTCATATCACTTTGCGGCCTCACGCACGGTATCCCCACGGGTGTCGCCTTACCTTTGCCCGGGACCGTTTGCGCCTTTTGGCTCACGTATATGATAGTGTCGCTAGCATCCATATGATAAAGAGCCCGGGCTGACATGACTAGTCGTAAACCCAAAGTGGCACAGACTTACAGGGACAGGCATCCATGACCTAGCTTCGAACGTGTCGGTCATCAGCAAGTGGGTCCGGGCTGTAGCACTGGGCTAGCAGGACTCCGGTAAACCGGGCTGTAGCGGGCTAACAGGACTCCGGTACTCAAAGCGTGACATTTCCCTGAAGGGACAGACACAGGAACGAAGAAGGACACATGCCGGCCAGCCTAAGTGTTCCAGAGCAGTAGCAAGCTACCATGGCTCAGCGGTAACACTAGGAGACATTTCCCGGTAAGAGAGGCTACTAAAGATAAACAACTAGATAGTCAGATCCCACACATACCAAGCATTTCAATCATACACACAATATGCTCGATATGTGCAAATACAACGAAGCACCACAACATGACTCTACGACACAAGTACTTTATTTAAGGCTCAGGGAGCCATACATAACATACACAAAGGTACGGTCTCACGACCCAACATACAAGTCATACAGTCATACAAACCAGCAGCGGAAGTAACTTGTCTGAGTACAGACAACTAGTAAAATATAAGAGGCTTGGAAAGCCTAGCTATACTACGTGGTCCTTCACAAGCTCAGGGTCACCACCTGGGTCTTTAGCCTACTCGTTGATGTCAACGTCTACATAGAACCCATCAGAAGGGGTTGCAGCGTCTTCTGTAAAAATGTAAATTATAGCAACATGAGTACAAAGGTACTCAGCAAGACTTACATCAGATCCTACATACATGCTTAGTATCAAGAAGGGTTGGTGGAGTTATTGCAGCAAGCCAGCTTTGACTCTTGGCTAGACTATCCTACGATACTCCAACTTGAAATGGTTTTGCGCACACGAGTCCACTACTCACCAATTCAATACACTACCGAGGATCCACCTCCGTCTCCCTACGGAAGAGCCATCCTCGGCACTCACACTTATCTTGAGGCTTTTAGTAGTTTCCATTTACTTGTCTATGAACTGCATAGGCAACCAAGTAGTCCTTTACCGCGGACGCGGCTATTCGAATAGATTATGATAACCCTGCAGGGGTGTACTTCTTCATACATGTTTCCACCACTTAGCGTCTGCACACGACATGTGCTCGGCAGACTTCAAGTGAAAGCCGACGTGGGTGTAGACCACGACCTACCTAAACACTTAAGCCTCTAGTCCAGGTTTATCGCCTATTCAGGTTCCATCCGCAGGGAGTCCGGCCGAGGTTTCCCATACGGCCCCGAACGATGTGAACAGGGTTCCCGAGATACCTAACGGGTATTCGGTACACCGTGCCACGTACCTACCGCATCACAGCCCACCCCTACGGTCAGCGCTGTCCACGGCCTCCAGTAGGCTACAAACACCAGAAACTACTTGCAACTCCTGGACAGAGAGCTAGGGTGATTAAGAAGTCGAGCGGGGTCATATTTCAGGGCCCAATGCATGGTAGTAGCTGTATCTTAAATCACACATACAGATCTCAGTGCTTAAGGTCGGCTTCAATGAAACAACCCACCATGTACTCCTACATGGCCTCTCATCGATACCTTTACCAAATCGTGTTCACCACACCACTCTCATTACCGACATAATCATTTCACTCTAGCCATCACCCAGATGAACCAGACCTGACACGACTCTAAGCATAGCAGGCATAGCAAGGTAGGAACAACACATACATAGGGCTCAATCAACTCCTACACATGCTAGTGGGTTTCATCTAGTTACTGTGGCAATGACAGGTCATGCAGAGGAAATGGGTTCAACTACCGTAGCACACAGCAGTTTGAAACGCGTTGTCTTAATGCAGTAAAAGAGAGCAGGAGCGAGAACATGGGATTGTATCGATATGATCAAATGGTTGGTTGCTTGCCTGATGGTTCGATGCACTGATACGGTTCTTCGTTAGGGTAATCACGGTACTCCTCGGAGGCAGAACCTGTCGCAAAGGACACCGATACACAACCATCACCAAACAATGTGCAACAATATGATGCATGCATGAAACATGGCAATATGAGTGTGTTGGGCTAATGCAACTAAAACCAGAAGGGTTTGAACAAATTTGAATCAAGGATTCAAATTTCAAATTCAAATATGGCCTTTTAAAGTGCTTTTCCTTGTTCTGCTTGAAACATCAATTGAACTTGTTTGATCATGCATGAAAATAGTACAGATGGATAGATTGGATTTTTCTGATCATTTTTCATATATAATTTGTCCAATTTGGAGTTACAGAATAAAAGTTATGAATTTTTGAAGTTTAAATAATATTCTGGAATTTCCTGATTTAAATTAATTCCAGAAAATCAATTACTGCGTCAGCCTGACGTCAGTGTGACGTCAGCAGGTCAACGGAACAGGTCTGGGTCAAACCCGACAGTGGGTCCCGCATGTCAGGGTGATTATTTTAATTAAAATTTAATTAAAACTAATCCTGTTTAATTAACAGGGCTGGGCCCACCTGTCATTGACTCAGGGGAGTCAACCAGGGCCCACCCGTGGTCAAAGTCAAAGCCAGCGACGCCGGCGTTTAGCCGCCGGCGAGCCCGACGCGGCGGCGGGAGTGGTTTTGGCCATTTCGGCCACCAAATGGACCGCGGAGACCACCGGAGTGGAGCTGAGGACAAACCGCAGCTCTTGGCGGAGTCCGTTGGGGTCGGGGTGGCCGGAGTTGGCGCCGGCGACGACTTTGGCGGCCACCGGGGTTCGGTCGAAGATGAACTTGGCGCTAGAGGGGTCGGTGAGGCTCGTGGAGTGGCTAGCTAGGTGTTGTGGGACTCGGTGAGTAAGATGGACACCATCTTGTGGCCGGAGTGTGGCCGGAAACACGTCGGCGACGAGGTCCGCGACGGCGCGTGCGGGTGAGCTTGGTGTGCTCGCTGTGGTGCACGAGAGAGAGAAAGAGAGGAAGGGGAAGTTAGCCCAGCTCACTGCGGTCTTGATGGGGAGGACGGCGTGGTCGGGGACGAGCTGCTGCGGCGGCGACGGCGAAGGGGATCTCCGGCGATGGCGGTTCGGGCGAGGTTGGTGCGGCGGCTTCGGGGCACGCGAGCGCTCGGGGCTCGACTAGCTCGAAGAAGTGGAGGACGGCGGAGCTTCTGGACACGGTGGCGCGGCGTGGAGACGAAGGGGAGCACGGCTACGGCGGAGGTGCGGCGACGGTGGCGTCGGCCATGGCGTGGGAGCGCGAGGGAGAGGAACTGGGGGCGAATGGAGGTGTCCAGGAGGGTCGGGGCGCGACGTGGAGCTCGTCCAGGCCATCAGGGCGGCGAGAGGGGGAGGCAGGGCGGCGTGCAGCTGCGTGGCGAGCTGCGGTGCCGCCGCCGAGCACCTTGGCTGCCTGCCTGGCAAGCCAAGCAGCTCGCTGGAGCGGTGGCCGGGCTGGGCCGGCCAGGTGGGCTGCTGGTGGGCCTGCGGTGGCGCCAGGTAAGTTTTCCCTTTTTTCTCTGTTTCTGTTTTTATTTAATATATCTGCAACTTTGTTGAATTAAATAAAATACTTAGGCAACTCCTAAAATCACCAAATTACTCCTGGTCCATAGTTGGATTATTTCCAACATGAAACATTTTAGTTTGGAGATATTTGAGCATTTAAATATTTTATATAATGTTAAATGCCCAAACTCAAATATTTATGATTTAATTCAAAAACCCTAAGATGGCCTAGGAAAATGTGCACCACTTTTGGCAGAGGTTCTGAACCAAGACAAAAATGATGGGCATTTTAGAAGGGCATTTCAGGTTCATTGAAAAGTTTTTTAGTAAACCCTAGTTGGTTTCAGAGGGGACTGGGGGTTCTGTCATCCCCATTTCAAGTTTCTGATGAAAGAGTAAACATGATGCAACACTCTAATGCATGACTAGCTAGGGTGTGACAACTCACCCCCACTCAAAAGAATCTCGTCCCGAGATTTGAGTTCCTCCGGGAAGAAGGCGGGATATTCAAGTCGAAGACGATCCTCCCTTTCCCAAGTTGCTTCATCCTCAGAATGATGAGACCACTGAACTTTGAGGAACTTGATATTCTGACGTCGGGTGGTACGTTCGGCCTGATCGAGGATACGAATGGGGTACTCTCGATATGTAAGATTATCTTGGAGATCAAGCGTTTCGTGGTCCACTTCACGGATAGGATCCGAGAAGCAACGCCTGAGTTGAGAAACATGGAAGACATCGTGGACTCTGGAGAGATGCGGAGGTAGTTCCAACTGGTAGGCAACTTCTCCTCGTTTGGCAAGAATGCGAAAAGGTCCAATGTAACGAGGAGCCAATTTGCCTTTGATACCGAAACGATGGGTTCCCTTCAGAGGGGTGACCCGAAGATAAGCCTTCTCGTCAACCTCGAAAGTCATAGTCCTATGTTTTCGGTCATATTGACTCTTTTGACGAGATTGGGCTGTTTTCAATTTTTCACGAACGATGCGAACTTGTTCTTCTGCTTCCTGAATCATATCCGGGCCAAAGAATTGTCTTTCCCCGGTCTCTAACCAGTTAAGGGGTGTTCGACACCGTCGTTCATAGAGAACTTCAAAAGGGGCTTTACCCAAGCTAGATTGATAGCTGTTGTTGTAGGCGAATTCGGCAAATGGAAGACACTTCTCCCAGTCCATTCCGAATGAGATAACAGAGGCTCGAAGCATGTCTTCTAGAATCTGGTTGACGCGTTCCACTTGACCACTCGACTGAGGGTGGAAAGCGGTGCTAAAGGAGAGACGGGTTCCCATAGCATTTTGGAAACTTTCCTAAAATCGAGAGGTGAAAAGACTTCCTCGATCCGAGTTGATTTCCAAAGGAACACCATGAAGAGACACTATACGGGAGATGTATAAGTCTGCCAGCTGGCTAGCGGTTATACTCTCACGAACAGGCAAGAAATGGGCTACTTTGGAAAGACGATCGACAACGACGAAGATAGCATTATTCCCTCTCTTGGTCCTGGGAAAACCGGTAATGAAATCCATACCAATTTTATCCCATTTCCATTCAGGAATAGCTAAGGGTTGAAGGGTGCCAGCAGGCCGTTGGTGCTCTGCTTTTACACGACGACAGACGTCGCAATTAGCAATATACTGAGCAATTTCTCTCTTCATCCTAGTCCACCAGAACCTCTGGCGTGGGTCCTGATACATCTTAGTACTACCGGGATGAATGGTGAGAGGGGATTCATGAGCCTCCTTAAGGATCAACTGCCGTAGATGCTGGTTCTTGGGAACCACTAGACGGTTCTCAAAGTACACAACACCATGATCATTTGTGGAGAAACAACTAGCACCTCCGCTAGCAATGTTCTCTTTGATTTTAGATATTCCCTTATCTCGCTTTTGGGCAGCGATGATTTGATCCGTAAGAGTAGGTTTTGCCACCAAGGTGGAAAGAAAACCTTGAGGTACAATGTGAAGGTTTAGCTTCCGAAATTCCTCATGGAGAAGCGGTTGACTTTGTTGTAACATCAGGTTGTTACAATAAGATTTACGACTTAGCGCATCAGCCATGACGTTGGCTTTCCCTGGGGTGTAGGTTATTCCTAAGTCGAAGTCTGTGATCAACTCAACCCAACGTCTTTGCCTGAGATTCAGATCCGGTTGGGTGAAAATGTACTTCAGACTTTGGTGATCAGTGAATATTTCGCAACGGTTACCGAGGAGGTAATGTCGCCAGGTTTTAAGTGCATAGACTACGGCTGCAAGCTCTAGATCATGAGTAGGATAATTCTCCTCATGTGGGTGCAATTGCCGTGAAGCGTAGGCAATTACATGTCGATCTTGCATAAGGATGCAACCTAGTCCTTGTCGCGAGGCGTCGCAGTAGATAACAAAGTCTTTGGAGAAGTCTGGCGGTACCAGTACGGGAGCAGAAGTCAGGCGTCTTTTCAGTTCCTGAAAGCTGTGCTCACATTGTGGAGTCCATTCGAACTTTTTATCTTTCTTGAGGAGTTCGGTTAAAGGTTTAGCAACTTTGGAGAAGTTTTCGACAAAGCGACGGCAATAGCTCGCTAAGCCTAGAAAACTCCGAACTTGCTTGACCGATTCAGGTGGAGTCCAATTAAGAACGGCTTGAACTCGCTCAGGGTTAACAGCAATACCTTTACCAGATATTACATGACCCAGATAGGTCACTTCTGACAACCAGAATTCACATTTAGAAAATTTGGCATAAAGGCGATGCTCTCGAAGTTTCTGCAACACTAGCCTTAGATGTTCGGCATGTTCTTCCTCGTTCTTGGAGTAGATGAGTATATCATCGAGGTAAACCACGACGAATTTATCCAAATACTCCATGAAGATTGAGTTCATTAACCGAGAAAAGGTGGCTGGAGCGTTGGTTAAACCGAAGGACATGACGGTGTACTCGTATTGGCCATAACGAGTAACAAAGGCCGTTTTAGGAATGTCCCCGTTTCTGATTTTGATTTGATGGTAGCCCAACCTCAAATCCATCTTGGAGAAGACTGAGGATCCAGCGAGCTGATCATACAGGTCGTTGATCCTGGGAAGCGGATATTTGTTCTTGATTGTGACCAAATTGACAGGTCGGTAATCTACAACCATCCGGTCCGTACCATCCTTCTTCTTGACGAATAGGACGGGGCAAGCCCACGGAGAGGAGCTAGGTCGGATGAAACCCTTTTTCAAGGACTCATCGAGTTGTTTCTTAAGCTCGGCTAGTTCTAAGGGTGCCATCTTATAAGGTCTTCTAGCAATCGGAACGGTTCCTGGAATGAGGTCTATTACGAACTCAACATCCCTGTCAGGTGGAACACCTGGCAATTCCTCTGGAAAGACATCCGGGAAGTCACGGACTACCGGAACGTCCTCAAGGTCTGGCAAAGGGCTGGCGTTAAGAGAATATAATTGTCGCTTGGCTATTCGGGTCAAGACATTGACTATCTTCCCCGAAGGATGGGTGAGTTGAACAGTCCTAGAGAAGCAATCAATTTTGGCTTGATGAGCTGACATCCAGTCCATACCCAGAATGATATTAATGTCTGAAGATTTAAGGGCTATCAAAGACGCGAGGAAAACAAGTCTGTCGACTTGGATTTCATTTCCATGGCTTACTCTAGAAGTTTGCCACTTGGATCCCGGAGTTTGAATTACCATAGAGGTTGGCATATCACCGAATGCGACGTTGTGCAAACGAGCATAGTTTTCAGATATAAAAGAATGAGAGGCTCCTGTATCGAAAAGAACAGATGCCGGGTGGCAATTAACAAGAAGCGTACCGAGAACGACGTTGGGATCCTCTTGAGCTTCTTCGGCAGAGATACAGTTGACATGACCACGTGAAGCGGTAACCGGCTTGGCGTGGAATATTTTTCCTGTCGGCTTGCCACGGCCAACAGCTTTAGCAGATTGATTGGGGTTGGTCTGGGGACACTCACGCATATAGTGGCCAGATTCCCCACACTTGAAACAAGTCACGGAACTGGTACGTGGAGGAGCATTATTGGTTGGACCCCCATAGGGCTTGGCTGGAGCAGACTGTTGAACGGGGCGAGGCGCCTGGAAGGATGGCCTCGGTGTGAACCTGGGTGGCAGGGCGGTGTTGGGTACCCACACGCGGCGCTTCTGAGGACCAGCACCGGATGAGGAACCCATGTCACGGCCGTGCTTGCGTGTTGCGTCATAGTCAGTCTGACCAGTTTCAGCACTGATGGCTTTGTTGACAAGTTTCTGAAAAGATGTGCACTCATGCAGACGGAGGTCACGGCGAAGCTCAGGACTAAGGCCCTTACGGAACCTTGCTTGCTTCTTGGCGTCAGTAGAAACTTCCTCGGTTGCATATCGTGCGAGATTACCAAACTCCCTGCTGTAAGCATCCACAGAAAGTCGGCCTTGGGTGAAACTGCAAAATTCTTCACGTTTACGGTCCATGAGACCCTCCGGAATGTGATGTTCACGGAAAGCCTCGCTGAATTCAGCCCAAGTAGTGACATGGCCCGCTGGGCGCATAGCTCCATAATTCTCCCACCATAGACTGGCGGGGCCTTCAAGATGATATGCAGCAAAGGTGACCTTGTCGGCCTCCGCTACCAGCGCGGAACGCAGTTTGTGAGAGATACTGCGAAGCCAGTCATCAGCGTCGAGAGGCTCGACGGAGTGGTGGAACGTGGGTGGATGCAATTTGATAAAATCACTGAGTGACACCACGTTAGCCCTCTGATGGTGTGCTGTATTCTGTTCAATACGCTCCAACAAACGGTTGGTCTCCCGCTTGTTTCTCTTAGCTTCCATCATAACCTCGGCTAGTGAAGGAGGATGAGGCAGATTTTCATTCCTGCCTTCACTGCCTTCGGCCTGCTCTTGAGAAGCAGGGTTAGCGCGCGTGTTGACCATCCTAGGCAAACAAGACAATGATTTAGTCAGAATGATAAAATTCCGACATAGGATACAGAATGTAAGGAATAACTCGGAATGCAAGATGATCATCCGTATGACATGGTAGATACAGAAACTGCTTCTTTTATTCCATCGTCATACACACCATACAGAGTTTAGTACAAGACCAAACAAAGTACTATTACGGTGAAAAGAGGATTACATCTCACCGGAGGCATCCCAAGCTCCTATACATTATTTTTCTACACCTCCGGAAAGAGTACAAGCTAGGTCATATCCCACGAGTCACGCGGGACGATAGACGACACAGCTAGTGCGAACTAGTGATACTATCACTAACTCAGACCGATCCGTAGTAGTCCTCGTAGAAGTCACCTCCATAGCCTGGAAGCTCAACATGATCATCCGGAAACAGACGATCTTGCGGAGTTTGTGGACCATAGGGGCTAGGATGAGGCCTTGGACCAACAGACGGTGGCCTGCGGGGACCGCGAGGTGGGGTGATGCCTCCTACATCACGCCAAACCATCACGTCTGGCAGAGCAGATCTCACAGGATAGAGATCGCGCATATCTGAATATCCAGCTTGCACCGCCGGTGCGAACCGAGTCAAAGTGGCCCAGTGGTCAGCACGGGTATTGAAGAGCTCTAACCTTAAGGCCCGATTTTCACGGTCCTTATCCTCGAGCATCTCAGCAGTGGTGCGAGTCCGTGAATCCTCCTGAGTGGGGTCAGCATAGATAGCTTGGAGATACCCTTGTGCTCCCGGAAGTGATCCTGGCATATACCGGAAATCAGAGTCCCGAAATAGTCCAGATCTGACTCGCATAATGGTCATCATAGAGTAGGCGGCGTCCTGCACAGCCATCTCAATAGTAACCCCGAGTCCATAGGAGCAGTGAAGAGGCTCGGTGGATCCAGGATAAGATGGAAATATCCTGACAGTGCAGAGATACTGGCTTTGATTAAAGTCTCGGAATTGCTCTTCGACCGTGTACTCAGGATACCAGCGGTATCCAGCCTCAGTCATTACCCTGACCAACTTGGCAGTATGGCCGGGTACATCTAGGCATCGAGTCAGGCGAACCACTTGATTGAGGTCGCGAGTGGCCATCTGAAAGCACAATCATAATGCAAGGGCATTAGAATTTCTAGCAAAATTTCGGCAGCATAACAGCTGTAAATGCTCAAGAAGGATTTTGAGACATTTGACAAAGGATTTCGTACACACTCAATCATCATCATATCAAGTTCTGAATCCATTCTAACAACATAATGTGGTAGTAGAACTGAACTAGGCTTGTATCCATCAAACTTATAAGGTACTACTGATTAGTAACACGTGATCCTGATAGAGAGAATAGGTCCTAATTCCTTATCCCCGGTAGAAGAATGGACTGACTCAGATCAGAATGTCATAAGATAAAGGAGTAAAAAGAGCCTTACGTTCCATCCCACAAACAATTCCCCTACATATAACTAAAGAATTTCTAGACTCAACATCGACCAGTTTGGCTTGGAGAACCTACAGGCAGTCCGGCTCTGATGCCAACGCTGTCAGGACCCCGACTCGATGTCACATCGATCTAGCCGGTAACACCTCATATCACTTTGCGGCCTCACGCACGGTATCCCCACGGGTGTCGCCTTACCTTTGCCCGGGACCGTTTGCGCCTTTTGGCTCACGTATATGATAGTGTCGCTAGCATCCATATGATAAAGAGCCCGGGCTGACATGACTAGTCGTAAACCCAAAGTGGCACAGACTTACAGGGACAGGCATCCATGACCCAGCTTCGAACGTGTCGGTCATCAGCAAGTGGGTCCGGGCTGTAGCACTGGGCTAGCAGGACTCCGGTAAACCGGGCTGTAGCGGGCTAACAGGACTCCGGTACTCAAAGCGTGACATTTCCCCGAAGGGACAGACACAGGAACGAAGAAGGACACATGCCGGCCAGCCTAAGTGTTCCAGAGCAGTAGCAAGCTACCATGGCTCAGCGGTAACACTAGGAGACATTTCCCGGTAAGAGAGGCTACTAAAGATAAACAACTAGATAGTCAGATCCCACACATACCAAGCATTTCAATCATACACACAATATGCTCGATATGTGCAAATACAACGAAGCATCACAACATGACTCTACGACACAAGTACTTTATTTAAGGCTCAGGGAGCCATACATAACATACACAAAGGTACGGGTCTCACGACCCAACATACAAGTCATACAGTCATACAAACCAGCAGCGGAAGTAACTTGTCTGAGTACAGACAACTAGTAAAATAAAGAGGCTTGGAAAGCCTAGCTATACTACGTGGTCCTTCACAAGCTCAGGGTCACCACCTGGGTCTTTAGCCTACTCGTTGATGTCAACGTCTACATAGAACCCATCAGAAGGGGTTGCAGCGTCTTCTGTAAAAATGTAAATTATAGCAACATGAGTACAAAGGTACTCAGCAAGACTTACATCAGATCCTACATACATGCTTAGTATCAAGAAGGGTTGGTGGAGTTATTGCAGCAAGCCAGCTTTGACTCTTGGCTAGACTATCCTACGATACTCCAACTTGAAATGGTTTTGCGCACACGAGTCCACTACTCACCAATTCAATACACTACCGAGGATCCACCTCCGTCTTCCTACGGAAGAGCCATCCTCGGCACTCACACTTATCTTGAGGCTTTTAGTAGTTTCCATTTACTTGTCTATGAACTGCATAGGCAACCAAGTAGTCCTTTACCGCGGATGCGGCTATTCGAATAGATTATGATAACCCTGCAGGGGTGTACTTCTTCATACATGTTTCCACCACTTAGCGTCTGCACACGACATGTGCTCGGCAGACTTCAAGCGAAAGCCGACGTGGGTGTAGACCACGACCTACCTAAACACTTAAGCCTCTAGTCCAGGTTTATCGCCTATTCAGGTTCCATCCGCAGGGAGTCCGGTCGAGGTTTCCCATACGGCCCCGAACGATGTGAACAGGGTTCCCGAGATACCTAACGGGTATTCGGTACACCGTGCCACGTACCTACCGCATCACAGCCCACCCCTACGGTCAGCGCTGTCCACGGCCTCCAGTAGGCTACAAACACCAGAAACTACTTGCAACTCCTGGACAGAGAGCTAGGGTGATTAAGAAGTCGAGCGGGGTCATATTTCAGGGCCCAATGCATGGTAGTAGCTGTATCTTAAATCACACATACACATCTAAGTGCTTAAGGTCGGCTTCAATGAAACAACCCACCATGTACTCCTACATGGCCTCTCATCGATACCTTTACCAAATCGTGTTCACCACACCACTCTCATTACTGACATAATCATTTCACTCTAGCCATCACCCAGATGAACCAGACCTGACACGACTCTAAGCATAGCAGTCATAGCAAGGTAGGAACAACACATACATAGGGCTCAATCAACTCCTACACATGCTAGTGGGTTTCATCTAGTTACTGTGGCAATGACAGGTCATGCAGAGGAAATGGGTTCAACTACCGTAGCACACAGCAGTTTGAATCGCGTTGTCTTAATGCAGTAAAAGAGAGCAGGAGCGAGAACATGGGATTGTATCGATATGATCAAATGGTTGGTTGCTTGCCTGATGGTTCGATGCACTGATACGGTTCTTTGTTAGGGTAATCACGGTACTCCTCGGAGGCAGAACCTGTCGCAAAGGACACCGATACACAACCATCACCAAACAATGTGCAACAATATGATGCATGCATGAAACATGGCAATATGAGTGTGTTGGGCTAATGCAACTAAAACCAGAAGGGTTTGAACAAATTTGAATCAAGGATTCAAATTTCAAATTCAAATATGGCCTTTTAAAGTGCTTTTCCTTGTTATGCTTGAAACATCAATTTAACTTGTTTGATCATGCATGAAAATAGTACAGATGGATAGATTGGATTTTTCTGATCATTTTTCATATATAATTTGTCCAATTTGGAGTTACAGAATAAAAGTTATGAATTTTTGAAGTTTAAATAATATTCTGGAATTTCCTGATTTAAATTAATTCCAGAAAATCAATTACTGCGTCAGCCTGACGTCAGTGTGACGTCAGCAGGTCAACAGAACAGGTCTGGGTCAAACCCGACAGTGGGTCCCGCATGTCAGGGTGATTATTTTAATTAAAATTTAATTAAAACTAATCCTGTTTAATTAACAGGGCTGGGCCCACCTGTCATTGACTCAGGGGAGTCAACCAGGGCCCACCCGTGGTCAAAGTCAAAGCCATCGACGCCGGCGTTTAGCCGCCGGCGAGCCCGACGCGGCGGCGGGAGTGGTTTTGGCCATTTCGGCCACCAAATGGACCGCGGCGACCACCGGAGTGGAGCTGAGGACAAACCGCAGCTCTTGGCGGAGTCCGTTGGGGTCGGGGTGGCCGGAGTTGGCGCCGGCGACGACTTTGGCGGCCACCGGGGTTCGGTCGAAGATGAACTTGGCGCTTGAGGGGTCGGTGAGGCTCGTGGAGTGGCTAGCTAGGTGCTGCGGGACTCGGTGAGTAAGATGGACACCATCTTGTGGCCGGAGTGTGGCCGGAAACACGTCGGCGACGAGGTCCGCGACGGCGCGTGCGGGTGAGCTTGGTGTGCTCGCTGTGGTGCACGAGAGAGAGAAAGAGAGGAAGGGGAAGTTAGCCCAGCTCACTGCGGTCTTGATGGGGAGGACGGCGTGGTCGGGGACGAGCTGCTGCGGCGGCGACGACGAAGGGGATCTCCGGCGATGGCGGTTCGGGCGAGGTTGGTGCGGCGGCTTCGGGGCACGCGAGCGCTCGGGGCTCGACTAGCTCGAAGAAGTGGAGGACGGCGGAGCTTCTGGACACGGTGGCGCGGCGTGGAGACGAAGGGGAGCACGGCTACGGCGAAGGTGCGGCGACGGTGGCGTCGGCCATGGCGTGGGAGCGCGAGGGAGAGGAACTGGGGGCGAATGGAGGTGTCCAGGAGGGTCGGGGCGCGACGTGGAGCTCGTCCAGGCCATCAGGGCGGCGAGAGGGGGAGGCAGGGCGGCGTGCAGCTGCGTGGCGAGCTGCGGTGCCGCCGCCGAGCACCTTGGCTGCCTGCCTGGCAAGCCAAGCAGCTCGCTGGAGCGGTGGCCGGGCTGGGCCGGCCAGGTGGGCTGCTGGTGGGCCTGCGGTGGCGCCAGGTAAGTTTTCCCTTTTTTCTCTGTTTCTGTTTTTATTTAATATATCTGCAAGTTTGTTGAATTAAATCAAATACTTAGGCAACTCCTAAAATCACCAAATTACTCCTGGTCCATAGTTGGATTATTTCCAACATGAAACATTTTAGTTTGGAGATATTTGAGCATTTAAATATTTTATATAATTTTAAATGTCCAAACTCAAATATTTATGATTAATTCAAAAACCCTAAGATGGCCTAGGAAAATGTGCACCACTTTTGGCAGGGGTTCTGAACCAAGACAAAAATGATGGGCATTTTAGAAGGGCATTTCAGGTTCATTGAAAAGTTTTTTAGTAAACCCTAGTTGGTTTCAGAGGGGACTGGGGGTTCTATCATCCCCATTTCAAGTTTCTGATGAAAGAGTAAACATGATGCAACACTCTAATGCATGACTAGCTAGGGTGTGACATAAGGATCATATTTCATTCTAGCATTCAGAGTTTTTTGTTTAAGCTTAGGTAATAATTTCTTAAGATCACTTCTATCATTGCAAGCAAGAAAGTCTCTTTTAGTTTCTTCATCCATAACATAGCCCTCAGGCACAACAGGTAATTCATATTTATTAGGAGATCCTTCATAATCACTTTCATCAATATTATCAGTTTCAATAATTTCATTCTCTCTAGCCCTAGCAAGTTGTTCATCAAGAAATTCACCAAGTGGCACAGTAGTATCAGGCATAGAAGTAGTTTCATCATAAGTATCATGCATAGCAGAAGTGGCATCATCAATAATATGTGACATATCAGAATCAGTAGCAGAAGAAGGTTTAGGTGTCGCAAGCTTACTCAAAACAGAAGGTGAATCAAGTGCAGAGCTAGATGGAAGTTCCTTACCTCCCCTCGTAGTTGAGGGATAAATCTTGGTTTTTGGATCTCTCAAGTTCTCCATAATGATAAGCAGATATAAATCCCAAGTGACTCAATGAATAGAGCTATGCTCCCTGGCAACGGCGCCAGAAAATAGTCTTGATAACCCACAAGTATAGGGGATCGCAACAGTTTTTGAGGGTAGAGTATTCAACCCAAATTTATTGATTCGACACAAGGGGCAGCCGTTGCCGTTAGGTGTCATGCACGTATCCTCCCAACATGGATCCAGTACAGGAATGAGAAAGACAATACCCAATTTAACGCCTTCCTTGACCATTTATCTGTAAGTAATATTATTCATCGCAATTAGTAATATTGTTTTGCTCTGTCCCATACTTTCTAGCTTCCTCCTAATAAGACTCACATTCTTTTTTCAACAGATGAGGTTCAAGTTGGATCCGAAAGATGATGCAACTAAACAAGAATGCACTCATGTTTTTCAGTCTGCTCTGTGACAGTATCGGTACCACCTTAGAAAATCTCACTTTGAAGGTAAGGCTAACAATGAAATCGCCCAAACATCTCAAGTGGAATATATTACAAATGAAGACTGGACAGCCCTCGTTAAACAGTGGTCGAATCCAAAGTATCAGGTAGGCAATATGTATTTGATCAGACCAGATATTGAACTTGTATTTATGTATGTGCCTTACAAGTGTATCTTCTTCTAGGCTAACTGTTTGAAGAACAAGACCAACCGTTCTAAAGTGAAATTCCAACAGACAATAGGATCTCGTAGCTATATTGCACACTGTGAGGCTCTTGTAAATAGCTGCTACTTATTTCTGTGCCATATTATTGTATCTATATTGATTTGTTCCAAATACAGAGGAAAGCCTGTGCGGACCAAAAAGAACCTGAACCGAATGCGGTGCAAATCTTCAAGGATTGCCACACCAGCAAGATGAAGGGCATGAGCACACCAGTTCAAGCCGCTGTTCTAAGTCCTTACTCCTTCTGCCTTTGAACTGATTGGTGTTGTGATGTGTTCATTTAACTACTTGGTTTGCAGCCAATGTCAGTTACTCTGTTCACTTTTATACACAGTTGTCTTAACGTAGCATTTCACCTTAGATGGTTTAAAAGAGATGAAGGATATTCTTTTGGTCTTGATATGTATTCTAGTTGTTATGTTCACGTGCGCACACAATGATAAAATAGCATGTTTGTTTTATATCTGTTTTCCCATGATATGAATGATGTCATACTATGTTCATCCTACTTTAAACCATGTCTCTTTATCCTTAGATGTCAATGAATGTGAGGAAATAGACAATACAGTAGGCATGCTACATGGACATATGTTCACAAAGTGATTTTATTATGTAGTTGGCACTACAATACATGCTAATGTATTACAGTAGTTCACTAAAATAAGTTATGTATAAACGTGTAACCTACTTTGTTTGTTTTTATCTCATTAGTAACTTATCTGGTACACTAATCTACAAGTTCAAACTTTTAGTAAGCTATGGAAAAAATGATTGAACAGCCACAACCACCTGAAGGTGACGAGGCTACCACAGGCACAATGTCACCTCTTGCTGCAGTGCGTCAGTATCTCTCCACTAACAGTGTTGAAAGTGTGTTATATCAACTAGAGGGGGTGAATAGGTGATATTTATGAATTCTTCACTGAGGAATTTCAGGGTGAGGAAATTCCTTAGCAAAGAACTACTTGCAGCGGAATAAGTACTCGGAAGTAAACATAACAGAACACAAGCATGGTCATCATGATGAAATCAAGACAAGCACAGAGTATGGAAAGCGTAAACACAGGATGGCATAGGATGAAGCCAAACTGACTGAAGAAATTGAACTGAGGAAATTGAGAAAGTCTTCAGTCAAAGTCTTCAAACAGAAATGAACAAGCACTCAACACATAACTGAGGAAATGGAAGGGTTGAGGAAATGGAACCAAGTAGCTTGGTGAAGACAATGATTTGGTAGACCAGTTCCAACTGTTGTGATAGTTGTACGTCTGGTTAGGGCGGCTAGGTATTTAAACCTGAGGACACATAGTCCGGATACCCAGTCCTGAACACACAGTTCAGAACACTCAGTCCTCACCATATTCCCCTTGAGCTAAGGTCACATAGACCTCACCCAATCACTCGTTGTAAGTCTTTAGGTGACTTCCGAACCTTCACAAACTCGGTCACTCGGCGATCCAAAATTCCTAGAGGATGCTCTAGACCATGACGCCTAACCATCTAGAAGATGCACAGTCTTCAAAGGTAACAAGCGTCGGATCCACGCAGAATTAATCTCTTCAGTGATGCTCAATCACTTGGGGTTTGTAGGTGTTTGGGTTTGGGTTTTCCTCACTTGATAATTTTCACTCAAAGTCCTCGGAGAATGGGATGCTCTCAAATGACAAGTGTCAGTTTTTCTCGGAGCAGCCAACCAGCTAGTGGTTGTAGGAGGCGGTTATTTATAGCGTAGGGAGCAGCCCGACATGATAAGACATAAATGCCCTTCAATGATATGACCGTTAGGTGGGTAGATATTTTGGGACAGCTGGCACAAGGCACAACAACGGTCGGAAATTTGAGTATCAAATTCCTCAGGGCTATCATGTTCCTCACTATGTAGGCAATCCGCACTGGCGAATTCCTAACTCCTCAGTCAGAACAAATTCCTCAGAGACCAGAAGAACTTCGTCCCTGTCACTAAAGAATATGACTGAACTGTATGAGATTTCCAATGGCTTCACTCGAAAGGATTCGTAGGTGTAGGATTTTGAGTTGAGCATCACATGGAAATTTTTCCTTAGTATTTCCTCGACCCCCTTTAACAGTACGGTGTTTCCTATGACTCAAGAAAGATAAAATGAAACTACGAAAACAAAAGTCTTCACGCTTCATGTTCCTCGAGTGAATACCAAGCCTTCAAGGTCACACCAATTTCTTCACTTTCAAAGTCTTCAGAAATCCAAAGTCTTCAGTCGAAGAACTTCATTTTTAGGGGTCAACTTTCTCTGTAAATATAAAACTCCTCATAGTCCTATAGACCTGTGTACACTCATAAACACATTAGTCCCTTAACCTATAAGTCTTCAATACACCAAAATCACTAAGGGGCACTAGATGCACTTACAATCTCCCCCTTTTTGGTGATTGATGACAATATAGGTTAAGTTTTCAACGGGGATAAACATATGAAGTGTAAATAGTGATATTGAGGAATTTGATTGCAAGATATAGAAAAACTCCCCCTGAAGATGTGCATATTGAGGAATTTGCTTTTAAAGCATTGCACACTTTGAAGAATAGAATCATGGAGATCTCCCCCTATATCTTGTAATTCATACACGCATTTGAAATAATATGAAGAATTTGAAATGCATGATGAAATATGGTGACTGAGTAATTCAGCATGCGTGCATTAACATATATGAGGAATAAGCATGCAGAAAAACACATCAAAAGTATCACACCACCATCGGGTTTAAGTTTACAACTCGATCCAATAATGTTTCAGAAGAACGAGAGTTGTAACTTAGCAAAAAAACACCCATATAAGATAGACCCGCTTGAAGACTAACTCAAATTTCTCCCCCTTTGTCATCAAATGACCAAAAGGATCAAAAATTAGGACTAACGCCCCTAAAGATTATCAAGTTGATGAAGGAGCGCCAGCGTTGTTGGGGTCGTTTGTTGATGTAGGACCTGCCGCAATGTCGTACAAGTCTTCATGCTAATCGGTGTCGTGCGATGAAGAATAAGAGCTGGCCACCAAGGAAGGGACCTTGACCTTCTTGAATTTCTTCAGTGGAGGTGCAGACCAGTCAAAATCTTCCTTGAGACCCATTTTCTTCAGATCTTCTTCACTATAGACATGGGACAGAATAGCCCAGGTGTGACCGAAAACCTCATGGAGGTAGTAGTGGTTTTTCTTCACATCATTGTGTGTAGCGGTCATGTTGTGAAGAAATGAACCAAACTGATGCTTAACCCATTTATGGTTTCGATCCACCTTCTGGTGAAGACTAAGCAGAAGCTCACGGTTAGTCATCACACGAGGAGCAGTTGTGATGCCCCCGATTTGACCGTACACTAATCATACACGCAAACGTGTACGATCAAGATCAGGGACTCACGGGAAGATATCACAACACAACTCTACGAATAAAATAAGTCATACAAGCATCGTATTACAAGCCAGGGGCCTCGAGGGCTCGAATACAAGAGCTCAATCATAGACAAGTCAGCGGAAGCAACAATATCTGAGTACAGACATAAGTTAAACAAGTTTGCCTTAAGAAGGCTAGCACAAACCGGGATACAAATCGAAAGAGGCGCAGGCCTCCTGCCTGGGATCCTCCTAAACTACTCCTGGTCGTCGTCAACGGGCTGCACGTAGTAGTAGGCACCTCCCGAGTAGTAGTAGTCGTCGTCGATAGTGGCGTCTGGATCCTGGGCTCCAACATCTGGTCGCAGCAATCGAGTATAGAAATGGGGAAAAGAGGGAGAAAAGCAACCGTGAGTACTCATCCAAAGTACTCGCAAGCAAGGAGCTACACTGCATATGTATGCATTGGTATCAAATGGAAAAGGGGGGGTATCATACGTGGACTGAACTGCAGAATGCCGGAATAAGAGGGGGATAGCTAATCCTGCCAGAGACTACACTTCTGGCAGCCTCCATATTGCAGCATGTAGAAGAGAGTAGACTGAAGTCCTCCAAGTAGCATCACATAGCATAATCCTAACCGATGATCCTCCCTTCATCGCCCTGTGAGAGAGCGATCACCGGTTGTATCTGGCACTTGGAAGGGTGTGTTTTATTAATTATCCGGTTCTAGTTGTCATAAGGTCAAGGTACAACTCCGGGTTGTCCTTTTACCGAGGGACACGGCTATTCGAATAGATCAACTTCCCTGTAGGGGTGCACCACATTTCCCAACACGCTCGATCCCATTTGGCCGGACACACTTTCCTGGGTCATGCCCGTCCTCGGAAGATCAACACGTCGCATCCCTACCTAGGCACAACAGAGAGGTCAGCACGCCGGTCTAAATCCTATGGCACAGGGGTCTGGGCCCATCGCCCTTTGCACACCTGCACGTTGCGAACGCGGCCAGTGAGCAGACCTAGCCTCCCTTATACAAGAGTAGGTGTTCCAGTCCAACCCGGCGCACGCCGCTCAGTCGCTGATGTCTACGAACGCTTCGGCTGATACCACGACGTCGAGTGCCCATAACTGTCCCCGCGTAGATGGTTAGTGCGTATAGGCCAGTGGCCAAACTCAGATCAAATACCAAGATCTCGTTAAACGTGTTAAGTATCCGCGAACGCCGACCAGGGCCAGGCCCACCTCTCTCCTAGGTGGTCTCAACCTGCCCTGTCACTCCGCCTCAAAGTAACAGTCGGGGGCCGTCGGGAACCCAGGCCCACCTCCACCGGGATGGAGCCACGTGCCCCTTCAACCCCCAACTCCGAACAGTACCACATGTAATGTAATAGTGTAAAGTATATAATATATGCCCGTGATCACCTCCCGAAGTGATCACCGCCCAGTAGTATAGCATGGCAGACGGACAAGAGTGTAGGGCCACTGATGGAACACTAGCATCCTATACTAAGCAGTAGGATAGTAGGTAATGGTAACAACAATAGTAGCAAGGACTGGCTATGCAGTAGTATAGGATTAAATGAAAGCAGTAACATGCTACACTACTCTAATGCTAGTAGTAGAGAGAAGAATAGGCGATATCTGGTGAACAGGGGGGGCTTGCCTGGTTGCTCCGGCAAGAGAGAGGGGTTGTCAACACTGTAGTCGTACTGGGTAGCAGCGGCATCGGTCTCGGTGTCTAGCGAGAGAAGAGGGGGAAGAAACAATAAATATAATGCAAACAAATGCATGACGATGCATGAAATGACAAAGCGTGATGCTAGGTGCGCATAACGCGGTACGAGGTGGTACCGGTGTAGGGGAAAACATCAGGGAAAGTATTCCCGGTGTTTCGCTTTTTCGGACAGATGAACCGAAGGGGGAAAGTTGTGTGTTTGCTATGCTAGGGATGTGTGGCGTACGAACGGGTAGCGTATTCAGATTCGTCTCGTTGTTCTGAGCAACTTTCATGTACAAAGTATTTCCATCCGAGTTACGGATTATTTTATATTAATTTCTAAAGTTTTAATTCATTTTCTAAATTATTTTAATTCAATTTAAGTAGTAAAAAGCTATGTGTACACAACAGAAGCCAGCCACAGCCTATGACCTATGGGGCCAGGAGACCCAGTTGACCAAGTCAATGGTTGACTGGTCAATGGTGTGAATAGTGCATGTGAGTCCCACATGTCATTGTCACAATTTAATTAAAATAGGCTTAAACACCTAAGCTAGTTAATTAGTTCAAATTAAGCAAGGTTAATTAATTAAACTAATTATATTACTAATTAATTAATTCACTTTACTATTTCCTTTTATTTTCCTTTTTTGTTTTTCTCTACTCTTATCCTTTTATCTGATTTACAGGGGGAGGGCCCCACCTGTAAGTGGCACAGGCCACCTCCCTCCTGTGCACGAACGCGCACAGGGAAGGGCAGGGGCGCGGTGGCCAAACTGGGCTCCGGCGAGGCCATGGTCGAGGCCGGCAGGACGGAGACAAGGGGCGGTGGGCGCGCGCCTGCATTGGAGCGTTCCCTGGGGTGCTCGGTCGGGAGCAGCAGAGGGTGAGGCCAGGGACGCAGCAGCTACGGTCGCCGGTGACAGCGGCACAGGAGGAGAAGCAGGGGCGGCCGCGGGCATCGCCGGGTGTGGCGTGGACGTGTCCGGACAAGGCGCGGGCGAGCACGGCCATAGCGCGGGGTTGCGGACACGCGCGGGCGGCGCATGCAGGGCTCAGCCAGGCACGGCCGGAGCACAGCAGTGGCGCGGTGAGGTCACGGTGAATCGGTACGGCGCGGGCGCATTCGATCTATAGGGAAGAGGAGAGCAATGGACGATGGCGGCTCACAAGGGAGCAGGAGGGGCATGGCAGCGGGCTCGTGGAGCAGTCGGGGAGGTCCGGCGATGCGGTACCGGCACGAAGAGGACGGCACGCAAGGACGGTGGCGACGGTGAGCGTCGGCGGCGTCAGGGACGGCACCGATGACATGGACGTGCGGTACGGGCGGGACGCACGAAGGATGGCGGGGTGCCAGTTGTAGGAGGCGGGGCGCAGAGGCTAGCGGTGTCTAGGGGCGCGGCGCGCTCGCGTGGAGTTGGGCATGTGCCCCTCGATCCAGATTGGGGGAGAGGGAAGAGACAAGGGGGGTCGTGGGGGGGCAGTGGGAGTCGTGGGCTAGGGTTACGGGGGGAGTGGTGGTTAGTAGGCAGCAGTGGCTGGGCCGGCCTAGTGGCCAGATGGGCCAAGAGGCCCCGGGGGTTTCTCTCTTTTTTAAATTTTGTGTGTTTTCCTTTTTTTTATTTCGACTCTGTGCTACTTTTAAATGGAGCACCAAATGACTTTTTGTAAAATAAGCAATCTGCCACATAATCTAAATTGCATTAATTGGCACTGCCACAAAAGGTTTGAACCTCATTTGAAAATATGATTTCTTGATTGAAATTAAGTGTGATGGAAGGGGGCTGTTAAGTCATTCAAAATAGCTATGGCCATTTTGGAGTCCTAAATAATGTTGGTTTTATTTTTACAATAGTTTTGGGAATTCTTGTAATATTATGAACATTTTGTTCTACTGCTAGAAGAAATAATTTATTTGCCTTTATTTTAAAACTTAAATTTGGCTTTGATTTATTAAGGGGCAACTAGGCTTAGTCAAACCTGATGACATGGCACCATTAGTGGGAGATCACTGTAGCTTAATTATTCGGGCATCACAATTCTCGTCCACTACAAGAAATCTCGTCCCAAGATTTACGAGGGGAAGTGAGGGGGAAAGATCTGGTTAAGACATTCTAACGAATCTTCTCGGTTGTGGTTGCTCTTCTCGAAGAAGTTGACCGCTTCCGTTGATGTCGTCATTCCTTAGCTTTGGGTTATGAGGATAAGTCATCAGCCTTTCTTGGTGAACTCCATTGTACTTATTAATAAGAAAGGGGCAGCCTGACAATGATAGAAGGCTATCAGGGAATTCATCTGGGGGTTTTCCCATGAACGATCACACGAGTAACTCTCGAATTTGGTCAAATGGAACACATCGAGAGCCGAGCAAGAAGGTATGGTAAGAAGTTTCAAGTGGCTAGCCAATTGTTCGTTGCCTAAAACAGAATGTGAAAGGGTTTTAGAGCAACAGGAATAAGTATTATGTCTGAGATACCAGAATTGATGATTTCTTGGAAGGTGGCTCGTGAATTACATACGAAGCCAAGCATGAGGAATAGCCTTTAGGAGTTGGGGTGTAGAGGAGAGTCAGGTTTCGATCCTGGGACTTGTGGGTTATGGGCCCACCATGTGGGTTGAAAGTAGGAGGAGCGGTGACATCCTGCATGGCCATGATAGCAAGGCATGTAAGGGGGTAGCCTGCCAGTTAAGTCAGCAACAACGTCGGTACCAAGGGCGAGGGACGAAGAGAACCATCTTCCTGCTCATTGAACGAGGTGGACCAATAGGCAAAGTTCTTGTCCATCAGTGGTTACTGGAATGTCAACAACAATAGTAATAGGGTCTTACTGACAGAGTTGTACACTGAGGTGCTGATAAAAGCACTGACGTATTACTGCTTAGATCATATAAACCTCAAGAAGGTTAAACAGAACAATGGAAAGGAAAATGTGATTATCAGATTAAACAGAACAATGGAAAGGAAAATGTGATTATCAGATTAAACAGAACAATGGAAAGGAAAATGTGTTCAAACACATATTTCAGGGGTATATCCTTCTCAAGAACAAGCAGAGTATGATTTCCTTGACAGGATATAATGTAGAAAACCCTTTAGGTAAGGGGGGGATTTCATGACATTACCCATACAACGGTGTTTGGATAATTGAGCAGGAAACATTTAGCATTGGGCTTCAAATGTTCTTGTTGAAAATCGGAGTACCAGTGACATGCTTCGAGATAGCATTGACATGGTCTTCAAGCAAAGGTCAGACCTTGGATACACAAAGGATCCATCAGGAACAACTTATGGAATAAGTCTTATAGTTTCCTCATGGAAGAATGGATAACATTGCTAAAAGGGAACTATAACAATAGGGCCTCCGGCCAGGTGGGCTAGGTATGACCCCACCTTACCGATATATAAGGACCAATGTAATAACTCTTGGAAATATGTAACAACCATCATATCTGACCGAGATTCAGATCTGATTGGTGCCAGGATGCCTCAGACCCAGGATGCCTGAGAAGAAAAGGTGCAACACCAATTGATGAGATGACATTATAAGATCCTTGGGAAATGAACTATGGAAGCGAGTTCCGAACAGGGGTTCATCATTAAACCAATGAAGGGATAAGGAGGTAGCTGGTGAACTCAGCGACAATTCATCAGGACTTCCAAAAGATGGGTTTCCACAATTATGTGAACAAGGAGACAACATTAGTCAGATCAAATGATATAATGATGTATGCTCGAGGAAAACATACACAATTAAACATCGGTTGAAAGGTGCACCCGAAATATGGGCTGGGTCGCACGATCAATGTTAGGATGGTGACTAAATGAACAAAAGAAGTAGAATGTAACTATCGACCATTCACTTCCAAGCAATAGAGTTGCTAGAAGTTTTGAATTTACACCTGAAAGTTCGATAGCCGGTATTCCGATTAGAAACCACACGGGGACCAAGAATGAACGGAGATGGCGAGAAGTAATACTATAACAAGAATTCTTAAGAGGTGGAGAATTTCCCACAATGTCCTTGATATAAAAGATGATAATAATTCAAGGTGGAACATAACATAAGTTGGATAGCAAGGAGCTCCATAACAAGATCAGGTTTGTGTCAGAGGGAAGGCAATGATGTCGACGATGATAATACAAGTCATTGAGGGGCAATGATGGTATTTCTCATCAAGAATTCAATTGATATCCTGGAAGACCTCAGAATGTTGATGATGATCACGACACATTTGTCGAGAGGTTTCAAGAAGATGTAACTGATCAGTGATGACATCAAGTCAACGGAATGATGAAGCGAAAAGTTATTAAAACCATAGGTACGACACGAACTCGAAATCAAGCTTGTCGTTCAAGGAAAATTGATATGACGAGGAAGATCTACGTAAGATTAGCTCACCGTCGAAATTTTTGCTCCGTGAAAAAGGACCAGGTAGCACAGTTAAAAACGGCACCACAAGGATATAGCCAAGCAGGCTAGGAATGACGTGATCGAGTTCAAACTCGTAAGTAATGAAGGTTACCAAGAGTTGATTAATCACGGTGCATACTTGAGTCAGTTATCGGTGTCTTTGAGTGTTTAATAACTCAAAGCCTGTGAAAAATTGGAATCAGTAAGAATGTAGCACTTGATGAAGAACTCATAAGAAGTTATGCAATTCCATGATAATCTTGAGATACCAGGGGGGTAATACTCGACGACAGATCAAAGTAGGGTTGGACTAGGGTAATGCTCTGCAGAAGACTAGTGCTCAAACTTGCATGAGAAATGGAATCAAGAATAAACATGGTCGGAACCACGTCCACAGATACAAGATGAACTTATAACAAGGGGATAATTATTTTAAGAGAAGCTTCCATGATAAGGTATACACTGGGTCCATGGGCATGAACACAGGGTTCAAGGTCGACTCCCACTTGTTCAACGCATAACCTTTCATTCACCTCTCGTATTTCGAAAATGACATTAGTTGTTGAAATTTCTACCTGGTGCAATACCAGATAATTATGACCCGTGAAATCTTTTGGGTTCACATGGATTAGGAAAGGCGTAGGTTCAACCCATCAGGGCATCTTAGGAACATATACCACAAACTTCGTAGTAAATAATACAAGCTCGAAAGTAGAGTATGATTATCAAAGCGGAGGATACAAATTACCAAAGGCATTATATACCCATGGAAATGCTCACAAGGTTTTTGAATATGAAGGATATTGTCGGATAAAATCCAACAAAGGACTTGATGGTCCACAAAGAATCTGATGTGAGTATCAGTACTCAACTAGAAGAGGAAAGAATGAAAATGCAACAGGTTATGGAATCATCTGAATAATTCAAAGCTTAAATGCAAAGGAATTATGATTCCAAATCGAAGGATCAGAAGCAGATGCTCTGATCAAGGATGGACAAGTTGAATAGACTTAGGGGCACAATCGACGGCAATTTGATTGGTCGAGAACAAGCTCCCATTCAAAATGGCGTCTGAGCCGGAGGGATGATTTCTAGGACCTGATTGAGGATTGCGAGCATTCACAACATCTTGAATCAACGGACTCAAAATGATAATGACAAGGGATGCCAATATGATTACGAGACTTAAGAGATTAACCATAATGCAAGCAAGCAAGAATTTCAAGAGCAATAGGCTGCTGAGGATTCTCGGAAGGTCTGATATTATTTCGAAGACCTTAGTGAAACACATAAACAACTGGGGATGGGCGGATACTCGGTAAGTGCGAGGAATTATCCGTATTGGTATTCCTGCGGCAAGGAACTAAAAGGCAGTGGTACAAGGGTCTCGAGAATGATAGAAGAGTATCTTCAAAATCTTCTGGTGTAGTAGGCGATCATCTGTGATAAGGGGATCTCCGGGAGAAGTAGATACGAGAACCTAGAGTCAGATTTAGTAAAACCATTTAACCCGAATAGAAGAGAGATCAGAGTCCCAGAGTAAGGATCGAGGAGTAAAAGATCCTAATATCACCCAATGGCGACGTGGGCCTATAAGCCACACAACCATGTTAGTAAAGTTTTTGCAATGTCTAGACTCAACTTCGGCCAAGGAGTTTGGAAGGGGCATTCCTACAGGCAGTCGGCTCTGATACCAACTTGTGACGCCCCCGATTTGACCATACACTAATCATACACGCAAACGTGTACGATCAAGATCAGGGACTCATGGGAAGATATCACAACACAACTCTACAAAAAAAAGTCATACAAGCATCATATTACAAGCCAGGGGCCTCGAGGGCTCGAATACAAGAGCTCGATCATAGACGAGTCAGCGGAAGCAACAATATCTGAGTACAGACATAAGTTAAACAAGTTTGCCTTAAGAAGGCTAGCACAAACTGGGATACAGATCGAAAGAGGCGCATGCCTCCTGCCTGGGATCCTCCTAAAGTACTCCTGGTCGTCGTCAGCGGGCTGCACGTAGTAGTAGGCACCTCCCGAGTAGTAGTAGTCATCATCGACGGTGGCGTCTGGATCCTGGGCTCCAACATTTGGTCGCAGCAATCAAGTATAGAAAGGGGAAAAGAGGGAGCAAAGCAACCGTGAGTACTCATCCAAAGTACTCGCAAGCAAGGAGCTACACTACATATGTATGCATTGGTATCAAATGGAAAAGGGGGGTATCATATGTGAACTGAACTGCAGAATGCCAGAATAAGAGGGGTATAGCTAATCCTGCCGGAGACTACGCTTCTGGCAGCCTCCATCTTGCAGCATGTAGAAGAGAGTAGACTGAAGTCCTCCAAGTCGCATCGCATAGCATAATCCTAACCGATGATCCTCCCTTCGTCGCCCTGTGAGAGAGCGATCACCGGTTGTATCTGGCACTTGGAAGGGTGTGTTTTATTAAGTATCTGGTTCTAGTTGTCATAAGGTCAAGGTACAACTCCGGGTTGTCCTTTTACCGAGGGACACGGCTATTTGAATAGATCAACTTCCTTGCAGGGGTGCACCACATTTCCCAACACGCTCGATCCCATTTGGCTGGACACACTTTCCTGGGTCATGCCCGGCCTCGGAAGATCAACACGTCGCAGCCCTACCTAGACACAATAGAGAGGTCAGCACGCCGGTCTAAATCCTATGGCGCAGGGGTCTAGGCCCATCGCCCTTTGCACACCTGCACGTTGCGAACGCGGCCGATGAGCAGAGCTAGCCTCCCTTATACAAGAGTATGTGTTCCAGTCCAACCCGGTGTGTGCCGCTCAGTCGCTGACGTCACAAAGGCTTCGGCTGATACCACGACGTCGAGTGCCCATAACTGTCCCCGCGTAGATGGTTAGTGCGTATAGGCCAGTGGCCAGACTCAGGTCAAATACCAAGATCTCGTTAAACGTGTTAAGTATCCGCAAACGCCAACCAGGGCCAGGCCCACCTCTCTCCTAGGTGGTCTCAACCTTCCCTGTCGCTCCGCCTCAAAGTAACAATCAGGGGCCATCGGGAACCTAGGCCCACCTCTACCGGGATGGAGCCACCTACCCTTCAACCCCCAACTCCGAACAGTACCATAGGTAATGTAAAAGTGTAAAGTATATAGTATATGCCCGTGATCACCTCCCGAAGTGATCACGGCCCAGTAGTATAGCATGGCAGACGGACAAGAGTGTAGGGACACTGATGGAACACTAGCATCCTATACTAAGCAGTAAGATAGTAGGTAATGGTAACAACAGTAGTAGCAAGGACAGGCTATGCAACAGTATAGGATTAACTGAAAGCAGTAACATGATGCACTACTCTAATGCAAGTAGTAGAGAGAAGAATAGGCGATATTTGGTGATCAAGGGGGGGCTTGCCTGGTTGCTCCAGCAAGAGAGAGGGGTCGTCAACACCGTAGTCGTACTGGGTAGCAGCGGCGTCGGTCTCGGTGTCTAGCGAGAGAAGAGGGGGAAGAAACAATAAATATAATGCAAACAAATGCATGACGATGCATGACATGATAAAGCGTGATGCTAGGTGTTCCCTAACGCGGTACGAGGTGGTACCGGTGTAGGGGAAAACATTCGGGAAAGTATTCCCAGTGTTTCGTGTTTTCGAACAGATGAACCGAAAGGGGAAAGTTGTGTGTTTGCTATGCTAGGGATGTGTGGGGACGAACGGGTTGCGTATTCGGATTCCTCTCGTCGTTCTGAGCAACTTTCATGGACAAAGTATTTTCATTCGAATTACGGATTATTTTATATTAATTTCTAAAGTTTTAATTCAATTTCTAAATTATTTTAATTCAATTTTAGTAAAAAGCTATGTGTACACAACAGAAGCCAGCCACAGCCTATGACCTATGGGGCCAGGAGACCCAGTTGACCAAGTCAATGGTTGACTGGTCAATGGTGTGAATAGTGCATGTGAGACCCACATGTCATTGTCACAATTTAATTAAAATAGGCTTAAACACCTAAGCAAGTTAATTAGGTCAAATTAAGCAAGGTTAATTAATTGAACTAATTATATTACTAATTAATTAATTCACTTTACTATTTCCTTTTATTTTCCATTTCGTTTTTCTCTACTCTTATCCTTTTATCTGATTTACAGGGGGGGCCCACCTGTAAGTGGCTCAGGCCACCTCCCTCTCGTGCACGAACGCGCACATGGAAGGGCAGGGGCACGGTGGCCGAACCGGGCTCAAGCGAGGCCATGGTCGAGGCCGGCAGGACGGAGACGTGGGGCGGCGGGCGTGCGCCTGTAGTGGAGCGTTGCCGGGTGTGCTCGGTCGGGAGCAGCAGAGGGTGCGGCCGGGGACGCAGCAGCTGCGGTCGCCGGTGATAGCGGCACAGGAGGAGAAGCAGGGGCGGCCGCGGGCGTCCCCGGGTGTGGCATGGATGTGTCCGGACAAGGCGCGGGCGAGCACGGCCATAGCGCGGGGCTGCGGACACACGCGGGCGGCGCGTGCAGGGCTCAGCCAGGTACGGCCGGAGCGCAGCAGGGGCGGTGAGGTCGCGGTGAATCGGTACGGCGCGGGCGCGTTCGATCTGTAGGGAAGAGGAGAGGAATGGAGGACGGCGGCTCACAGGGGAGCAGGAGGGGCATGGCAGCGGGCTCGTGGAGGATTCGGGGAGGTCCGGCGATGCGGCACCGACGACGAAGAGGACGGCGCGCAAGGACGGTGGCGACGGTGAGCGACGGCGGCATCAGGGACGGCACCGACGACATGGACGTGCGGTAGGGGCGGGACGCGTGAAGGATGGCGGGGCGCCGGTGGTAGGAGGCGGGGGCGCAGAGGCTGGCGGTGTCTGGGGGCGCGGCGCGCTCGCGCGGAGTTGGGGGTGCGCCCCTCGATCCATATCGGGGGGAGAGGGAAGAGACGGGGGGGTCGTGGGGGGCAGTGGGAGTCGTGGGCTTACGGGGGAGTGGTGGTTAGTATGCAGCGGTGGCTGGGCCGGCCTAGCAGCCAGATGGGCCAAGAGGCCCCGGGGGTTTCTCTCTTTTTTAAATTTTGTGTGTTTTCCTTTTTTTTATTTCAACTCTGTGTTACTTTTAAATGGAGCACCAAATGACTTTTTGTAAAATAAGCAACCTACCACATAATCTAAATTGCATTAATTGGCATTGCCACAAAAGGTTTGAACCTCATTTGAAAAATATGATTTCTTGATTGAAATTAAGTGTGATGGAAGGGGGCTGTTAAGTCATTCAAAAATAGCTATGGCCATTTTGGAGTCCTAAATAATGTTGGTTTTATTTTTACAATAGTTTTGGGAATTCTTGTAATATTATGAACATTTTGTTCTACTACTAGAAGAAATAATTTATTTGCCTTTATTTTAAAATTTAAATTTGGCTTTGATTTATTAAGGGGCAACTAGGCTTAGTCAAACCTGATGACATGGCACCATTAGTGGGAGATCACTGTAGCTTAATTATTCGGGCGTCACAGCAGTGGCTTGAGGATTTGGCTTGGAGGCATGGGCAGCAAAATCATGAGTGGCAGTGTCAGCATTGGTGGAATAAGATGTAGCTTTGCAAAACTGACCATCCAATGGATGAATACCTTCATCAATGACAGCAGGAGCCTTTCCTTTTTCATCAGTTGAAGTAAAGGTCTCCTTGAGGACTTCAATCGGGGGCAAGTAGCTGAGGTGATTCTGAAAATGAGTCTTGAAGTTGAGTGAAGACCTTGTCCTGAGGAATCTCATAATCCAAGGTGCATAAGGCTTCAGCTCAAATGGAGAAAGTGCAGCATTTGCCAGAGTCCTCATGAAGAAATCGTGATAGTTGATAGGAATGCTATGAATGATGTTGAATAGCAGATTCTTCATGATGCCAACTATTTCCTAATCAGATGAGTCATGGCCTTTGATGGGACTCATTGTCCTCGTCAGAATGCGATAGACGGTTCTGGGCACATAGAGTAAATCCTTTATGAGATTTGGTCCTTGGGGCTTGACCGGGCTTCAAAGGCTTCATTAACACTTGCATGTAATGAGCAGTGAGCTCAGGTTCTTGGTACAGGCAGCGAGCTCCTTCACTGGGTGGACTGATGGGCAGGGCGTGAAGCAATTCAGAGGCCGGCGCCTTATAATGAGTATTATTGGTCATCCAGTCCAAGACCCAGGTGTTGATATCTTCAGGTTCACCTGTGATATACAGTGTAGCGTAGAACTGAAGAATGAGCTCTTCATTCCAATTAACAATGTCAGTGCAAAAGTTGAGGAGGCCTGCGTCATGAAGCACACTAAGCATAGGAGTGAAACAAGGCAATGATTCCATGTCCACATGAGGAATATGCCCATGGTAGAAGATTTTGTCCTTGTTGAAAAGCAGTGAAGAATATAAGTTGGCCTGGCTGGCAGTCCAGAAGTGCTTCCTTCTAAGATGAGCAGAATCATAAGGGTTGTAGTCAGTGAAGAACACGTGTTCGCCGAAGAAATGATCAGCCTTGAATTTATGCTTCTTTGAGAATGGATCCTTTGGCTTGGGGTGAGGACTGTTAGTCAATTGCATCACAACCTCCAGGATCTCGATCTCAGGTTCCAGAGGCTGAGGAACAGGTGCTTCTTCTGTGGTAGCCTGGGACTTAAACTCTTCATTTACATGTTCTTCAGCACTAGTGGCTGGAATTTCTTCATGGACAGACGGTGTGGCATGTGGTTCATTAGATCCCATTTGTAAAGTAGTTACTGGGGACTGAGGAATTTGTTGCAATGGTGTGAAGAGTGGAGAGTTGGGGTGCTGACTTTCCCAAAAATCATCACTTAGCACGGGTGTGGTACAGCCAATGTCCACATCTTTATCTTCCATTTCTTCAACGCCGACCTCTTTAGTAGTAGACTGAGGCATAGGTGAGGAGACAACTGTTGTTGAAGGGATTGTATCCACTTCAATTTCTTCATCCATCTGCTCTGACGAAGCAGCAGAAGGAATGTCGTCATCGGATTCACTTGGAATCTCATATTCTTCATCATAAGGAACAAGGTCCTTTGATTGCATGGTTGAGATAGGAACAGCATCAATTGGGTTTGCAAACGAGCTTGTCAGTGGCTTCATTTTGTTCTGAGCTGAAGAATCTGATGTAGTTGATGCCTTCCTTTTCTTCACTACTGCACGCTCTGCAGCCTTAGTCTTCTTCACATCTGATGCAGATGGAAGGATCAGAGTTGGGGTAGGCGCAGGAGGAGTAGAGGAATTTGGTTGAATGTCTTCAGGCACAACTGATGCAGTTGCCCTGACTTCTTCATTTTCTTCAGGCGCACCACTAGTGGATGCCCTGGCAATTTCATCAGTGGCTGGCATGCAGTCATCAGCCCTGGAACTCACATTTTCTTCAGCAGCCTATATGTCATCAGCGGTGCTGGCATTTTCTTCAGTCGGCTGAGCAGATGCTTCAGCCTGAGGAATTTCCTGTTGCGTTGGGGCTGCAACATTTGAAGTGAAGTTGTCAGCGAGTCTCACAAAATGAACCTTGGCTCCCAGCCAATCAGCATGGTGTGCATCAAATTCATCACTGAGTTTCTTGATCTCAGGCTGTATATTGACGAGTTCTTCGTTTGTCATAGAGACAACGTTTTTCTTCAGATAGCGCTCCGTTTTGTACTGCGCTTTCTTGATCTTCCTGGCCTTCTCAAACTTCCATTTTTCTTCTTGTATGAAATGAGTCAACATATGACTTTGGCCAGGAGTCAGCTTGAAATCAGGCATGGGAGTATTTGGGTCCTTGTGCCATAAGTCAATGTACTCATGGATCAACTTTGGATCCAAAAGCAGAGGCACACTTGTTCCCTTGGCTCTAGCGGCCCAGACTTCCCTGTCTCCGATGATTTCGGCAAGTTCCTCATCATCAGCTTCGTCTTCATCAGACGGCACTTGGAAGGCGGCCTGCTTCTTTTGAGGACTTGGTCGAGAGCCTCGTCCAGCAGTTGCCTTGGTCTTCAACAGAGTGGGACCAGTTAAAGAATGCAGTGGTCCTGAGGCAATAGAAATGTCCTTCGTCCTTTGGCACATGGCGAGATGCGCGGGTGCTGAGGATTTTGTCGGAGCAGTTGAGGACTTGAGCGGAGGAGCTGAGGATTTTGAAGGAGCAGGAGCAACATGAGGAATTTGCCATGAGGGCTTTGAGGAATCTGGTCGTGAGGGCATAGCTGAGGAACTTGGCCGTGAGGGCATTGAGGGAGAAATAGTTGGCTTGTGAGAGGCTTCTTTGGCATGGCCTTCTTTGTCTTGTTTGCAGAGGCCTCAGCAGTGGCAGCAGCAGTGGCAGAGTCTTCGTTGAATTTCCTCACTGCTTCTCTTGCTTGTCTGGCCAACTTGGCCTGGCGCTTGGCCCATTCATCAGGATAATCCTCACCGCGCTTGAGGCTGGTGGGATCTGCTTCTTAGCCAGGTGCCAACAGAGGTCTTGGGCATGGAGGATTTAGAGTGAATTTCTTCATGTATTTCGGAGTAACATATCTGTACTCCCTCCACTCTCTCTCCTCTCAATCTTTTGAATGCGCACCTTGCGCTGATTTTTATCTTCCTCAGGGGGTGTGCAGTACCCAGCATAGATGTCCTCAGCGATTTCAAAGGCAGTGTTGACCTCAGGCCTCTTTCCTCCTTTCTGTGGCTTCTTACCGTCAGCCATTTTCTTTAGTTGAGGAATTTGAACAATGGAATTCTCTGAAGATGTATGCAACTTTTCTTCGAGGAACGCTGCAAATGAGTTAAGTTGATGAGAACCTAGTGATTCAGCAGCTGGCATGAGTACCTGTGAACAAAGTATAGTTGCGAGGAATTTGGAGAGGTCATATGCGTTCTCAGAGGTTTTCAAAAAGAACAAGTTTAAGGAATTTGACCAGATGAGTCTTGAAGAATTTCACTAAGCGTTCTTTGTCTCAGGTTCCAGAGATGTATAGATCGAAAATCCACATATTTGAGGAATCTTGAAGAAAAACATAGCTTAGAGAAACGAATCAAGAACAGATGACATGTGAGGTGTTTTAGTGTGTGAAGATATGAAGAAAACACCTTTGAGGATTTTGTAGGAATCATTTGAATCAAAGAGGGCAGTAAAAGTAACTTTTAATTACCCTAGACGAAGAACACGACGAACTAGGAAGTGGAGATGTGAAGTTCGTCAGTGCAGATCTTCCACGCCCTAACTCGGCAGAGTGTCACATCCCTAGTTCTGGTATGATCCTAGGCTTGCTTTGTGCATCATGTTTAAATTTCAAATGAATTTGAAATGGGGAAAGTTGCAAACCCTAGCACCAAAGTTTTTTCCAATAGGTTCAACTTTAAAATGGATTTTCAATGAACCCAAAATGCTCTCCAAAAATGTTCATGCTCTTTGGATAATGTTGGGAACAACAACCAGAGGTGATGCACATTTTTGCTACACATTTTGGATTTTTGAATCAATGCATAAATATTTGATTTGGAGCTGTTTAAATTATATAAATATTTTAATGGCTCCAAAAATGTTGGGAATTGGTGAGGGCCTCTAGAATATTATATCTAGATGCCACAATTATTTTCAGCATTTATGGAAATGTTTTAACATTTCTTTTAGATACAAAACAAATGTCATAAATAAAAAAAAGAAAACAAAAAAAGAGAGAAAACATTTACCTGACTTACCTGGCGCCCCACCACGGCCCAGTAGAGGCCTAGCCCACTGGCTCTTGCCAATCATCTCCCTCCTCTCGCCAGAAGGATGAGAGGCGTGTGCCCGCAGCGCGCGAGCACGCGCTCGGCCACCTCCTGCCTCTCTGCTAGCTCCCCGATGCCCTGGACGCCTCCAACGCTGCCACGCAGACCCCCTGGCCCCTCCCTCACTCTCCCCGTGTCCACCCCCCTCCTCTGATCTCTCTGCGCAGCACCGCCGAGCGCAGCCGACGCTACCGCTTGCCGTTGCCGCGGCCACTGCCTCCCCCTTGCCCCCTGGACATGCCTAGAAGCTCCACGACATCGTCTTCGTCATCTCCACCGAGCCAAGCGAGCCGGGGCACGCCATAGCGACGTCATCATCATCGTCTTCAACCTCGGTTGCCGCCGTTCTTTGTCGTCGATCCGTCACCGTCAAGTCGCCCCCAAGCCCGACGACCAGCTGCTGCGACTCCCAGTGAGCACCTGCTCCAAATCCCTCTCCTTCCCGCATCGATTTCAAGCTCTAACTAGCCCCACCACAGAGCCCGAGAACTCATCACCGCCGGCCATGGTGCCGCCGCGGCCACAGCTGCCGTCGCTCGCGTCCGAGCTCATCAGCACACTCAGCACACCCATAGGAGCACGATGCACTCACCATCTCCTCCCCTAGTGCTCCGTAGCTCCGTTTTCATCGATGGCCGAACCACGGCCGCCGCAAACCTCGTCGCCGGCGTCGATTCCGGAAACCATCTGGTCCAGCTCCACCACCCACACACGCGGCTCAGCCCCAGCTCTCCATAGGACCCAACCACGCTCCAAACCATGGTTTGTAGCGCGATCCCGACGCGCTCCTCCGTGTCTAGACTCGCCGGCGGCTAAACATCAGCGACCGCTGACCTTTGACCGGCGTGGGTTGACCCCCACAGCCCAGTTGACCTTCCCCCTCTCTCTCACTGACTTGCGGGCCCCGCCCGACTAATTACCGTAGTTAGAACTAATTAACCAACTAGGTTAGCTGCTACGGTCACTGACTAGTGGGCCCTGCCTAGTTAGTTAGGACTGACTAACTTAGTTAGTTGACTAGGTCACTGACCATTGGGACCCACTGGTCAGGTTTGACCTGGTCAGCCCTGTTGACTCGCTTATGTCATGCTGGCGTAGAGCTGATATAATAATTGATTTCTGGAATTAATTTAACTCAGGGAATTCCAGAATTTTGCCTAAACTTCTAAAATTCATAGTAATTCAACCGTAACTCCAAATCAAATAAATTATATATGACAAATTATCAGAAAAATGCAAGGAATCCATTTATGCCAGTTTCATGCATGGAAAACCAACTTATACTTGCTGTATAAGTGAAAACGTAATAATGGCATGTTATGTATTTAATTTGGGGTTTGCATCTGAACCCTTGGTTCATATGGACTTCAACCAAATTGATGCTAGATGCATTAGGGCAAATCATAGCATCTTTGAAATGTCATCTTCATGCATCATATTGTTGCATATGGTTGTTTATTGATTGCCGGCACCGTCCCTTCTCGATAGGTTCTACTCCGGAAGGTGTCCCGAGTACCTGTCTGAGGAGCAGTGCTTCTTCGTGGATCTATCAGGCAAGCAAACCCCCTTGAGAATCTCGATAAATCCCACTCTCTTGCTCCTGCTCCTTTTACTGCATTAGGACAACAATGATTCAAACTGCTACTTTCTGCTGCGGTAGCTGAACCCATTCCTCTGCATGACCTGTCATTGCCACAGTAAATAGTTGAAACCCACTAGCATGAGTAGGAGTTGCTTGAGCCTTGATGTGCCTGCTCATCCATGCTTGTTTTCTTTATGCCAGCTATGCTTAGAGTTGTGTCAGGTCTGATTCATCGGAATGAATCGGAGTGGTGAACATGTCCTACCGGTAAAGGCTAAGTGTGTGAACACGTTTTGGTAAAGGTAGCGATGAGAGGCCATGTAGGAGTACATGGTGGGTTGTCTCATTGGAACCGTCCCTAAGCACTGAGTTCTGTGTATGTTATCCAAGTCCAGTTACTACCACACATTGGGTTCCGATCATCCGGCCCCTCTCGGATTATTAATCCACTTGATCTCTGTCCAGGAGTTGCAACTAGTTTCTAGCGTTTGTAGGTAGTGCTACTTGTCTACCAGGTGGTGTCCGACGGGACGGGCTTGGGACAGACTAGGCACCGTGGCACGGTGTACCAAGTGGCACCCGGATGGTGGGCTTGGGAACCCTGCACACATCGTTTGGGGCCGTGAGCGACACCCCGGCCGGATCTCCTTGCAGATGGAACCCGAATAGGCGATAAACCTGGACGAGAGACTTGTGTGGTTAGTCAGGTCGTGGCCGACACCCTCGCCCGGCTTCCGCTTGAAGGTTGCCGAGGTACATGACGTGTACAGGGCTATAAGTGGCGAGAGCGTGTGTGAAGAAGTACACCCCTGCAGGGTCAATATTATCTATTCGAATAGCCGTTTTCCTCGGATATGGAAACTTGGAGAACTTATGTAGTACATAGACAACTTGAAGTGGATACTCTAAAATCCGCAAGATAAGCGTGAGTGCTATGGATGGCCTTCTCGTAGGGAGACGGGAACGGATCCATAGTGGAGTGTTGATATGGTGAATATGTGGACTCGTGTGCGTCTTCTCACCTCAAAGAAGTTTCTGATACTCGTAGTATAGGTTAGCCACTGAGTCAAAGCTGGCTTGCTGCTGTTAAAACTCCACCACCCCCTTTGTTGATAATGTTGCATATGTAGATAGTTCTGATGTAAGACTTGCTGAGTACCTTTGTACTCACGTTTGCTTATTTATGTTTTGTAGTTGGTTACACTAGTGACTTCGACGAGTAGCTTGTATCCCAGCTACGATCTTGTACCCTTGGGAGGGTCGTGTTTAGTCAGGCTTCCTAGTCTTTTTATTTTGTAGTTGTCTGTACTCAGACATGTAATGCTTCCGTTGCTTGTATGCTCTGAACAATGGGTCATGAGGCCCCTGTTTGTATTGAATGCTATGTGGCTCTTCTGGGCCATCATCTATATGAGTTTGAGTTATGTTGTGATGCCATGTTGTACAACACATACTTGCATGTCATGCGTACGTGTAACGTGTATTGCTATGTGTGGGATCCGACAACCTAGTTGTTTACCTCTGGTAGCCTCTCTTATGGGGAAATGTAGTCTTGTGCTTCCATGAGCCATAGTAGTCCGCTACAGCCCGGTTCACCGGAGTCCTACTAGCCCAGCACTACTGCTCCGGAACACATGATTGGTCGGCATGTGATTCACCTCGTTCTTGTGTCTGTCCCTTCGTGGAAATGTCATGCGGTGACATCCTGGAGTCCTGTTAGCCCAGTGCTACAGCCCGGATTCATACGCTGTTGACCGACATGCTCGAGGTTGATTCATGTATGCCTGTCCCTATAAGTTAGTGCTATTTTGGGTTCATGACTAGTCATGTCGGCCCGGGTTCTCTGTCATATAGATGCTAGCGACACTGTCATATACGTGAGCCAGAAGGCGCAAATGGTCCCGAGCCAGGTAAGGTGGCACCCGTGGGAATATCGTGTGTGAGGCCGCAAAGTGATATGAAGTGTTACATGCTAGATCAGTGTGACTTAGGATCGGGGTCCCAACAGCATTGGTATCAGAGCCTGACTGACTGTAGGATTACCAAGCCAAACTGGTCGAAGTTGAGTCTAGAAATGCTTTAGTTATATAAGGGAATTGATTGTGGAAGGGAACATAAGGCTCTCTTTACTCCTTTACCTCATGTCATTCTTTCTGAGTCAGCCTCTTCTTTTCTACGAGGGTTAAGGCCTAGGCTTCTCCTCTATCTCTCAGGATGACGTGTTACTAAACCGTAAAGTCTTAGGATTGTTGCGTTGTGTCTCCTTACAGTTCAGCTACTTCCGTGTGTCCTCAGTTTGACCCAGAACCTTGATATTATGATGCTGATTTATTATGCTATTCCTTTGATGAATGTCTCAAAAATCCTTTTGAGCATTTACAGCCGTTATGCTACCGAAATTGTCCTAGGATTTCAAGAATTTCCAATGCTTTTGCATTACATTCCGCATCCCTATGTCGATGCTAATTCCATCTTTGTTTCCTTGGTTTCTGTGCCAGGATGTCGTCTGCTAACCAAGGTTCCGTTGCTCATAGCAAGAACCATGGAGATGGTAGGGATGAGGATCCTCCTGACCAGCCTTTGATGGCAGAGTTCTTGTTAGCATCCGAGAGGAACAAGCGTGAGACTAACCGCTTGCTGGCACAGATTGAGGAGAACACCGCACATCAGCGTAAGAAGTTGGTTTCCATCACCGACTTCATTGGTCTGAAACCACCCACCTTCCATCATTCCATTGAGCCACTCGATGCAGATGACTGGCTCTGAAGCATCACTCACAAGTTGCTTTCCGCGAACGTGGCTGAAGGTGACAAGGTCACCTATGCTACCTATCACCTGGAAGGTCCTGCTAGTATTTGGTGGCAGAGCTATGAGGCTATGCTACCAGCTGGTCAGATTCCTACCTAGAAGGATTTCACCGAGGCTTTTCGTGAGCACCACATTCCTCAGGCTCTCATTGACCGCAAGAGGGAAGAGTTCTGTAGTTTTACCTAGGGTAAGCTGCCTGTTGATGCTTACACTAGGGAGTTTGGAAACCTCGCCCGCTATGCTACAGAAGAAGTGTCCACGGACGCTAAGAAACAGGCTAGGTTCCGGAAGGGTCTCAACCCTAAGTTGCATCGTGATCTCCACCTGCATCATTGTGATACTTTCCAGGCTCTTGTGAACAAGGCCATTAATGCAGAGACAGCTCAACTCACATACGAGGAGTCTCGTAAGCACAACCGTGATCTGGGTTCTTCCTCCCGCTCTGGCTCTCAGAAGCAATGGATTTGGATTCCGAACTCAGCTGTTCCACCTCGATATGCACCGAGGCCATCCGATGTGGCACCTCACCCAACTCAAAACGTGATCCACCCAGGTCTATTAGTGGACCACTTGCCAATGTAGGTCCATGCCCTACCTCAGGAACTTGCTTCACCTGCGGAGAACTAGGACACTATGCACGTGACTGCCCTCAGTCCAGTTATACTCCACCCCAGTCTGAGAGGTCTGTTGGCCGTGAAAAGCCATCAGGCAAGATGATCAGTACCAAGCCAGCCTCCATTGAACGAGCATGTGTGCACCATGTCTCAGCTTCAGAAGTTCAAGATGATCCCGACGTCGTACTGGGTACGCTTCTTGTCAATTGTCACCCAGCTTCAGTTCTGTTCGATACTGGAGAATCCCACTCCTTCATATCCGAAGGTTATGCTCGGTTGCACGACATGTCATTTTGTGATATGCCAACTCCACTAATAATCCAGACTCCTGGTTCCAAATGGCAAACCTCCAAGGTAAGCCATGGTAATGAAATCCTTGTTGACAGACTAGTATTCCTTGCTTCTTTGATATCTCTCAAGTCCTCGGATATTAACATCATCTTGGGTATGGACTGGATGACAGCTCATCATGCCAAGATAGATTGTTACACCAGATCTGTTCAACTTACACATCCATCTGGCAAAATAGTCACTGTCTCCACTAGAGTTGCAAGGCTCAACTCTATTCTCTTAATGCCAGCCCTCTTCCAGACCTTGAAGATATTCCGGTAGTCCATGACTTTCCGGATGTCTTTCCAGAAGAACTGCCAGGTGTCCCACCTGACAAAGATGTAGAGTTTGTCATAGAACTTATCCCAGGAACTGTTCCAATCTTTAGAAGACCATACAAGATGGCACCTTTGGAGTTAGCCGAGCTTAAGATACAACTTGATGAGTCCTTGCAAAAGGGTTTCATCCGTCCCAGTTCTTCTCCTTGGGCTTGTTCTATCCTCTTCGTCAAGAAGAAGGATGGTACAGATCGGATGGTTGTAGATTATCGTCCCGTTAATTTGGTCACGATAAAGAACAAGTATCTGCTCCCTAGGATCAACGACCTGTATGATCAGCTCGCTGGATCCTCAGTCTTTTCCAAGATGGATTTGAGGTTAGGCTACCACCAAATCAAAATCAGAAACGGGGACATCCCCAAAACGGCCTTTGTCACTCGTTATGGTCAATACGAGTACACCGTAATGTCTTTCGGCCTAACCAATGCTCCAGCTACTTTCTCCCGCTTGATGAACTCGATCTTTATGGAGTACTTAGATAAGTTCGTCGTGGTTTATCTCGATGATATTCTTATTTACTCGAAGCACGAGGAAGAGCATGCCAAACATCTTAGGCTTGTGTTAGAAAAACTCAGAGAGCACCGCCTTTATGCCAAGTTCTCCAAGTGTGAATTTTGGTTGCCAGAAGTGACCTATCTAGGCCACATGATCTCCGGTAAGGGCATTGTTGTCAATCCCGAGAGAGTCAAAGTCGTTCTCGATTGGACTCCACCCTAATCGGTCAAACAAGTTAGAAGTTTCCTTGGTCTAGCCAGTTATTGTCGCCGCTTCTCCAAAGTGGCCAAACCCCTCACGGAGCTTCTCAAGAAAGATAAAAGGTTTGAGTGGACCCCACACTGTGAGCACAGTTTTCAGGAACAGAAAAGACGCCTGACTTCTCGCCCATACTCGTGCCACCGGATTTCACTAAAGACTTTGTTATCTATTGCGATGCTTCACGTCAAGGACTAGGTTGGATTCTTATGCAGGATCATCATGTGATTGCCTATGCATCTCGACAGTTGCATCCACATGGGGAAAATTATCCTACACATGATCTAGAGCTTGCAGCCGTAGTCTATGCACTCAAGACTTGGCGTCATTACCTTCTTGGTAACCGTTGCGAAATTTACACTGACCATCAGAGTCTCAAGTATATCTTCACCCAACCGGATCTGAATCTCAGACAGAGACATTGGTTCGAGTTGATATCAGATTACGACTTAGGAATCACCTACACCCCAGGCAAAGCCAATGTTATGGCTGATGCTTTAAGTCGTAAATCCTATTGCAACAACCTCATGTTGCAACAATGTCAACCACCCCTCCATGAGGAATTCTGTAAGCTTAACCTTCACATAGCTGCTCATGGTTTCCTTTCTACCTTGGTGGAGAAACCTACCCTTACGGATCAGATCATAGAGGCTCAGAAGCATGATACGGGAATCTCCCGCATCAAGAAGAATATTTCCAAGGGAGTTGCTGGTTGTTTCTCTATGGATGAGCGAGGTGTTGTTTACTTTGGAAACCGTTTGGTGGTTCCCAAATGTCAACAGATGCAGCAATTGATCCTTAAGGAGGCCCATGAATCCCCTCTCACGATTCATCCCGGTAGTACAAAGATGTAGCAGGACCTACGCCAGAGGTTCTGGTGGACTAGGATGAAAAGAGAAATCGCCCAGTATATTGCCAACTGTGACGTTTGTCATCGCGTTAAGGCAAAGCATCAGAGACCTGCTGGCACCCTTCAACCTTTAGCTATTCCCGAGTGGAAATGGGACAAAGTTGGTATGGACTTCATCACCGGCTTTCCCAGGACCAAGAAAGGAAATAATGCTATCTTCATAGTCATTGACCGTCTTTCCTAAGTGGCTCACTTCCTACCTGTTCGAGAGAGTATCACTGCTAGTCAGCTCGCTGACTTATATATCTCCCGAATAGTGTCACTCCATGGTGTTCCACTAGAGATCAATTCAGACCGTGGCAGTCTTTTCACCTCTCATTTCTGGGAAAGTTTCCAGAATGCCATGAGAACTCATCTTTCTTTTAGTACTGCTTTCCACCCTCAGTCAAGTGGTCAGGTGGAAAGGGTCAACCAAATTCTTGAAGACATGCTTAGAGCTTGTGTTATCTCATTTGGTATGGATTGGGAGAAATGTCTTCCCTTTCCCGAGTTTGCTTATAACAATAGCTACCAATCCAGTCTTAAGAAAGCACCCTTCGAGATTCTGTATGGACGAAGATGTCGAACACCTTTGAACTGGTCAGAAACTGGTGAAAGACAATTCTTTGGACCAGATATGATCCAGGAGGCAGAAGAGCAAGTTCGCATCATTCGTGAGAATTTGAAAACAGCCCAATCTCGTCAAAAGAGCCAGTATGACCGCCGTCATAAGGAAGTGGCTTATGAAGTTGGCGACAAGGCTTACCTTCGGGTTACTCCTTTGAAGGGTACCCATCGTTTCGGTATCAAGGGCAAGTTGGCTACTCGTTACATTGGTCCTTTTCGCATTCTTGCTAAACGAGGAGAGGTTTCCTACCAGTTGGAACTACCCCCACATCTTTCTCGAGTTCATAATGTCTTCCACGTCTCTCAACTCAGGCGTTGCTTCTCGGATCCCATCGGCGGAGTGGACCACGAAACGCTTGATCTGCAAGATAACCTTACTTATCGAGAGTACCCCGTTCGCATTCTGGATCAAGCAGAGCGTGTCACTCGATGTCATAACATCAAGTTTCTCAAGGTTCAATGGTCTCATCATTCCGAGAGAGAAGCTACTTGGGAGCGAGAAGATCGTCTTCGACTTGAGTACCCCACTTTCTTTCCGCCAACTCCTGAATCTCGGGACGACATTTTTTCGAGTGGGGGCGAGTTGTCACATCCCTAGTTCTGGTATGATCCTAGGCCTGCTTTGTGCATCATGTTTAAATTTCAAATGAATTTGAAATGGGGAAAGTTGCAAACCCTAGCACCAAAGTTTTTTCCAATAGGTTCAACTTTAAAATGGATTTTCAATGAACCCAAAATGCTCTCCAAAAATGTTCATGCTCTTTGGATAATGTTGGGAACAACAACCAGAGGTGATGCACATTTTTGCTACACATTTTGGATTTTTGAATCAATGCATAAATATTTGATTTGGAGCTGTTTAAATTATATAAATATTTTAATGGCTCCAAAAATGTTGGGAATTGGTGAGGGCCTCTAGAATTATATCTAGATGCCACAATTATTTTCAGCATTTGTGGAAATGTTTTAACATTTCTTTTAAATACAAAACAAATGTCATAAATAAAAAAAAGAAAACAAAAAAAGAGAGAAAACATTTACCTGACTTACCTGGCGCCCCACCACGGCCCAGCAGAGGCATAGCCCACTGGCTCTTGCCAGTTATCTCCCTCCTCTCGCCAGAAGGATGAGAGGCGTGTGCCCGCAGCGCGCGAGCATGCGCTCGGCCACCTCATGCCTCTCTGCTAGCTCCCCGACGCCCTGGACGCCTCCAACGCTGCCACGCAGACCACCTGGCCCCTCCCTCACTCTCCCCGTGTCCATCCCCCTCCTCTGATCTCTCTGCGCAGTACCGCCGAGTGCAGCCGACGCTACCACTCGCTGTTGCCGCGGCCACTGCCTCCCCCTCGCCCCCTGGACATGCCTAGGAGCTCCACGACGTCGTCTTCGTCATCTCCACCGAGCCAAGCGAGCCGGGGCACGCCATAGCGATGTCATCATCATCGTCTTCAACCTCGGTTGCCGCCGTTCTTTGTCGTCAATCCGTCGCCGTCAAGTCGCCCCCGAGCCCGCCGACCAGCTGCTGCGACTCCCAGTGAGCACCTGCTCCAAATCCCTCTCCTTCCCGCATCGATTTCAAGCTCTAACTAGCCCCGCCACCGAGCCCGAGAACTCATCACTGCCGGCCATGGCGCCGCCGCGGCCACAACTGCCGTCGCTCGCGTCCGAGCTCATCAGCGCGCTCAGCGCACCCATAGGAGCACGATGCACTCACCATCTCCTCCCCTAGTGCTCCGTAGCTCCATTTTCATCAATGGTCGAACCACGACCGCCTCAAACCTCGTCGCCGATGTCGATTCCGGCGACCATCTGGTCCAGCTCCACAACCCACACACGCGGCTCAGCCCCAGCTCTCCACAGGACCCAACCATGCTCCAAACCGTGGTCTGTAGCGCGATCCCGATGCGCTCCGCCGCGTCTGGACTCGCCGGCGGCTAAACATCGGCGACCGCTGACCTTTGACCGGCGTGGGTTGACCCCCACAGCCCAGTTGACCTTCCCCCTCTCTCTCGCTGACTTGCGGGCCCCGCCCGACTAATTACCTTAGTTAGCACTAATTAACCAACTAGGTTAGCTGCTACGGTCACTGACTAGTGGGCCCTGCCCAGTTAGTTAGGACTAACTAACTTAGTTAGTTGACTAGGTCACTAACCAGTGGGACCCACTGGTCAGGTTTGACCTGGTCAGCCCCGTTGACTCGCTTACGTCATGCTGACGTAGAGCTGATGCAATAATTGATTTCTGGAATTAATTTAACTCAGGAAATTCCAGAATTTTGCCTAAACTTCTAAACTTCATAGTAATTCAACCGTAACTCCAAATCAAATAAATTATATATGAAAAACTATCAGAAAATGCAAGGAATCCATTTATGCCAGTTTCATGCATGGAAAACCAACTTATACTTGATGTATAAGTGAAAACGTAATAATAGCATGTTATGTATTTAATTTGGGGTTTGCATACCCTTGGTTCATATGGACTTCAACCAAATTGATGCTAGATGCATTAGGGCAAATCATAGCATCTTTGAAATGTCATCTTCATGCATCATATTGTTGCATATGGTTGTTTATTGATTGCCGGCACCATCCCTTCTCGATAGGTTCTACTCCGGAAGGTGTCCCGAGTACCTATCTGAGGAGCAGTGCTTCTTCGTGGATCTATCAGGCAAGCAAACCCCCTTGAGCATCTCGATAAATCCCACTCTCTTGCTCCTGCTCCTTTTACTGCATTAGGACAACAATGATTCAAACTGCTACTTTCTGCTGCGGTAGCTGAACCCATTCCTCTGCATGACCTGTCATTGCCACAGTAAATAGTTGAAACCCACTAGCATGAGTAGGAGTTGCTTGAGCCTTGATGTGCCTGCTCATCCATGCTTGTTTTCTTTATGCCAGCTATGCTTAGAGTTGTGTCAGGTCTGATTCATCCGGAATGAATCGGAGTGGTGAACATGTCCTACCAGTAAAGGCTAAGTGTGTGAACACGTTTTGGTAAAGGTAGCGATGAGAGGCCATGTAGGAGTACATGATGGGTTGTCTCATTGGAACCGTCCCTAAGCACTGAGTTCTGTGTATGTTATCCAAGTCCAGTTACTACCACACATTGGGTTCCGGTCATCCGACCCCTCTCGGCTTATTAATCCACTTGATCTCTGTCCAGGAGTTGCAACTAGTTTCTGGCGTTTGTAGGTAGTGCTACTTGTCTACCAGGTGGTCTCCGACGGGACGGGCTTGGGAAAGACTAGGCACCGTGGCACGGTGTACCAAGTGGCACCCGGATGGTGGGCTTGGGAACCCTGCACACATCGTTTGGGGCCGTGAGCGACACCCCGGCCGGATCTCCTTGCGGATGGAACCCGAATAGGCAATAAACCTGGACGAGAGACTTGTGTGGTTAGTCAGGTCGTGGCCGACACCCTCGCCCGGCTTCCGCTTGAAGGTTGCCGAGGTACATGACGTGTACAGGGCTATAAGTGGCGAGAGCGTGTGTGAAGAAGTACACCCCTGCAGGGTCAATATTATCTATTCGAATAGCCGTTTTCCTCGGATATGGAAACTTGGAGAACTTATGTAGTACATAGACAACTTGAAGTGGATACTCTAAAATCCGCAAGATAAGCGTGAGTGCTATGGATGGCCTTCTCGTAGGGAGACGGGAACGGATCCATAGTGGAGTGTTGATATGGTGAATATGTGGACTCGTGTGCGTCTTCTTACCTCAAAGAAGTTTCTGATACTCGTAGTATAGGTTAGCCACTGAGTCAAAGCTGGCTTGCTGCTGTTAAAACTCCACCACCCCCCTTTTGTTGATAATGTTGCATATGTAGATAGTTCTGATGTAAGACTTGCAGAGTACCTTTGTACTCACGTTTTCTTATTTATGTTTTGCAGTTGGTTACACTAGTGACTTTGACGAGTAGCTTGTATCCCAGCTACGATCTTGTACCCTTGGGAGGGTCGTGTTTAGTCAGGCTTCCTTGTCTTTTCCTTTTGTAGTTATCTATACTCAGACATGTAATGCTTCCGTTGCTTGTATGCTCTGAATAATGGGTCATGAGGCCCCTGTTTGTATTGAATGCTATGTGGCTCTTCTGGGCCCTCATCTATATGAGTTTGAGTTATGTTGTGATGCCATGTTGTACAACACATACTTGCATGTCATGCGTACGTGTAACGTGTATTGCTATGTGTGGGATCCGACAACCTAGTTGTTTACCTCTGGTAGCCTCTCTTATGGGGAAATGTAGTCTTGTGCTTCCATGAGCCATAGTAGTCCGCTACAGCCTGGTTCACCGGAGTCCTGCTAGCCCAGCACTACTGCTTCGGAACACTTGACTGGCCGGCATGTGATTCTCCTCGTTCCTGTGTCTGTCCCTTCGGGGAAATGTCACGCGGTGACATCCCGGAGTCCTGTTAGCCCAGTGCTACAACCCGGATTCATACGCTGTTGACCGACATGCTCGAGGTTGCTTCATGTATGCCTGTCCCTGTAAGTTAGTGCTATTTTGGGTTCACGACTAGTCATCTCGGCCATTAGTCTCATCAAACCGCACATCTATAGTTTCAACAACCTTGTGATGACAGGTGTTGAAGACTCTGTAGGTGTGCGAGTCCTTACCATAACCGAGCATAAAACCTTCATGTGCTTTCGGTGCAAATTTAGAACTGCGATGAGGATCTCTAATCCAACATTTAGCACCAAAGACTTTGAAATAACTCACATTGGGTTTCTTGTCAGTGAGGAGTTCATAGGCAGTCTTCTTGAAGAATTTGTGAATATATACTCTGTTGATGATGTGGCACGCAGTATCAATTGCCTCAGGCCAGAAGCGAGGAGGCGTATTGTACTCATCAAGCATCGTGCGGGCCATCTCAACAAGAGTCATGTTCTTGCACTCCACGACGCCATTTTGCTGAGGAGTATAAGGAGCAGATAACTCATGAGTAATACCAAGTTCATCAAGATAGTCATCAAGGCCAGTGTTCTTGAACTCAATTCCATTATCACTCCTGATGTGCTTGATCTTCACACCAAAGTTGGTTGAAGCCCTCAAGGAAAATCGTTTGAAGACTTCCTGCACTTCAGTTTTGTAAGTGATAATATGGACCCATGTATATCGAGAGTAATCATCAACAATGACAAAGCCATATAAGGATGCAACATTGGTAAATGTGGCATAGTGAGTAGGGCCAAAGAGATCCATGTGAAGCAATTCAAATGGTCGAGTAGTAGTCATGATAGTCTTCGCTGGATGCTTGGCCTTGGTCATCTTTCCAGCTTCACAGGCTCCGCATAAGTGATCCTTGAGGAATTTGACATTTTCAATGCCGATGACATGCATCTTCTTTGCTAGATTCCTCATGCCAGCATGACCAAGTTGTCGATGCCATAGCTAGCCTTCTGAAGCTTTTGCAAGTAGACATGTAGTAGGTTGTGGTTGTCGGATTTCGGGTTCCGGCAGACCCTTGAGGTTCGAACACTGGGGTGCGTGTGGAGATTTCGCCTTCTACCTACCTGCACCCCACTGCCTCGCTAAGATCTAAGCTATGGAAAGAACAACACAAGAGACACAGGGTTTATACTGGTTTGGGCCACCGTTGTGGTGTAATACCCTACTCTAGTGTGGTTTGGTGGATTGCCTCTTGGGCTGATGATGATGAGCAATACAAGGAAGAACAGCCTCGCGAGGGTTTGTTCTTGGCTGGGGCGATGAACTGCTAGGAGGAGTTCAGTCACCCTTCTCTCTCTCTTGCCGATCTGATCTTATCTCATTGATCTGATCTCTCTCTCTCTATCCCGATGATCTCTTCTTCTCCCCCCCCCCCCCGTCTTTTTCATCCCCTGGGGGTGGCTAGTCCTATTTATAGGCAAAGGCCCTGGGCCTCTTCCCAAATATTGAGCAGGAAGGGCGCCAATAATTGGCCATATTGAAGGGGAACATCGGGTACACTTACCCTGACTAAAGTTGGTCCTCGCCTGCCAAAGGCTCTGGTGGTGACGCTGGCTTGGGCTCCACAATGACTTCCTCCCTGCCATTGGGCTAGTCTTGGTCTCGTTGCACCAAAACGGGTGCCTTTGCTTGATGCTCTCGCCTGCGCTTGCTCCCTTTGCACCAAAGAGGAAAGGAGGACACTGCGCGGGCTAGCACCCGCCTGGCACCCTTGGTCGTCATGGCTTGCGTCATGGGCACCTCGTGAGGTACCACGCCTTGATCTCTCCGCCTCCTTGTGAGCCAGCCTGATGAGGCCGTGCCTAAGGAAGCTCCGTGTCGTCCGCCCCGTGAGGCTTGGCCCCTCGCGAGGGTCTTGGGTCTGTGTTGATGAAGATGGGCCGTGCTGGGCCCCCCTTTGAGCCACGCTGCAGGCCGCAGGCAGGCAAGTCTGGGGACCCCCGTTCCCAGAATGCGGACAGTAGCCCCCGGGCCCAAGGCGCGCCCGGACTTGGTCGTGCAGGGAGGTGAAAGGGCAAGAGCGAAGTGCCGCGGGCCCTAATAGCCTGCGGCCTTGGGCGCTGCGTGGCGGTTGATTGGGCGTGGGCGGCACTGTTCCCCCATGCCCCCCTTATTTTGCGCCATGCTAGGAGGACTCGTAGTCATACACAGCCGTTCCCATTTCTGTTGCTTGAGTGCCCTCTGTCCTTCCTCCTCTCAAACTCCAGCTTCTGTTTTCAACCCAATCTCAAACCTTCCCCCCTTCCCATCGCCATGGCTCCGACGAAGAAGGGAAGGGGGAAGAAACCCATGCCTCCGCCTCGCTCGCCGCCGTTGGCGGCCCCTGCCGTCGACCAGTCGATCAATCGAGAGGGCTTGGGCAAGGTCAGCTCGGCTCTGGCCACTATCTTCAACGAATGCGGGAGGACGACGGCCTGGCCCGCGTCTCACTTCTCCATCGACAGGATAGCCACCAAGGTCCAGTACTTTGCCGATGTCCTGTGGGCGGGTCTGGTTCCCCCCTTTTCTGATTTCTTCAATGCCGTGCTTTCCCACTATCAGATCCACATGATGCATCTGGGTCCTGAATCCATCACCCTTCTTTCGGTCTTCGCCTTTGTTTGCGAGGCAATGATGGGCATCCTTCCTTCGGTTGCCTTGTTGCGCCACTTCTTCTCTCTGCGCCTTGTCGACCCTACCCAATGCTCGGCGTGTGTGAGCTTCCCTGCCGTGCCTGAGACAGCGGCCTCAGGGATTGACTTCAGGCTCCCTCCGCCTGCGGCTGGGTTCCACGAGTGGTGGTTGTATGTGGATGTAGGGGTGCCCAGCCCCCTACTATCGGAGCCAACTTCGCCTGCTGTCCCCAATTCGGGCTGGGGCCAGGAGACGCTCGAGAGCCCCCGGCTCGTCTTCGTTTGGCACCGCCTCGCATTCTTGAGGTCGCTTGGCATGACAGCGCCCAAGGTGGTGAAGGAGTTCCTGCTACGCCGCATTGCTCCTCTCCAACGCCACTCCCGCTGGATGTGGGCCTTCAGCGGGCGCGATGATCGTATGAGGCTCCGGGAAGAGGACCTGACGCCTGAAGTGCTGAGGACAGTGCTCTTGATCCTGACTGGGGACCCCAACCCTGGCAGCATCCAGCAAGGAGGGGCCTTGCTGTACCTCTGCCAGAACAGGGGCGATTTTGTGAATCAGATGCCCATCTTTGATGAGTCGGGGCCGCGCCCCGCCGGCCTCCAAGGTCCTCGCGAGAACCCAATGACGGTGACTGCCCTTCCAGTCGGCCAAGGCGACTCTTCCTCAAGTGGCGGAGCAGGGAGGCATGAGGCGCCAGAGGCCGAGGGGGCTCCCGGCGGGGTGGCAGCGCCGGGCGATGCTCATGAGGGAGCAGATCTTGGGGCCCGTGCCGCTGAGGCTGAGGGCGGCAAGCAGCTGCCCCCAGCGCCTGCGGCTGCGGCCCCTGAGGCTCCAGCCGCTTCTCTTGGCGAGGCGACTGGCAGTGCGCATCAGGCAGGTGCCCCTGACGCGGATTGCCTTGACGCTCCGTCCTCGTCGCAGGTTGATCCCTGCGCTCAACTCTTGGGCCGCTTCTGTGTGGACTTTGAGGCCCTCCGGAAGAGAAGGGAGGCCCTGGGCGATGATTACCCTTGTCGCCTGCTGAAGCGTAGGAAGTACTTCGCCACTGACGAGTAAGCCTTCTCCTTTTCCAGCTCCCGATCCTTCTGTTGCTTTTACTGATCCTTGCTCCACATGCCCCTTCCAGCCGAGCTCACGGAGATGGCTGAGGTGCCGCCCCCCTTGGCTTCGCCCCCTCTATCGTCCTCAAGCGCTCCGAGCAGCAGAGCCCTTGTGGTGAGGGCGATCGGAGAGGCGAACCGTCATGAGGCGCATCGAGGCCCTACGCACCTCGCGATCCTCCTTCGCGAGCCTTCTCGTGGCATAGCCAGCCTGCCGTGGGCTTCTCGCCTGGTCGTGGACTGCGATTGGCTGAGGTACTCCCTACGCACTTCCTCTGTGGACGGGCCGGCTCCAGGCCGGGCTTCTGGCGTGGCATGCCCGGCCGTCGCAAGGGGGCCAGCCCCCAGCCCCCTGTCCGGAGGGGGTGTGCTGATTCGTGGCCCCCGACGCTTGCTTGGGGCAGATGATGGTGTGGAAGACGTGCTCGAGCGCGTCCGGGAGCGTCGCGCTCTTCGCCAAGGATTCCTTCGAAGGGCGGCTGACGCGGTGAACCTGCTCGGTGAGGAGCTTGCTGATGAAGACGCGCGCCTTGAGGCCGAGGGCCTGTGCCTGGCTGCAGAGAGGCGCGAGCTGGAGGGCGCGATCGCCCTTGCGCGCCATCAGTGCAATCTTGACGACGAAGAGGCCAAGGCGTCGCTAGTGGCCTCTCGGGAGGCCCGATCTCAGGCCGCTGAGGAGGCCTGGGAAGCTGACCGGCGCCGAGAGGCGGCGGAGGAGCGGGCTCGGGAGCTCCTGGCCCGGTGCCACTCACTGGAGGAGCAAGTGGAGCTGCGTGAGGCAGCCCTTGCATCGATGAGGGTGGCCTCTGGCGACCCAGCAGAGCTCTAGAAGCGTGAGGAGGCGCTGACGCTGGAAGCCGCCGAACGTGCACGCGAGTACGAGCATCTGGAGACGAGGGAGCGCTTGGTGACGCAGGCGGAGGATGATGTCGCTGCACGGGAAGCCCGTGTCCTGGAGGAGGTCGGACGTCGGGTGGCGGCGGCGCGCTTGAACCTCGAGCGCGAGTTTGAGGAGAGGCTGGGGTTGATCCGGGCCGAGGCTGAAGGTAGGACTGCTGCCTTGAGGGCCAAGCTGGAGGAAGCGACGCGGCGGGCCGATGCTTTTCTGGCCGCCCTCGAGGTAGCGCATGGGGAGTCAACCACCTCCCAGGCCGAGGTGCTCCTTCTTCGCCATCGGGTGGAGGAGGCTGAGGCCATCGCGCGCCAGAATGCAGACGAGATACGTCAGCGGCGGATCCTGGAGCATGAGCACGGCCCCATGCTCACCATGCTCCGGGAGAGAGCCAACACAGCCTTGGGCAACATCTGCGAGGCGGCTGTTGGCGAGCCGCACGTAGTCAACTACGCTGGCAACCTTTAGTTCTTCACCGACGTGGTGACGCAGCTGGAGGCGTGGTCGGTCAGGGCCGACAGGTTGGTGGTGGAGAGGAGCCGCGCCATGCTCGGGTGCGCCTTTTCTCGCCTCTTCAGCCATCTCCAGAACATGGATCCCCACTTCGATATCGACGCCGCCATCGCCCCAGTCCCCCAGGCCATCCGAGTCGACCTGGCGCACTGGGTGGAAGACAATGTGGATGCTCTTGTCAGGGCCTTCGCTTCGGACAACGATGGCGTGATCGTGGCCGCCGACGAGGGCGGCTGGGTGAACGACCTTGACGCCGCTGGCGGCAACGCAGACAGCGATGGCGAGTCCAGCGACGCCAGCAATGGTTCGGGAGGTGCTCCTGAGGACGCATTGGGGGATTCATACGACTGACTATGCATCACTCCTGTTTCCTTACCCTGCATGAATAAAACTCAGGTCTTGGTCTGATGGTTGTGAGAGCATTTTGGGAGGGGGAGCTCCTCATGTAAAACTTGTGTTCATCGTATTGGTAGACGTTACATTGCCCATGCGCCCGCGCCAAGTGGTTGGCTAAGCGACGTGCTGGTTGGCTAGTTTTACCTTCGTTCCGTGCGGGCCCTGAGGTAGCCTGTGGGAGGCTGTGGTATCCCGTGTTCCCTGATCAAATCCGTAGGATCTGCAGCAAAAAACCCTCCTGAAAGGACGCGGCGGCGGCAGTCTGGGCTGCACGCAAGCTTGGCCTGACCCGGCTCACGAGGGGCTCGCAAAGGGAGGCAGCTGAGGCGGAGTGGTAACCAAAACGCGAGGAATTGCTCGAACGAGACTAAGCACCCCTTCCCTGAACACACGCAAATCTCAAATTCGAATCCAACTTAAATCCAGCGGGGGAAAGCGACAACCAAAGGGAAAAGCAATGAAAGCAGACAAAAGGTCGCGTCCGGCATCTAATCTAGTCTTGGACGTCTTCTCACCAGCGCGGAGCTAAGTGCTGCCACTGGGCGTGGGAGGGAGCCCCAGGGCCTGAGGCCGGCACCCCTGAGACTCCGGGGCGTGTACAGCCCCACTCATTATTACGTGAGAGTGTCACGGGGCGGCGAGCTTCATAGGCACTGGGCCTTCTTCATAGGTACTGGCCTTGCTTCATATCGCCAGACGAGGACCCCGCCTTGCGCCAAACTCTAGTGCCATCAACGACGACCGGAAACCAGGACACCGCCAATGGGGTAGAGCGGTCGCCAGCGGTTCCCCCGACGACCATGGGTCCTCCGCCAGGGGCAGGCCCTGAGGCACCTCCCCAGCAGAGGGCCTATCTCCTGAGAACACCTTGCTCCGAACGCCGCGGTGGTGATGTCGGATCTCGGTCCCTCTCCTGCAGCCCCCTGTGCCCTCCTCTCGAGGGGTAGGAGACTGTGGGAGCGGGGTAGCTGCTCGCTGTGGCGACCTGCACCTCCTGCGATCCATGATTAGCATATGCCTGTTCCTGAGGAATTAGTGGTACCCAATAATCATTGCCTCCAGCGTGGCCAGTGGAACCGTCCCGGGGCTCCTGGAAGAGCTCAGCTTCTGGCGCCTCGTCCCCCCAGCTTGGGCTGAGGAGCAAGCCTTGTTCGCCCTCGTGAGGGTGCCCTTGGTCCATCATGTGGGGCACGTATTCTTCTGGCGCCGTCACCCCGAAGGTCACGCCGTAGTGCTCCGTGTGCCATGCGGCTCTGCTTGACACGCCCACCGTGGGGTGGTAGCGCGGCTATCCACTGGGGTCGTGGGTCGCGTCGAGTCCTTCTTCTTCACGGACCGGGAGCGGGGGCAGCGCTGCCGCCGGTCTGGTGCCGACAGCTTCGCTGGCGTTGGAGTAGCCTTGGAGCCCGCGGGCGCGTGCGGAGCCCCCGCGTGGGCCACCCTGGGCTGGAGATGGGAGCTAGGTGCAGAAGGGGTGAGCCCCCGAGGCGGCAAAGCCCAGGAGCTCTGCCACCTGCTCCAGCAACATGTCGCGGCCCCCCTCCAGCAGCCTGCACTGCAGCAGCTCTTGGGCCACCGTGAGCGCGGCCCTCGAGTTCGCCTGCTCCCGGCGGGTGTACGGTGTCATGGTCGCGGCGTGATTGGAGGCCCTCGCTGTCGACCGCGCCTGCCGCAGTGTGAGAGCTGTCGAAGCTTGTCCGTGTTGCCGCGGCCCGCAGCGCCCTGTGGACTGCGAGCTGCCTGGGGCACGGGGTCGCCCGAGGCGAGTGGCTCTGCGCGGGTGGGCCACGCCGCCCAAGGATCTGGGTTGCCCGCCTGGTCGCCGGACATGGTGATGACGACGCGATAGGACACGAAGCGGTAGAAGGTGGATTCCGGCGCACCCCTACCTGGTGCGCCAAATATCGGGTTTCGTGTTCCGGCAGACCTTGAGGTTCGAACACTAGGGTGCGCGCGGAGATTTCGCCTTCTACCTACCTGCACCCTACCGCCTTGCTAAGATCTAAGCTATGGAAAGAATAACACAAGAGACACAGGGTTTATACTGGTTCGAGCCACCGTTGTGGTGTAATACCCTACTCCAGTGTGGTTTGGTGGATTGCCTCTTGGGCTGATGATGATGAGCAATACAAGGAAGAACAGCCTCGCGAGGGTCTGTTCTTGGCTGGGGCGATGAACTGCTAGGAGGAGTTCAGTCACCCTTCTCTCTCTCTCTTGCCGATCTGATCTTATCTCGTTGATCTGGTCTCTCTCTCTATCCTGATGATCTCTTCTTCTCCCCCCCGTCTCTTTCATCCCCTGGGGGTGGCTAGTCCTATTTATAGGCAAAGGCCCTGGGCCTCTTCCCAAATATTGAGCGGGAAGGGCGCCAACAATTGGCCATTTTGAAGGGGAACATCGGGTACACTTATCCTGACTAAAGTTGGTCCTCGCCTGCCAAAGGCTCTGGTGGTGACGCTGGCTTGGGATCCACAATGACTTCCTCCCTGCCGTTGGGCTGGTCTTGGTCTCGTTGCACCGAAATGGGTGCCTTTCCTTGATGCTCTCGCCTGTGCTTGCTCCCTTTGCACCAAAGAGGAAAGGAGGACACTGCGCGGGCTGGCGCCCGCCAAGCACCCTTGGTCGTCATGGCTTGCGTCACGGGAACCTCGTGAGGTACCCCGCCTTGATCTCTCCGCCTCCTCGTGAGCCAGCCTGATGAGGCTGTGCCTGAGGAAGCTCCGTGTCGTCCGCCCCACGAGGCTTGGCCCCTCATGAGGGTCTTGGGTCTGTGTTGATGAAGATGGGCCATCCTGGGCCCCCCTTTGAGCCACGCCGTAGGCCGCAGGCAGGCAAGTCTGGGGACCCCCGTTCCCAGAACGCCGACACTGGTCCTGTAGAGAAATCAACAATATACAAATCTCCTCTCCTAAAGCCTTCGAAGACTTTGGAATTTTCATCTTCCATGATCACAACACAACGATACTTGCCAAAGACAACCACCATATCAAGATCACAAAGCATTGCGACAGACATGAGGTTGAACCCTAAGGACTCAACAAGCATGGCTTTGTCCATGTGTTGATCCTTTGATATTGCAACCTTACCTAGACCTAATACCTTGCTTTTGCCTTTGTCAGCGTAGGTGATGTGCTTCAGCTGTTATGGAGATAAAGCAGTGTCCATCAATAAGCTCCTGTCACCAGTCATGTGATTTGTGCATCCACTATCGAGGACCCACTCAGTGGCTTTGGGTTGATCATCCTGCAGATGAATTAGTGCAACTTACGAACTCATATACTTCATCAGTGAACAATATGACATTAATTTCATCAAAAAATAGAACAGATAAAATAGTATGAGGACGTGAGATATGAAAATTCATTTCTTCATGATTAGCTTGCGTCCTTTCAAGCATATTCAGGTCTCCAACAAATTCACCACACGTTTAAGTTCGTCTGGAGACCTGACCCTGCATATGAGGTTAGTTTTTTTTTCTTCACCACCCACATCTGAAGGGGTGGCAAAAGTTCATCATTCTACGAGCTCCATAAGAGAAAGGTGGCATAGATGCCAATCCACTTCGTTTCACATAAGAGTGGTTAGGGTAAGCATAAGAGTAAGCACAAAAATTCTTCGAGGACTTATGAACATAATGATTTGAAGAATAATGCACATATCCATAATCCTTAGATCTTCCCTGCGAAACAGAGTTGTTAGCACGATGATAATCATATGAGGACTTTGATCCTTTTGAGGAATTTGATCCACGTGAAGAATTTGGTCCGTATGAGGACTTGGATCCATATGAAGAATTTGGTCCATATGAAGAATTTGATCTGGGGTTCCTATTCTTCACAGGTAGCGTCATGATGACATTCACCTGAAGATTTTCAAGGCATCTTTTGGGAACCCAGATTTTCTTCATAGGAGGACCGTTCCTACAGTTAGTGCCAACATATCTAGCAAATACTTCACCATTCTGATTTTTGAACAGTTTATAGTTGGAGTCAAATGACTCATCAGAAGAATATGAAGATTCACACGTAAAGCCAGATAAGGTAGATGGATCCACTGTAGGTCCCTTTGCAGCAACCCATGAGGTTTTGGGATACTGCTCAGGTTTCCAGTAGGTCCCATCAACATTGATTTTCCTCTCAAAGGCAATACCCTCTTTCCTAGGGTTTCTGTTGAGGATCAACTTTTTAAGCATGTCACAAAGAGCTTGATGCCCTTTGAGGCTTTTGTGCATGCCTGTCATATACAATTCCTTCCGCCCTGCATCATTAGTAATACTGGCAATGTCCTCAGATGAGGAATTAGTGATAGAAGAGGCAGTTGAAGAATTTGCAGTAATGGAAGTATTTCAGCATTCAGGTGATGAATTAGCAGTTTCACGTTGAATGCACTTCAAACACGGAGGAACAAATTCATCCTGAGTAGCGCTAATCTGTTGAGCGAGTAATGAATCACACTCCTTCTCAAGATATTCATAACTCACTCTTAACTACTCAAGGTCTTGCTTTCTTTGAAGAAATTCATAAGAAAGCTTCTCATGATCAGATAAGAGAGTGTTATGATGACCTTGAAGATTGTCAAACTTGGACTGGAGTCTTTGAAGATTTTCAGTCAAGATTTTAGTGCGATCCATTTCCTCACCCAACATACCATCGCTTTTATCTAGCATATTTTGAACCTTTTCAAGAGCCTTTTGCAGTTTCACAGCAATCTTAGCAAGTTTAGAATAGCTGGTTTTGAGGTTTTCATCAGATTCATCCTCACTAGATTCATAGGACGGATATTTGAGTACCTTTGAGCCTTTTGCCATGAAGGAATAGGTGGGAGCGTAGTCCTCGTCGTCGTCATCAGTAGTGTTGGGGAGGTCCATTTCTTCAGGGTTGAACATAGACTTGCTGACGAAAGCAGTTGCGAGGGCTAGGCTCGCCACACCAGAGTCTGACTCCTCAGATTCCTCCTCTTCCTCATTTTCTTCAGATTCAGCCTCAGAGTCCATTTCCTTGCCAATGAATGCTCGAGCCTTCTTGGAGCTGCTCTTCTTGTGAGATGAGGACTTTGAGGGTCTTGATGATGAGGACTTTGAAGATTTCTTCTTCTTCTTTGAATCATCAGAACTGTAATCCTCGTTCTTCTTCTTCTTCAATTCCTTTTCCCACTGAGGACAATCTTGAATGTAGTGTCCAGGTTTTTTGCATTTATGGCAGAGTCTCTTCTTGTAATCCTGTGATAAGGAATCTGATCTCAAGTCACCACCTCTTGAGGATTTACCAAAACGACCACGTCTTGAGAACTTTTGGAACTTCCTCACGAGCATTTCTAGCTCCTGGCTCAGTTCTTCAGGGTCACCAAGGCTTCTGTCAGAATCTTCACCATCAGATTTGGATACGGCCTTGGCCTTCAGAGCCCGTGATCTACCATAGCTTGGTCCATAGAGATCTCTCTTCTCAGCAAGCTGAAACTCATGAGTGTTTAGTCTCTCGAGGATGTCAGCGGGATCAAGTGACTTATAGTCTCCACGTTCTTGTATCATCAATGCCAAGGTATCAAATGAGGAATCAAACGATCTCAACAATTTCTTCACCACCTCATGGTCGGTGATATCGGCAGCACCAAGTGCTTGAAGCTCATTTGAGATGTTAGTGAGGCGATCGAAGGCTTGCTGAACATTTTCATTGTTGAGTCTTTTGAAACGGTTGAAGAGATTTCGAAGAACGTCAACTCTAAATTCACGCTGTGTTGAGACTCCCTCATTGACCTTGGACAGCCTGTCCCAGATAAGCTTGGCTGTGTCCAAAGCACTCCCTCTGCCATACTGTCCTTTGCTCAGATGGCCACATATGATATTCTTGACTTGAGAGTAGAGTTGCTTGAATCTCTTCACATCAGCAGCATTGATGGTGGGAGTGACAGAGGTGACGGTGTCCTGGACTAGGGGGTACTCACCACGTCATCTCCCGGTCAGTTAGATTGGGCCGAGGACCCCATGGCCGCATACTTGTGGGCCAGTTCGAACAACCCCTGACGCATACAAGGAAGACTCCACAAGACTTGGCGCCCAAGACAAGGACTCTCCTAAACCCTAGGCCTCCGGTGTCTTATAAACCGAGGCCAGGCTAGTCAATAGACAATCTCATATTCATTAGATCAGCCTCGTGGTAGACATATGTACTCTGTACTACACCCATATGAATACAATCAAAAGCAGGACGTAGGGTTTTACCTCCAACAAGAGGGCCCGAACCTGGGTAAATCCCGTGTCCATGTTACCATCGTTCCAAGACGCCTAGCTTAGGACCCCTACTACGAGATACGCCGGATATTGAACTGACATTGGTGCTTTCATTGAGAGCCTGCTAGGTGATCGTCATGGATCAATGGGATGATCAGGTGATATTTTCCTAATGAAATATATTTTTCACAAGTTAGTTTTTATGATAATTGTATCTGGTTTGCAAGCTTCGTCCGCAGATTAGGTCGAGATCAAGGTCTAAAAAGTCTGCGATCAACGACGCGCTCCTACATGGTGTTTAGCGCCCTACTCCGGTCCTTTGATCGACAGACGGGGGAGTTTAATGGATTGTCAAACTGGCCCTGATGGCACATGCAGTTCTTGATCGCGGAGCCAAGGACAAATCCACCACTGGCATCGATCATCAAGGGAGATCCTTTCCCTTATTCTCATTCTTTTTCCTTATTTAATTCAGCCTGTCGTCGGTTGTCCACTAGTAGTTTTTTATTTTTGTTAAAGTTTGCATAGTTCTAACGCAATCATGTACTAGTTTTGCACCCGGCCTTCACTTCTTGATGACTACCACGCCAACTAGTGCTACTACTACCAGAATCAGGCGCTAGTACTTGTTTAGCTAGCTACGTAACACCACCACTTCACGTGGAGTACATGGCCAAGTTTACTTTTCCCTCAAATTGCTATGTGCACTAAGAGGCGGTCAACAGGAAGCGTGGATCCCTTTCCTTTTACTATGTTCTAGGGATTGTTGCACGTGGATTATTTTCTGTTGGTTTGTACTGCATTATTTTTTGCAGAGATACTTGCCGATGCTTGTAAATGCTTTTTTCGTCTGCATCGATCTGGCCAGCCGACGTATGCGTCAGAACCTTCATCAAACTGACCTCCGCATTCAGATCGACAGTTTCGTATATTAGTCGGCCTGACGCAGTCTTGACGCACTCCGGCAAGGACGTCCCTCATCCATAATCATCTCGTCTACTATCAGCTTCGACGTCATCGGATAAGTCGATAGGTGCAATTGTTCTAGTTATTCACATTGTGAATATTAATAACATTTCAAAGAGTATTTTCTGCTCGTCAACGATTCGTACTGCAGGTTTTGCAGTCTGGTCTACCTTGAGGATGTCGTCTTAGGGTGATTCGATATGCCGTCGTTGTCCCGCACTCATCGTTCCGTAACCCGGGCGACCCTGCGAATTCAGATTTTGTCACCTCGTCACGCCGACGCCCTGCGACACACCAGCCTCGCGCCAGGCCAAATATCCTTTAATAATTTATTTTACATGAAAAAATTTAAAGAAATTTTCTTTTCTATATTTTGTTATTATTACCTGTCTTGTGCTATTTCATGCATGTAGATGGTGTCATGGCGGGCCGATGTCATCATCCCGCCTGCGTCGACCAAGTTTTGGGGTCACCTCGGCGCGTGTCCCTCTGCTGACATCTCTGCGCGGCCACTCCGCCATGCCGACCTCGGCGCTCAGGCCATGTTTATTTAATTATTTACTTCGCTTGAGTTAAATAAGCAGAAGAACCTTTTTTTAATAAAAGGTATATTATTACTATCATTACTTATTAGTACCTTTGTCTTTCAATATTTTTATGTGCACAGGTAATCAACTTCGATTGCGTCACGCGGTCAACTCTGTGGGCCGATGTCGCCGTCCTGCCTGCACCGATCAAATTGTGGTGTCGTTTCAACGCGCGTCCCTGTGTGCACCAACTTCAACCGTGCTATGTCGCCACTTCGTCAAGCCGACTTTTTTCGGACACTTCGGAACCGGCGTAGGGCTGGGACCTCGGCTAGGCCGAGGATTATGTCTTCGTCCCGCCATAAGTCTGGACCTCATCAGCAACACCGAGCACACTAACCAGCTAAGTCGCTTTCATGCTCAAAAACTTTTAGTTTTAAATTTTGTTCGTTTCGACCAAGCATTATACTTTTTTCGCAAAAAGACTGCTTGTGACAAAGTTCCTTGTCAAAACTTTGTTTGTGACACGCAAATTCAAATACCCCATTTACTTGGGGGCTTCCTTCATGAAGCTTTTCCTCTTGCATATAATTATACTTGTAGGGCTTCGTTCCTTGTTCGTGTATTATGCCACAATATGCACCATACTGACCTAAGCGATTTGCAAGCTGGGTTGCCTCGCTCCTGGGTTTACCCCTACGTTCCTGATTGTTCGGCTAGGGAGTAAAGGGAGCACCTCTGCGATTGTCACGACCGGGTCATCCAAGATCTGACCTCAGACTGGGTGAAGCCGAAAGCTAGCGCTCTTATTGTTTTCAATCATGGTCGGCACACAACGGAACTCATGAGTACAAAAAATCTATTGCACAAGTCTCATAGTAATAATGAGCACCTAAGAAAGGTATCGGTGGGGGTACTATTTTCTTCGAAGATGCTTCTTACACTTCGTCAGTAATATAGCATAAGTTCCCTGAGCGCGCTTTGTCTGTTACAGCCTTATGGCCTGATTGTCTGATCATCGGAAACACCGTCGATACTCTCGACAGGTGGAGTACATGACACTTTTCGGTCCTTGACCGAAGAGGGAGAAGCCGACGGTCGGTTAAGACGCGTTTAAAGTTCGGGTGAACACAGATATGATATAAGTACATTTGTACATACAATCATTATACATAAAATTCTTTTATCCAAGTCACTTGGGGGCTCTTAAAATTTATATGAGTTGTTTAATAGTAAATGTGTTTTCTTCTTGGTCATTGCAAAGTATTTTTCTACCGCTCCTTTTTCGACTTGAGTGTATGGTCAATAGCCGGATAACCTGTCTTCTCTCTAAAAGCTGCTCGAGTTTAGTTTGCTAAACTGACCTCGGAGAAGTACTCCGCCTTTGGGATAAGGAGCTTGAAGCCGTAGGCTGACCCGCGTGAAGTCTTGAGATCGGATATGTCATGTTAAAGCGCGACAGAAGCACAATTCTTTTTTCCAATTTTTAGATTGGCACCGAACACGTGATCTTGTTCGGACGTCATGTTTTTACTGGCGTTTTTTGGTTTTCCAAGCTTTTGGCACATTTAAACTATTTGTGTGTTTCCAGCACAAGTCTCGAAGTGCAGCGCCGGACATCTTTAGAGATTCGGCAAAACATTCTCGGGTATTGCTTTATATGCATCGGTTTTGAATTGTGTCTTTAGTCAATAGTTGGGTTGCCCAGCTCCTGTGCTTGCCTCCTACATTTCACGTTGTTTGGTTAGGGTGTGCAAAGGGAGAACCACTGTGATTGTGCTTCCAGCTCACATGGTTAAGCACCTTAGTGGAGAAAGCCGAAAATTGACTGTCACAATAAGCGTAAACTGGTCAGCGATCCGATGACTGTGTTAAATGACGGGCCATTCATAACATTGGCCGAAGTGTTTACGGCTTGACCTCGACTGTTGCCGAACACTACCGGGGGCTAGTAGCTGGCCTCCCAAACTAAATCCTCAATATTTTGCTCTTACATTAGAGCTGAGGTTTCATGATCATGCTTAGCATGACAACCCAAAGAAAGGAACTGATAGCAAGACTGTTTTCTTTGGAAGACATTTCTTATATTAAACTGTAATACAACATATCTCTCTGCGTACCTTTGTTTATAAAACTGTATGGCCGGATTGCCTTGTTTGTCGTAAATCTTTGCCCTTGTAAAGGCTTTATAAAGTAGGACAAACACTCCTCGGCTACTGGCCAAGGAGGTGGAAGCCGATGGTTGGTCAATAAAGTTTTGCACAATGCGGATCCGAGCATTGATGATGAAAAGTATTTGGATACATAGAATCATTACACATATTTTGTGATTTTACTTTGTATATCGATCGTTAATTCGGCCACCCGTGCCCACATTAAGGCTCGGGGGCTATTGGGCTTCGTGCTTATTATTTACAAATATTAAAGGGGTACATCGATCCCCTGATCTGGTGTTGCCACCCGACCAGTGTCTCGGGGGCTACTGCATTGACAATCCAATGCAGAAAATTTAAAGTGCAATATAGTTTTCGAGGAGATTATTATCCTCGGGTTGGTCGGCCGCACCCAACCTGAGTCTCGAGGACTTTGCACACCGTGTTTCTATTCCTAAGCATGCTGCTGACCTGGGAATTGATCCTCAGGCTGATTTTATGAATCGACCTGAGTCTCAGGGGCTACTAGGGTCAGCGGTTTGATTTTTTTCCTTCAGGTGCATACCGTATATTAGGCCAACACGCACCTTGAGGGCTACTGGCTATACATCTCAGCGAAGGTTACATTGCACAATTCGAGATTAAATTCATAAAAATCAGCCCATGGACGAGGTGGTGTATTACCTCGGATACAGTTCGACATTGGTGCTCGACTACCATAGACACCCCGGAAGCAGTCCGGCATAAATCTCGGACGCCAGTGGTTGGCTCCGTAGAGGGCATTTCTGGCATTAAGCTCGGCTAAACTCCTTCGACTTTTTTGAGCCAAGGTGATCCATGACACCTCGGATATAGTCCGGCGTTGGAGCTCGGATACTCTCCGGCGTTGGAGTTTGGATCTAGTCTGGTGTTGGAGCTCGGATATAGTCCGGCGTTGGTGCTCAACTGCAAAGGATACCTCAAATGCAGTCCGGCATTGGAGCTCGGATGCAAGAGGACACCGCTGCACGGGGACAACTTCAAACCCGAGGTGGGCGTGAAAATAACAAGGCATTGATAAAGGCCAAAAACTTCAAGGGGCTCCTCGGATACCCGACGTGTAAACTCTTCGGATGCACTTTGGCGATCCTCAAGATCGAAGATGGGAAGATTTGTTGAACCAGTTTTCAAGACCGACGACCGAAGATGAAGAACAGTTCAGAAGAATCGAGGAGCATCCCCAACTTGAAGACCGGTTCAGTTGGCTACTCACAGTGTCCTGGACTAGGGGGTACTCACCACGTCATCTCCCAATCAGTTAGATTGGGCCGAGGACCCCATGGCCGCATACTCGTGGGCCAGTTTGGACAACCCCTGCCGCATACAAGGAAGACTCCACAAGACTTGGCGCCCAAGACAAGGACTCTCCTAAACCCTAGGCCTCTGGTGTCTTATATAAACCGAGGCCAGGCTAGTCAATAGACAATCTCATATTCATTAGATCAGTCTCGTGGTAGACATATGTACTCTGTACTACACCCATATGAATACAATCAAAAGCAGGACGTAGGGTTTTACCTCCATCAAGAGGGCCCAAACCTGGGTAAATCTCGTGTCCATGTTACCATCGCTCCAAGACGCCTAGCTTAGGACCCCTACTACGAGATACGCCGGATATTGAACCAACAAGAGGGAACACCATTCTCCACAATGTACCAGAGATCGTTATCAATTGCCTCAAGATGCATGCGCATCTTATTCTTCCAGTAGGGATAGTCCATCCCATCGAAGGTAGGACACCCAGCAGAAACCTTGATCATACCTGCGGTCGAATAACTAGAACTCCAGGTGGTTAAACCAAAATCACACAGAACAAGGGAGTACCTTGCTCTGATACCAATTGAAAGTGCGTTATATCGACTAGAGGGGGGGTGAATAGGCGATTTTTAGGAATTCTTCACTGAGGAATTTCAGGGTGAGGAAATTTCTTAGCGAAGAACTACTTGTAGCGGAATAAGTACTCAGAAGTAAACATAACAGAACACAAGCATGGTCATCATGATGAAATGAAGACAAGCACAGAGTACGGGAAGCGTAAACATAGGATGACACAGGATGAAGACAAACAGACTGAAGAAATTGAACTGAGGAAATTGAGAAAGTCTTCAGTCAAAGTCTTCAAACAGATATGAACAAGCACTCAACACATAACTGAGGAAATGGAAAGGTTGAGGAAATGGAACCAGGTAGCTTGGTGAAGACAATGATTTGGTAGACCAGTTCCAACTGTTGTGACAGTTGTATGTCTTGTTAGGGCGGCTAGGTATTTAAACCTAAGGACACACAGTCCTGGACACCCAGTCCTGAACACGCGGTTCAGAACACTCAGTCCTCACCGTATTCCCCTTGAGCTAAGGTCACACAGACCTCACCCAATCACTCGTGGTAAGTCTTCAGGAGACTTCCGAACCTTCACAAACTCGGTCACTCGGCGATCCACAATTCCTCTTGGATGCTCTAGACCATGATTCCTAACCATCTGGAAGATGCACAGTCTTCAAAGGTAACAAGTGTCGGATCCACGCAGGATCAATCTCTTAAGTGATGCTCAATCACTTGGGGTTTGTAGGTGTTTGGTTTGGGTTTTCCTCACTTGATGATTTTCACTCAAAGTCCTCGGAGGATGGGATGCTCTCAAATGACAAGTGTTAGTTTTTCTCAGAGCAGCCAACCATCTAGTGGTTGTAGGGGCGGCTATTTATAGCCTAGGGAGCAGCCCGACATGCTAAGACATAAATGACCTTCAATGATGATATGACCGTTAGGTGGGTAGATATTTTGGGACAGCTAGCACAAGGCACAACAACGGTCGGAAATTTCAGTATCAAATTCCTCAGGGCTATCATGTTCCTCACTATGTAGGCAATCCGAACTGGCGAATTCCTAACTCCTCAGTCAGAACAAATTCCTCAGGGACCAGAAGAACTTCGTCTCTGTCACTGAAGAATATGACTGAACTGTATGAGATTTCCAATGGCTTCACTCGAACGGATTGGTATGTGTAGGATTTTGAGTTGAGCATCACATGGAAATTTTTCCTTAGTATTTCCTCAACCCCCTTTAACAGTACGGTGTTTCCTATGACTCAAGAAAGAGAAAATGAAACTACGAAAACAAAAGTCTTCACGCTTCATGTTCCTCGAGTGAATACCAAGTCTTCAAGGTCACACCAATTTCTTCACTTTCGAAGTCTTCAGAAAGTCTTCAGAAATCCAAAGTCTTCAGTCGAAGAACTTCATTTTTAGGGGTCTACTTTCTCTGTAAATATCAAACTCCTCATAGTCTTATAGACCTATGTACACTCATAAACACATTAGTCCCTTAACCTATAAGTCTTCAATACACCAAAATCACTAAGGGGCACTAGATGCACTTACAAGTGCAAAAAGCACCTTCCTGCGTAATTCTTGGTTGGTTGTCAAGGTAACCTCGTCCAAATCGCCTACTGAACAAAATCTTCCTACTAGACAGAGTGATATATCTGTGCTCCAGACACAAGTCCAATCCCTAATGGACGTCGTTTTGGAAACAAGAATAGTGGTTGACAAATGTCGTCAAGATATGAATGGTTTTGAAACCAGACTATCAGACATTTGCTTCGTTGTTCAAGAGCAATGGCAGAAAAAAGGTGAAGATCATGCTGCTCCATCAGATTCTACAGCCTGAAACATTAGCACTCGGGTCAAATGATCTGTGCTTCTATACATCTGATGGTGCTTTTATCTGCAAGGACTGTAAACTTTATGCCAACAGGCCTTTTGTTGTATGGTTGGAATTTATTTTGTTGTGATACAGCATTTATGATGCTGCCAAAGCCTGCAATAATTACGACGCTATTTTGTATAGTGTAGGTTTATCTTAGTAATGTATTCGGTCGAAAGCTTCGTAGGAGCCCAACATGCCAACATTCGTCGGACCCATTCCAATTGGGCTAAAAATGATTATGGGCCAAAATTTGCATGTAGCCCACTAAAAATATCTAGGCCTAAATCAGCATAACATTTCATATTTTTCTAGTAGACCTGTGCCCATAGTGGGCCTTTAACAGGCCTAAATATAATTTGGGCCCTCAGTAACAATAGGTCGTTTACAGTTGTAAATATCTCGAGCCCATTAAAAACATGGGCATTTAAAAGACCGAAAGTGAGATTGGGCCCTGATTGTGCCAAATAACCCACTGGTAAAGCAAGCCGAAATGGTGGCCCATTTATGATGCAGATTTTTCACAGGCCAAAATTCGGACGGGCCATAAATGCGCCGACCTAATACACGGGACTTTAACAGGCCAGAAGTTCGGTCGGGCTAGATTATTTTCATTTTTATATGGGCCGTTAATGGGCCCGATGTGACATTGGGCCACATATGGCCCATGGATTTCATCCGACGTTAACAGGCCAAAAATCACAATAGGCCGAAAGTGGCCCAAATCTATAGTGGGCCTCTAACATGCCGAATGTCAGACATGGCCTAATATGACCCAGATCCTTCACGGTCGTTTATGGGCTGAAAGTTTTAGTGGCCTGTAAATGGGACCAAATGAAGCAGGACCTTTAACACGCCGGAAATACACCGGGCCGTAATTCGGCCCATATACTTAGCAGACTGTTAACGAGCCAGAAGTGACCATGGGCCGCGATGATGACAAGTTTAGGACAGGCCGTTGACGGGCCGATTTGACACTAGCTGTACGAGCCTTAACTGAGAATGTTGGGCCTTTAGCTGGGCCGACCCATTATGGTCTGCAAAATCTTGTGGGTCTTTAGCTGGGCCGGCCCATTATGGCCAGCAAAATCTCGTGCGCCTTTAGCTGGGCCAGCCCATTATGATACGCAAAATCTCGTGGGCCTTTTGTTGGGTCGGCCCATTATGGACCGCAAAATCTTGTGGGCCTTTAGTTGGGCCGCCCGATTTAAACTTTATGGGCCACTTTTGGGCCGGTCCACGTGTCAACATATCATAGGCGCATCTCGCCCATTGGATAAGTGACACATGTGCCAACGTGGAGCTGACACGTGTTTCCATCAGCCAATCAGAATTTTACATGTGGCAAATCCCCATTGGTTCAGGCTGTTAATGGGTTATCGGATCCAAAACCGGACCCGATAGCTTAACGGCGTTCTGTTATGGTGGATGCCACGTGTCGGTCACCCTTGACGAAAGCACTTCTGTGACGTGCGATTTATCTTCATGGAAGTGGACACTTCTATGATGGTAAATGCGGTAATGTCATGGAACACTTCTACGATAGCACAGGTATGACTATCTTGATTCTGTCATAAATTTGTCATGGATGTACATGCATCACAGAAAATGTGACCTACTGTGACAAACACGTATCATCACGGAAGTGTATTTTTTGTAGTGTAGGGAAGGTGTTTCTTAGGGTTTTCAGAACAACAAGTGATACGTCTCCAACGTATCTATAATTTTTGATTGTTCCATGCTATTATATTATCAACCTTGGATGTTTTATATGCATTTGTATGCTATTTTATATGATTTTTGGGACTAACCTATTAACCGGAGTCCCAGCCCAAATTGCAAGATAATAAAGAGCGCGAAAAAAAGTAGGGGTTGTTTAGATGAAGACACAACTAAGTTAGTTTTAGTAGAGAGCTTGTTGTCACACAAGAAAGTTATTTGTCCCTAGGCAATCGATAACTAGATCGGTAATCATTATTGCAATTTTATTTGAGGGAGAGGCATAAGCTACATACTTTCTCTTCTTGGATCATATGCGCTTACGATTGGAACTCTAGCAAGCATCCGCAACTACTAAAGATCATTAAGGTAAAACCCAACCATAGCATTATAAGGCATCAAGTCCTCTTTACTCCCATACGCAAATAACCTACTTACTCGGGTCTATGCTTATGTCACTCACGCCACCCACCATAAGAAAATCATGAACATATTGCAAACCCTACAGCGGGGATCCCTCACGCTTGCACGACACGGAGAGCACAATAGGACAGCACCAATAATAAAACATGCAACTCAAACCAATCACGATCATCAATTAACCCATAGGAAAAAACGGATCTACTCAAACATCATAGGATAGCCATACATCATTGGGAAATAATATATAGCATTGGGCACCATGTTTAAGTAGAGATTACAACAGGAAAAGGGGGGTTACACCACTGCATAGAGGGGGGAAGAGTTGGTGATGATGGTGGTGAAGTCGTTGGTGTAGATTGCGGTGATGATGATGGCCCCAGCGGTGTTCCGTCGCCACCGGGAGAGAGGGGGAGAGAGCCCCCTTCTTCTTCTTCTTCTTCCTTAACCTTATCACTAGATGGGAGAAGGGTTTCCCCTCTGGTCCATGGCCTCCATGGCATGGGAGGGGCGAGAGCCCCTCCGAGATTGGATCTGTCTCTCTGTCTCTCTCTGTTTCTGCGTTCCTGATTCTGCCCTTTCACCGTTTCTTAAATTCCTGGAGATTTGTAACTCTGAATGGGCTGAATTTTGGACATGATCTCTATCTGGATATTAGCTTTCTTGCGGTGAAAGAAGGGCACCAACCGTCTTACGGGGTGGCCACGAGGGCCCAGGGCGCACCTGACCCCCTGGGGCGCGGCCCCTGCCTCATGGCCCCTTCGAGCATCGTCTCGCGTTGATTCTTCTTTCCAAAAATCACATATATTCCAAAAAAACGTCAGTTTTTATCCTATTTGGACTCCGTTTGATATGGATTTTCTGTGAAACAAAAAACATGCAACAAACAGGAACTAGAACTGGGCACTGGATCAATATGCTAGTCCCAAAAATAGTATAAAAAGTTTCCAAAAGTATATGAAAGTTGTATAATATTGGCATGGAACAATCAAAAATTATAGATACAATAGAGACATATCAGCATCCCCAAGCTTAATTCCTGCTCATCCTCGAGTAGGTAAATGATAAAAAAGATAATTTTTGATGTGGAATGTTACATAGCATAATCTTGATCATGTAATCTAATCATGGCACGAATATTAAGACACGAGTGATTCAGAGCAATAGTCTATCATTTGACATTAAGACAATAATACTTCGAGCATACTAGTAAAGCAATCATGTACTCTCAAAATAACATAGCCAAAGAAAGCTCATCCCTACAAAATCATATATTTTGGCCATGCTTCATTTTCGTCACAACAAAGATGCTCCCATGATGCACAACCCCGATGACAAGCCGAGCAATTGGTTCATACTTTTTAACACACTTTAGCCTTTTCAACCCTCACGCAATACATGAGCTTGAGCCATGGACATAGCACTATAGGTGGAATAGAATATGATGGTGGAGTTTGTGTGGAGAATACAAAAAAGGAGAAAGTCTCACATCAACGCGGCTAATCAACGGGCTAGATGTCAATGTGAGGAGTATGGATTGCCATTCAACGGGTGCACTAGAGCTATAAGTATATGAAAGCTCAAACTGAAACTAAGTGGGTGTGCATCCAACTTGCTTGCTCATGAAGACCTCGGGCATTTGAGGAAGTCCATCATCGGAATATACAAGCCAAGTTCTATAATGAAAATTCCCACTAGTATATGAAAGTGATAACTCAATGAGACTCTCTATATGAAGAACATGGTGCTACTTTGAAGCACAAGTGTGGTAACAGGATAGTAACATTGTCCCTTCTCTGTTTTTCTCTCATTTTTTTGGTTTTTTCTCTTTTTTCTCTTTTTTGGTGGGCTTCTTTGGCCTCTTTTTTTATTTGGGCTTCTTTGGCCTCTTTTATTTTGATAACCTCACATGGGACGATGTTCTAATAATGATGATCATCACACTTTTATTTACTTACAACTCAATATTACAACTCGATACTAGAACAAAGATATGACTCTATATGAATGCCTCCGGTGGTGTACCGGGATGTGCAATGATCTAGCGAAGCAATGAAATCAAAAAACGGACAAGCCATGAAAACATCATGCTAGCTATCTTACGATCATGCAAAGCAATACGACAATAAATGCTCAAGTCATGTATATGATGATGATGGAAGTTGCATGGCAATATATCTTGGAATGGCTATGGAAATGCCATGATAGGTAGTTATGGCGGTTGTTTTGAGGAAGATATAAGGAGGTTTATGTGTGATAGAGTGTATCGTATCACGAGGTTTGGATGCACCGACGAAGTTTGCACCAACTCTCGAGGTGAGAAAGGGCAATGCATGGTACAGAAGAGGCTAGCAATGATGGAAGGGTGAGAGTGCGTATAATCCATGGACTCAACATTAGTCATAAAGAACTCGTATACTTATTGCAAAAGTTTATTATCCCTTGAAGCAAAGTACTACTGTGCATGCCCCTAGGGGGATAGATTGGTAGGAAAAGACCATCGATCGTCCTCGACCGCCACTCAGAAGGAAAGCAATCAAAGAACACCCCATGCTTCAAATTTGTCACACAACGTTTACCATACGTGCATGCTACGGGACTTGCAAACCTCAACACAAGTATTTCTCAATTTCTCAACTACCCACTAGCACGACTCTAATATCACCACCTTTATATCGCAAAACTATTGCGAGGAACCAAACATATCATAATCAGTGATCTACAAGTTTTATGTAGGATTTTATGACTAACCATGTGAATGACCAATTTATGTCATCTCTCTAAATAGATATAAGTGAAGCAAGAGAGTTTAATTATTTCTACAAAAGATATTCCCATGCTCTAACAAATATAAGTGAAGCAAAAGAGCATTCTATAAATGGTGGTTTTCTATGTGAAGAGAAAGAGGCAATCCAAACTTCAAATGATATAAGTGAAGCACGTGAAGCATTCTATAAAGCCATACTCAAAAGATATAAGTGAAGTGCAATGAGAATTCTATAAATCAACCAAAGACTATCTCATACCAGCATGGTGCATAAAAGAAAAGTGAAAACAAAATGCAAAAGACGCTCCAAGATTTGCACATATCGCATGAACAAAACGACTCCGAAAACATACCGATACTTGTTGAAGAAAGATGGGATGCCTTCCGGGGCATCCCCAAGCTTAGACGCTTGAGTCTCCTTGAATATTTACTTGGTGTTCCTAGGACATCCCCAAGCTTGAGCTCTTGCCTCTCCTCCTCCTCCTCACATCGAGACCTCCTCGATCTTCGAACACTTCATCCACACAAAACTCAACAGAAAACTCGGTAAGATCCGTTAGTATAATAAAGCAAATCACTACTCTAATACTGTTGCAAACCAATTCATACTTTATTTTGCACTTTAGCTACTGTAATATAACTTTTACATGGCTTAATCCACTAATAGAAATCGATAGTTTCATCAAAACAAGCAAACAATGCATCAAAAACAGAATCTGTCTTAAACAGGACAGTCTGTAGTAATCTGAACATTCACCATACCTCTGGTACTCAAAACATTCTGCTAAAATTCGGAAAAATAAAAAATTTGTATATAAATACAGTGCAAAAAGTTTCAGAACCGTTTGACGTTCCAGTACAAAATGTAAAATCACGCACTACAGCCAAAGTTTCTGTTCTGCACCGCACAAACCAACAAGCAATGTAAACATCCTAAAGGCAAATCTTGGCACATTATTTTTATAATACAATGGAATTGTACAAGGGGATAATTATTTTTGTTGAAAATTTCCTTTAATCAAGATTCACAAAGTTTCTGTGAGCATGAACAAAGTTCAAGGAGCTACCCCACTTCAACAATGCTTGTCTCTCTCACTTTCACTTCCCTTTTTGAAAAGTTTTGGGTTCCCCTCTTTAATTTTTTTTGTTTTTAAACTATATAAAAGCACTCAACAGAAATAAATTACTCTCTAAAACTTACAGGTTGTCTCCCTGGCAGCGCTTTCTTTAAAGCCATTAAGCTAGGCATATAGTGCTCAAGTAATGGATCCACCCGGATCCCAAGGTATATCAAAGCCAATTTGAATTAGCAATGATTTGGCATTCAGTAGTGAGCACAAAGCAACATATATCAAGAAATTACGAAGTCTAACTCTCTTCTATGCATCGGCATGTCATAAAAGAACAATTCATGCACACATAGTAAAGGCCAATGCATAGTATAAACAGTTTCTTGCAATTTTATCTTGTTGGAAACATAGAGATGTGGAGATGTAGTTCCTCTCTCATAATAATTGCAAGTAGGAGCAGCAAGCACATGCATATTACATTCATCAAAATCATCATGTGCAATGGTAAAATGCAACCCATCAACATAATCCTTAATAAGAGCAAACTTCTCCTATATAGTGTAGTTTGTTGAATTCAAAAATATAATAGGACTATTATGTGTGGGTGCAATAGCAACAATTTCATGTTTAACATATGGAACTATAGCAAGTTCATCACCATAAGCATCATTCATATTGGCATCATGTCCACAAGCATAGCAAGCATCAAGTTCATCAAAAAGGGGTATTTCAAAAGAATCAACGGGATCATAACAATCATCATAGCAATCATCCTTCGGTAAGAACGAAGGGACATTAAATAATGTAAGAGTTGGAGAGTTACTCTTATTAGAAGGTGGGCACGGGTAGCAAATCCGATCTTCCTCCTTTTGTTCTTCGCTCTCCTCATCATCTTTTTCATCCAATGAGCTCACAGTTTCATCAGTCTCTTCTTCCATAGACTCCTGCAAAATATTAGTCTCTTCTTGGACAACGGAGGAGTCCTCGATATATGGTTTAACATAGGCATTAGAAGCATAACTATCATAACAATATTTAAGTATGGCAAAATTTTCAGATTTGTAAAGAGTAGCATCATACTTTTCAATCAAAGAAGCAATTTCATAAGCACCCTTAAAAGCAACAAATTCTTCAATTTGTTGAACATCATAGTAATTATAAACACCCTTAGCATACAAAGATACGATTCCATTATCACTAAACTCACATTGGTAGCACTACAAAAAAAGACACATCTATGACATTTTGGGCCGACTGAAAAAAATTATGTCATACTTATGACACTTCTATGACGATAATTGTGAGAAAACCCGGTATCATCATAGATGTGGTGGGGTCCTACTTCTATGACAAAAAATCATGAAAAAAAATGGGCTTTTCGTCCTGGGCGGGCCGAAGACGCGGTTGCATGACATTCTTTGGGCCGTCCATGACGGAAAAAACCATGGTAGAAGCGAGGGCGAGGAAAATATCGGGGTGTTCCCGGTTACGGTGGGTGGTCGGGGCCGAGCGATGCGCGTTTCTCTTGTACAAGCACGCGTGTGGGTGCGAGGCGTTGGGCTCTAACTGAACCCGAGCAAGGCGTTGGGCTCTAATTGAACGCGAGCGATTGCACTGCAGGCTACGCATTACTGAACCCAAGCGATCGATTGATGGGTGTTAATTGAACCCAATCGAGCGATTCCTTCGCTACTGCTGCTAACTGAAGCCGATCGATGCTGCCTCTGGATGAACAGTGAGCATTACTGGGGGTTGGATGAACAGTTCCCGGTGGGGGTGGATGAACAGGACCCCGTGGTGTTGCCTCTGGATGAACAGGACCCCGATCGATCGAGCCGGTTGGGGCTGGATGAACAGGACCCCATGGATGGCTGGATGAACAGGACCATCCCATGGAGGGCAGGATGAAAAGTAGACGATGGAGGGCTGGATGAACAGTAGCCCGTGGAGGGGTGGTTGAACAGGAGCCCGTGGAGAGGGTTGGTTGAACAGTAGCCGGTGGAGTAGCGCACGGTGGAGGCTGGATGAACAGGAGCCCGTGGATGAACAGTCGCAGGTGGAGGCTGGAGGAGATCGACGGTGGATGAACAGTAGCCCGTTGTATGAAAATAACGATATCCGCCGCGAGCTTCAATGTTCATTGGACCACACACATCAGTATGTATGATTTCCAATAACTCTATTGCTCGCTCCATTGTTCCGGAGAATGGAGTTTTAGTCGTCTTGCCCATGAGGCATGGTTCGCAAGTACCAAGTGATTCATAATCAAGTGATTCCAGAAGTCCATCAGAATGGAGTTTCTTCATGCGCTTTACACCAATATGACCTAAACGGCAGTGCCACAAATAAGTTGCAATATCATTATCAACTCTTCATCTTTTGGATTCAATACTATGAACATGTGTATCACTACTATCAAGACTTAGTAAAAATAGACCACTCATCAGGGGTGCATGACCATAAAAGATATTACTCATATAAATAGAACAAGCATTATTCTCTGATTTTAATGAATAACCGTCTCACATCAAACAAGATCCAGATATAATGTTCATGCTCAACGCTGGCACCAAATAACAATTATTTAGGTCTAATACTAATCCTGAAGGTAGATGTAGAGGTAGCGTGCCGACGGCGATCACATCGACTTTGGAACCATTTCCCACACGCATCGTCACCTCGTCCTTATCCAATCTTCTCTTAATCCATAGCCCCTGTTTCGAGTTGCAAATGTTAGCAACTGAACCAGTATCAAATACCCAGGCACTACTGCGAGCATTAGTAAGGTACACATCAATAACATGTATATCAAATATACCTTTCACTTTGCCATCTGATAACCCACAAGTATATGGGATCAATTGTAGCCTCTTTCGATAACTAAGAGTGTCGAACCCAACGAGGACCTAAAGGTAGAACAAATATTCCCTCAAGTTCTATCGCCACCAATACAACTCTACGCACGCTTGACGTTCGCTTTACCTAGAACAAGTATGAAACAAGAAGTACTTTGTAGGTGTTGTTGGATAGGTTTGCAAGATAATAAAGAGTGCTTAAATAAAAAGTGGGGGCTGTTTAGATGAAGACACAACTAAGTTAGTTTTAGTAGAGAGCTTGTTGTCACACAAGAAAGTTATTTGTCCCTAGGCAATCGATAACTAGATCGGTAATCATTATTGCAATTTTATTTGAGGGAGAGGCATAAGCTAACACACTTTCTCTTCTTGGATCATATGCACTTATGATTGGAACTCTAGCAAGCATCCGCAACTACTAAAGATCATTAAGGTAAAACCCAACCATAGCATTATAAGGCATCAAGTCCTCTTTACTCCCATACGCAAATAACCTACTTACTCGGGTATGTGCTTCTCTCACTCACGCCACCCACCATAAGAAAATCATGGACATATTGCAAACCCTACAGCGGGGATCCCTCACTCTTGCGCGACACGGAGAGCACCATAGGACAGCACCAATAATAAAACATGCAACTCAAATCAATCACGATCATCAATTAACCCATAGGACAAAATGGATCTACTCAAACATCATAGGATAGCCATACATCACTGGGAAATAATATATGGAGTTGGGAACCATGTTTAAGTAGAGATTACAGCAAGTAAAAGGGGGGTTACACCGCTGCATAGAGGGGGGAAGAGTTGGTGATGATGGCGGTGAAGTTGTTGGTGTAGATTGCGGTGATGATGATGGCCCCGGCGGCGTTCCGACGCCACCAGGAGAGAGGGGGAGAGATCCCCCCTTCTTCTTCTTATTCCTTGACCTTCTCCCTAGATGATAGAAGGGTTTCCCCTCTGGTCCATGGCCTCCATGGCATGGGAGGGGCGAGAGCCCCTCTGAGATTGGATCTGTCTCTTTGTCTCTCTCAGTTTCTGCGTTCCTGATTCTGCCCTTTCACCGTTTCTTAAATTCCCAGAGATCCGTAACTCTGATTGGGCTGAATTTTGGACACGATCTCTATCCGGATATTAGCTGTCTTGCGGAGAAAGAAGGGCAGCAACCGCCTTACGGGGTGGCCACAAGGGCCCAGGGCGCGCCTGACCCCCTGGGGCGCGCCCCCTGCCTCGTGGCCCCCTCGGGCATCGTCTCGCGTTGATTCTTCTTCCCAAAAATCACATATATTCCAAAAAAATCTCCGTAGGTTTTTATCCCCTTTGGACTCTGGTTGAAATGGATTTTCTGCGAAACAAAAAACATGCAACAAACAGGAACTAGCACTGGGCACTGGATCAATATGTTAGTCCAAAAAATAGTATAAAAATTTGCCAAAAGTATATGAAAGTTATATAATATTGGCATGGAACAATCAAAAATTATAGATACGACGGAGACGTATCACCATCCTTCTTCTCCGCCAAATACTTGGTGCGGTTCTGCTTCCAGTGACCAGTTCCTTTGCAGTAGAAACACTCAGTCTCAGGCTTAGGTCCAGATGTGGGTTTCTTCACTTGAGCAGCAACTGGCTTGCTGTTCTTCTTGAAGTTCTGCTTCTTCCCTTTACCCTTTTTCTTGAAACTGGTGGTCTTGTTGACCATCAACACTTGATGTTCCTTCTTGATTCTACCTCTGCAGCCTTTAGCATTGCGAAGAGCTCGGGAATCGTCTTATCCATCCCTTGCATATTATAGTTCATCACGAAGCTCTTGTAGCTTGGTGGCAGTGATTGAAGAACTTTGTCAATGACACTATCATCAAGAAGATTAACTCCCAGTTGAGTCAAGTGGTTGTGGTACCCAGACATTCTGAGTATATGTTCACTGACAGAACTATTCTCCTCCATCTTGCAACTGTAGAACTTATTGGAGACTTCATATCTCTCAATCCGGGCATTTGCTTGAAATATTAACTTCAACTCCTGGAACATCTCATATGCTCCATGACGTTCAAAACGTTATTGAAGTCCCGGTTCTAAGCTGTAAAGCATGGCACACTGAACTATCGAGTAGTCATGAGCTTTTCTCTGTAGGGTGTTCATAACATCTGGCGTTGCTCCTGCAGCGGGTTTGTCATCTAGCGGTGCTTCCAGGACGTAATTCTTCTGTGCAGCAATGAGGATAATCCTCAAGTTACGGACCCAGTCTGTGTAGTTGCTACCATCATCTTTCAACTTTGCTTTCTCTAGGAACGCATTAAAATTCAATGGAACAATAGCACGGGCCATCTATCTACAACAACATAGACATGCAAAATACTATTAGGTACTAAGTTCATGATAAATTAAAGTTCAATTAATCAAATTACTTAAGAACTCCCACTTAGATAGACATCTCTCCAATCATCTAAGTGATCACGTGATCCATATCAACTAAACCATGTCCGATCATCATGTGAGATGGAGTAGTTTTCAATGGTGAACATCACTATGTTGATCATATCTACTATATGATTCACGCTCGATCTTTCAATCTCCAGTGTTCCGAGGCACCGGTCTGCGATAAACAGCAAGTAGCCATCTAAATGCATCAAGTTAAATATGCTACAGCACTCAAACATGGCAACACAATACATGGCAGGGATCCACTCATGATGCTTGACAAAAGATGAACACTGAGCTATGGCTAATTCACTCACTAACAGGTTCAAACAAGCATGGAAAAAGTGCAAATGATAACAGGTTTCAGACTTAGTGAAATTAACAGCATATCAGGAATTTATCATCAGGAAGCAAATTTTAGAGCATGAAAACTATATGCTACAGGAACATATCATGGCAAAGAAAGGCATGGCATGAAGATACTCTAAGCATATAACAAAAGTCCCTTAGTGACCTTGAGCCAAAAGGGATCAGAAAATACAATTGCAAGCATGTGAACATAGCAAAAACATAAACAGATTCAAACTTAGAGAAAAACTGGAGCATGCAAAACAGATTAACAAGTAGGCATGTTTACAAGCTCAATGCACTCACTACAGAGCATGGAATGATAATCTAAGCATACAACCATCAAGAAGACATGTCATAGAAGCTAGACATGGCAAGAATAACATCATACCATGCACGGATCCACAACAACAAGCTCGGCAAAATCGCTAAACATGTTAACAATCTGCCAGGAACGTTTTATACCAAAAGTAGAGCTCGATTGACTCAAGCTAGGGTGCTCCATAAATGCAAACAAAGACATAGATGGATAGAGCACCACAATATTAACAAAACATCCTTACTGATCATCCTCAAAAGAGGCACGTATCACTAGGAAATAACATGAACATATAGCATAACAACAAAATCAGGACAAGGAATTGAGAGAAAACAGACAGATGGTATTATCCCTTGCGGCAAAGACAATTACATCCTCAAACGAATGAGTCAATTGAATCTTCCTGGCGGCACAATCAAGATGAGCCTTGTGCTTAGAAAGCCAGTCCTTTCCGAGAATAAGATCAATATCCGAGTTACCAAGGACCATTGGAGAAGCCAGAAACTTGAAGTCGCCCATCATAATAGAAATATCCGGAACCTCGTAGTTTGCGAGCAAGCATTTACCCGGTGATACAACTGCTAGCGGTTTATGCAAAACTTGAGAAGACAACTCATCCTTAGATGCAAAAGGTCTCGAGATGAAACAATGCGATGCACCAGTGTCAAAGAGAACTTTTGCAGGAACATCGTTAACAGGAAGGTTACCCATGATGACATCTGATGAGTCCTCTGCCTGAGCTGCATTCATCAAGTTGACCTTGGCGTGCTTGGGTTATGCTTGACCACTGCGGTACTTGCCGATCTCACAGGAGGAGGAGGAGGAGAAGGAGGAGGAGGAGGAGGAGGAAGACGCCTCTGATTGAAGCATTTGTTGGCATAGTGACCCTTCTGTTGGCACTTGTTGCACGTGACCTCCGAAAGCGGACGGTGATACGGAGCACTTGATCTTGGAGCTTGAGACGAAGTCTTGTTCTGAAAGCCTAGGTTGGGTGGGTGGGAAGATCCATTGCCACCTTTGCTCTTCTGCTGATAAGGACGGAACGGAGGAGGAGGCAGCCAATACTTTCGTTGCTTAGCCACTTGAGTTGAGGAAGATGGAGTTGCATCTCTGACTCGCTTCTTGGAAGCATCGCACTTCAGTTGGGCAGCCTCTTGCTTCATTGCCATGTTGTAAAACTCATCGTACTTCTTGGGCTCAAAAAGGACGAGAGCAAGCTAGAGTTCTTCTCTGAGACCACCTCTGAACTGGTATATCATGCTCTTCTCGTCAGGGACGTCTTGCTTAGCGAAACGGGCGAGCTTTTGAAACATGATGTTGTACTGGTAAATAGACAAAGAGCCTTGCTTCAGGTTGCAGAATTCCTCACGCTTGCTCTCAACCACACTCTGAGGAATATGATGAGCTTTGAAGTCTTGATAGAATTCATCCCAGGTAATCGCACGGCCTCCTCTAGAATCTTTGTATTGCTAAAACCATTCTGCAGCTTGGTCTTTGAGTTAGAAGGAGGCAAACTTGACAAAGTCCTCAGGCCTGACGTTGCTGCACTCGAAATGCTTGCATATATCCACGAGCCAATCATCAGCGTCTAAGGCCTCGACATAGTTGCTGAAGGTCTTTGGCTGATTAGCAAGGAACTGGTTGAGTGTAGCAAACTGATTCTGATTGTTGCCATGGCCTTGGTTGCACTCTTACAGAATTTGCATGATCAGCTGCGTGTTTGCATTGGTAGCGGCCATCACAGCTTGCCATGCCTCTGGAGGTGGAGGTGGTGGTGGCGGATCCTGATTCTGATTGTTGCCCTTAGCAGGATCCATCCTGAAGACGGTGACATCCGTTAGCATCTTGACAGACAAAAATTCAAGCTGAATCAAATGGATAGAAATTGCAACTTACAGTCTTCACATCCGAACAAAATGAACGAATGCATTCCAATTGAAATGGTCACGTTTCCATAAATTGAGAAGCCACTTAGATAGAGGTAGAAGAATAAAACAACAAGGTACGGACAAGAACAAATACTTGGTGAGGATTACCCAATCCCAAACCAAATATCCGCGGAAGAAGAACTGGAGCTACAAGAATTCCCACCTATGAAACTCCCGAACCTTTCCGGTTATTCAATCAGGTGTTGGGGGTACAGGGGAAGCATAATATCTCACCCAAAGCTAGCAAATCCTACATCCAGCTGTATCCATCCTTCAACACATAACCAAGAAACCTTCAGAAATCGTTTACCTCAACCTTCGAAAAGCATCTGTTATACGAGTTATGGCGATACTCCCGAACTCCCGCCCCAGTACTGGGTGGCGTCAAGGTTATCTCACCAACAACTGCATAAAAGAGATTTTCGATGTCGGCAAAACTCAGGTATTCCAGAACTGCAATGATAAAATTGTGACGACAACACCTCGGAGCTCAACTCCCTGAGACACTGCCACCACCCCTAAATGTCAGGAGGCACCAAGAACAATGTTCTCGTCACAAAACCATCGGAACGATTCGAAGATACCCGCGTGATCCTAAATTTTTTTTTGTGAAATTTGAGAAGAGAAGAGTCAAAACTCTACGTCAGGAGGCCTCACCAGAGCGACGAAGGGACTAAGGAGTAAAAACAATTCCTAACTCTCAATATAATTCCTAAATGACTCAAAACATTTTTCTAGACTCAACAACGCCAACGATTCGGTCAAGCAGGGGGCTCCTAACGTCGGGGAAGGCTCTGATTACCAACTTGTAACGCCGTCGATGCGGATATATCTCCTACGTGTCGAAGCACGACTTAGAGGCATAACCGCATTGAAAGCAATGTCGCAAGTGAGGTAATCTTCACAACAACCCATGTAAATAAATAAAGGGGGTTGGCTTACACTCGCCACGTCACACAAATACATATATAAGTCATTACATTCATCCAATACACTCAGGGTCCGACTACGGTACCAAAATAAAGATCAACCCCTAAATGCGACAAAGTCCTCGATCGCCCCAACTGGGCACCACTACTGATCATCTGGGAAAGACACGTAGTAACGGCGAGAGTCTTCATCGAACTCCCACTTGAGCTTGGTCATATCATCTGGAACGGTATCATCGGTCCCTGCATCTGGTTTGGAAGTAAACTGTGAGTCACGAGGACTCAGCAATCTCACACCCTCGCGATCAAGACTATTTAAGCTTATAGGAAGGGTAATGGTATGAGGTGGAGCTGCAGCAAGCGACTAGCATATACGGTGGCTAACATACGCAAATGAGAGTGAGAAGAGAAGGCAAAGCACAGTCGAACAACTATGATCAAGAAGTGATCCTAGAACAACCTATGTCAAGCATAACTCCAACTCTGTGTTCACTTCCCGGACACCGCCGGAAAGAGACCATCACGGTAACCCACGCGGTTGATGTATTTTAATTAAGATCAACTTCAGGTTTTCTACAAGCGGACATTAACAAATTCCCATCTGCCCATAACCGCGGGCACGGCTTTCGAAAGTTCAAATCCCTGCAGGGGTGTCCCAACTTATCCCATCACAAGCTCTCATGGTCAACGAAGGATATTCCTTCTCCCAAGACAATCCGATCAGGCTCGGCATCCCGGTTACAAGACATCCTCGACAATGGTAAAACAAGTCCAGCAACACCGCCCGAATGTGCCGACAAATCCCGATAGGAGCTGCACATATCTCGTTCTCAGGGCACACTCAGATTGTCCAAACTTTCGGTAGGCCACCCCAGAGTTGCCCCTGGTGGCCACCGGCGGCTGACAAGGTGGACCAACACTCAGAGGAGCACTGGCCCGGGGGGGTTTAAATAAAGATGACCCTTGGGCTCCGGAAACCCAAGGGAAAAAGAGGCTAGATGGCGAATGGTAAAACCAAGGTTGGGCATTGCTAGAGGTGTTTTATTCAAGGAGAACTGTCAAGGGGTTCCCATTATACCCCAACCGTGTAAGGAACGCAAAGTCCGGGAACATAACACCGACATGACGGAAACTAGGGCGGCAAGAGTGGAACAAAACACCAGGCATAAGGCCGAGCCTTCCACCCTTTACCAAGTATATAGGTGCATTAAGATAAACAAGATAATATGGTGATATCCCAACAATAAACAAGTTCCAACAAGGAACGATCTCCAAACTTCACCTGCAACTAGCAACGCTATAAGAGGGGTTGAGCAAAGCAGTAACATAGCCAAACAACGGTTTGCTAGGACAAGGTGGGTTATAGGTTTGACATGGCAATATGGGAGGCATGATAAGCAAGTGGTAGGTATCGTAGCATAGGCATAGCAAAAGAGCGAGCATCTAGCAAGCAAAGATAGAAGTGATTTCGAGGGTTTGGTCATCTTGCCTGCAAAGTTCTCAGAGTTGCCTTAATCCTCGTAGGCGTACTCAACGGGCTCCTCGTTCACGTACTCGTCTCCCGGCTCTACCCAAACAAGAGCAACAAGCACAAAGGAACACAATCAACCACGTGCAATGCTCAAGCAACATGATGCAAACATGGTATGATATGCGGGATGCAGTATGTGATGCATATGCAAGATTTGCAAAGGAATGATTGAATCTAGCCTCAACTTGGAAATCCAAGAGTGCCACTGGAAAGGTGAGGTGATTTCGGTCGAAATCGATATAAAGATCACCGGAATCAGATGCACGGTTTTGGAAATGGCAAGCAAAACAAATATGGCACCGGTCTGCGATAAACAGCAAGTAGCCATCTAAATGCATCAAGTTAAATATGCTACAGCACTCAAACATGGCAACAAAATACATGGCAGGGATCCACTCATGATGCTTGACAAAATATGAACACTGAGCTACGGCTAATTCACTCATTAACAGGTTCAAACAAGCATGGCAAAAGTGCAAATGATAACAGGTTTCAGACTTAGTGAAATTAATAGCATATCAGGAATTTATCATCAGGAAGCAAACTTTAGAGCATGAAAACTACATGCTACAGGAACATATCATGGCAAACAAAGGCATGGCATGAAGCTACTCTAAGCATATAACAAAAGTCCATTAGTGACCTTTAACAAAAGGGATCAAAAAATACAATTGCAAGCATGTGAACATAGCAAAAACATAAACAGATTCAGACTTAGAGAAAAACTGGAGCATGCAAAACAGATTGACAAGTAGGCATGTTTACGAGCTCAATGCACTCACTATAGAACATGGCATGATAATCTAAGCATACACCCATCAGGAAGACATGTCATAGAAGCTGCAAATGGCAAGAACAACATCATAGCATGCACGGATCCACAACAACAAGCTCGGCAAAATCGCTAAACATGTTAACAATCTGCCAGGAACATTTTATAGCAAAAGTAGAGCTCGATTGACTCAAGCTAGGGTGCTCCATAAATACAAACAAAGACATGGATGGATAGAGCACCACAATATTAACAAAACATCCTTACTGATCATCCTCAAAAGAGGCACGTATCACTAGGAAATAACATGAACATATGGCATAACAACAAAATCAGGACAAGGACTTGGTGAAATTCTAAGTCCTTGAAATCAGCATTATTGAGTAAGCTGCTTTGCATGCTTGTTCTAGTCACCACAAAGATCACAAAAATACATGGTAAGCACCTCTGCAAAGATAACATGGCATACATCAAAACACATGTAGAGCTCAGGATCATAGCATGCACACATTAATCATGGCAAAAATGACAAAAGGCCATTTGCTGAAACAGATCTGAAACTTTCCTCACATAGCCCTCTTCCAACAGCATTTCGGGTATCAAGATTAGTTAAAATGAGAATGATGCAATGAGATGAAATGATGTACTCATCGAGACGAACATTTTGATATGCCACACGCACGAATTGGAGCTACGGATGCAGAGTTTTGGCATGTCAAAGTATGCATAAAAATTAGGGTTTGAAGGGAAAAGTCAACCCTCGTCCCAGATCTAGATCCGGGGCACTGTAGCTTCACGGAGGTCGAAGTTCGTCGGATCGGCGCCGGAGATGTCGTGGGACGTCGCCGGACTTGGAGATCCGGCCGGGAGGAGGAGGCGGTGGTCAACACGGGGAACGGCGCTGGAGTTGGGGATGGCAACGGCGGCAAGGCACAGCGTCGGCGATGCGGGTGCGGGGCGGCCGGACCGGTCGAGGCGGCGGCGGAGAGGTGGGTGCCGGCGTCGAGGTGGCGCGGTGGCTCGCCGCCTCGGGGAGGAGAAGGGGCGGCACGGCGGATGGGCCGAGGAGGGCCCGCGGCAGGCCTCAAGTGCCGGCGCGGATCGCGGCGATGTGGGGCGCCGGGCGGCTGATGTGTCAGCGCCTAACTGGTCCGGGGCAGTGCGCGGACGCGTCTGGGTAGACTTCGGACATGTCCGGTGGCTGGAGAGGAAGGAGACTAGGGTTTCGGGGGAAAAGACCCGAAATTGAAAAGGAGGGGCCTATTTATAGAGGTAGAGGGAGCTAGGAAGCTCCAAATGAGGTGCGGTTTGCGGCCACGCGATCGTGATCGAACGCTCTAGATGATAGAAGGGGTTTAGGTGGGTTTTGGGCCAGTTTGGAAGGGTGTTGGGCTGCAACACACACGAGGCCTTTTCGGTCCCTCGGTTAACTGTTGGAGTATCAAACGAAGTCCAAATGGTACGAAACTTGACAGGCGGTCTACCGGTAGTAAACCAAGGCCGCATGGCAAGTCTCGGTCCAATCCGGAAATGTTTAACACCCACACACGAAAAGAGGTAGAAAGGACCACCGGAGGACATAGGAGCGCCGGAATGCAAAACGGACAACAAGGAAAATGCTCGAATGCATGAGGCGAGCACGTATGCAAATGCAATGCACATGATGACATGATATGATATGCATGACAAAGACAAAACACACAGAGACAAAAACCTGAAAACGATGAAATAAAATAACTTAGTGCCGGAAACGGCAAGAGTTGGAGTACAAATAAGGTAGGTTACATCTGGGGTGTTACAAAGGCCTCCTTTTAATAGAGTACCGGACCAAAGCATTAACACATAGTGAATACATGAACTCCTCAAACTACGGTCATCACTGGAAGTGGTCCCGATTATTGTTACTTCGGGGTTGCCGGATCATAACACATAGTAGGTGACTATAGACTTGCAAGATAGGATCAAGAACTCACATATATTCATGAAAACATAATAGGTTCAGATCTGAAATCATGGCACTCGGGCCCTAGTGACAAGTATTAAGCATAGCAAAGTCATAGCAACATCAATCTTAGAACATAGTGAATACTAGGGATCAAACCCTAACAAAATTAACTCGATTACATGATAAGTCTCATCCAACCCATCACCGTCCAGCAAGCCTATGATGGAATTACTCACGCACGGCATTGAGCATCATGAAATTGGTGATGGGGGATGGTTGATGATGGCGACGGATTCCCCTCTCCGGAGCCCTGAACGGACTCCAGATCAGCCCTCCCGGGAGAGTGTAGGGCTTGGCAGCGGCTCCATATCTTAAAATGTGATGAATCTTTCTCCTTGATTTTTTCTCTCCAAACACGAATATATAGAGTTGGAGTTGAGGTGGGAGGAGCTTTAGGGGGCCCACGAGGTAGGGGGACGCGCCCAGGGGGGCAGGCGCACCCCCACCCTCGTGGCTAGGGTGTGGGCCCCTGGCCTTGATCTTGTGCTAGTATTTTTTATTATTTCCAAGAATACGCTCCGTGAAGTTTCAGGTCATTCTGAGAACTTTTGTTTCTGCACATAAATTACACCAAGGCAATCCTGCTGAAAATAGCATCAGTCCGGGTTAGTTCCATTCAAATCATGCAAGTTAGAGTCCAAAACAAGGGCAAAAGTGTCTGGAAAAGTAGATACAACGGAGACGTATCAACTCCCTCAAGCTTAAACCTTTGCTTGTCCTCAAGCAATTCAGTTGACAAACTGAAAGTGATAAAGAACAACTTTTACAAACTCTGTTTGCTCTTGTTGTTGTAAATATGTAAAGCCAGCATTCAAGTTTTCAGCAAAGATTATGAACTAACCATATTCACAATAACTCTTAGGTCTCATGTTTACTCATATCAATGGCATAATCAACTAGCGAGCAATAATAATAAATCTCGGATGACAAAACTTTCTCAAAACAATCATAATATGATATAACAAGATGGTATCTAGCTAGCCCTTTCTGAGACCGCAAAACATAAATGCAGAGCACCTTTAAAGATCAAGGACTGACTAGACATTGTAATTCATGGTAAAAGAGATCCAGTCAAGTCATACTCAATGTAAACTAACAGTAATGAATGCAAATGACAGTGGTGCTCTCCAACTGGTGCTTTTTAATAAGAGGATGATGACTCAACATAAAAGTAAATAGATAGGCCCTTCGCAAAGGGAAGCAGGGATTTGTAGAGGTGCCAGGGCTCGGTTTGAAATAGCGATGAATAATATTTTGAGCAGTATACTTCCATTGTCAACATAACAACCAAGAGATGGCGATATCGTCCATGTTACACACATTATAGGCAGTTCCCAAACAGAATGGTAAAGTTTATACTCCCCCTCCACCAACAAGCATCAATCCATGGCTTGCTCGAAACAACGAGTTCCTCCAACTAACAAGAGTCCCGGGGGGAGTTTTGTTTGCAATTTTTTTGATTTGATTTGCATAAAGCATGGGACTTGGCATCCTGGTGACCAGCCACTTTCTCGTGAGTGAGCAGCGGAGTCCACTCCTCTTGAGAATAACCCGCCTAACATGGAAGATACGGGCAGCCCTAGTTGATACATGAGCTATTCGAGCATACAAAACAAGATATTTATTTGAAGGTTTAGAGTTTGGCACATACAAATTTACTTGGAACGGTAGGTAGATACCATATATAGGTAGGTATGGTGGACTCATATGGAATAACTTTGGGGTTTATGGGATTGGATGCACAAGCGGTATTCCCGCTTAGTACAGGTGAAGGCTAGAAAAAGACTGGGAAGCGACCAGCTAGAGAGCGACAACAGTCATGAACATGCATTAAAATTAATCAACACTGAATGCAAGCATGAGTAGGATATAATGCACCATGAAGATAAATATTGTAGAGGCTATGTTGATTTTGTTTCAACTACATGCGTGAACATGTGCCAAGTCAAGCCACTCGAATCATTCAAAAGAGGATACCACCCTATCATACCACATCACAACCATTTTAATAGCATGTTGACATGCAAGGTAAACCATTATAAGCTCCTAGCTAATTAAGCATGGCATAAGCAACTATAATCTCTAATTGTCGTTGCAAACATGTTTATTCATAGTAGGCTGAATCAGGAACGATGAACTAATCATATTTACAAAAACAAGAGAGGTCGAGTTCATACTAGCTTTTCTAATCTCAATAAGGTCATCATATAATCATCATAATTGCCTTTCACTTGCACGACCGAACGATGTGGATAATAATAATAGTGCACGTGCATTGGACTAAGCTGGAATCTGCAAGCATTCAATAAACAGGAGAAGACAAGGCAATATGGGCTCTTTTTCAGATCAACAATAATGCATATAAGAGCCACTTCAACAATTTAATCATGATCTTCTCCTATCGACCCCCAAAGAAAAGAAAAGAAAAGAAATAGAACTATTTACACGGGAAAGCTCCCAACAAGCAAAAAGAAGAACATGAAATCTTTTGGGTTCTCTTTTTATTTACTATTACAAGCATGGAAATTAAAACTAGCTAAAAGCTACAACTAATTTTTTTCTTGAGGTTTATTAAACTCACAAGAAGAAAGCATAAAAAGGAAATAAACTAGCATGGATATTACAATGAAAAAGTATGAGCACCGACATCTAGCAATGAGTGTGTGAACATGAATGTGATGTTGGTGGGAAATACGTACTCCCCCAAGCTTAGGCTTTTGGCCTAAGTTGGCCTATGGCCACGGCTGGCCTGGCGGATATCCAAAGTAATAGTTGGGTTCGTACTGCAAAGAAGAAGACTCTGATTGCCACTGGTTGGCAATTATCTCTGGATCTCACTGGTAATTAGACTGTTGTGGAGGATCAACTTGTGGTTCCAAATCTGGCTCTGTGGCTGATGTAGGGTTCCGGTAGGCGTGAATAGCCTCCAACCAAACAAGGTACTTGCCTGCAGATAAATCAAACAAGGAAGGAGCGGGCAAGGTAAAAGTCTCAGGATGGTGTTTATCAAAGAACAATTTGTATTTAAGCTCATTTCCCCTATTCTTAACAATAAAATCGTGTGCTACCATACTCTTATAATCTAAATAAAAAGGAGGCAGCAATTTTTCTTCCTTCTCATAATGCCTAATAGGTATGTTAAAATGTGCAGCTAGGCGCGAGGCGAAGATGCCTCCAAAGACGGGGCCCTTAGTATGGTTAAGATTTAACCGCTTTGCAATAATAGCACCCATGTTGAATGTATCATCACGAAATAAGGCATGGCACAAAATAACAATATCAGGGGCACTCAGGTTTCCACAGTTTCCGCGCCCAATTAAGAATCTACTAGCAAATATAGCAAAGTAACGTAGAAGAGGAAAATTTATGCTAGTAGTTCATGCATCAGAAACCTTCCTCGTTTCCCCTACAGTGATGGTATCAATAAACCCATTCACATCACCGCGATGTGGTTCCTCTATGATGCCCTCGAAAGGGATCAAACAAACCCGACAAAAATCATGAAGTGACATCTCCTTATGCTCATCATATAAATAAAACTCCACCATAGGTGGTGACCTCCTAGCATGGAAATGAAAGTTTTGCACAAAGATATTGGTGTGTAAGAGATATTGTTCACGTTGGTCATGGAGGAAGGCGGTGAGGCCTGCATTCTCAGCCAATTCATATAAATCATCATAAATCTCGGCTGCTCTCAAGAAATCATCACAAGGCCATTCACACGGCCGAACCTCCGTGATGCGAGGCAGATTATATTTGGGCCTCTTTGCTTCTTCATTTTGCTTTTCCTTCGAGCTTCGGCTCGATGAGCCCCTCAAAAATCTCTTCATTATTTTCTAAAAAATTCTGAAATTTTTAGTAACTTCAAAATAAAAGTGAACCAAACTCAACAATATTGATCGCAACTACTCCTACAAGTGCCTGGAGACAATATCATGCATCAAAACTACTTTTGACCACATAAATTTGATATGCAAGCTCAAGAATAGGGTCACCTAAGCAGCAAAAATATTCAATAAATAAAGCACTAGAACAAAAACTAATTGGACCATTGGAGGAGTCACACACCAAGGAACAATCCCCCAAAGCAGTTTTGTGAGAGGTGCTTTGAGAAAGGAGATCAAAAATCACAGCAAAATGAGCTAGAACTCGTTCTTGAGCCGGATAACAGTGTTTGTGGGAGGAAGGAGTGTGTGGGTGCAGGAATAAGCGGAGGAGGGACACCATGGGCCCACGAGGCAGGGGGGCACGCCCAGGGGGTAGGGCGCGCCCTCCACCCTCGTGGCCAGGTGGATGCCCCCCTGTTGTGTTCTCAGTGCCAAATATTCTCAAATATTCCAGAAAAAAAATCATATTTAAATTTCAGGGCATTTGGAGAACTTTTATTTTCGGGGTATTTTTATATTGCATGGATAATTCAGATAACAGACAGAAAATACTATTTTTATTTTATTTAATATAAATAACAGAAAGTAAAAGGAGGGTACAGAGAGTTGTGTTTTCTAAATTCATCCATCTCATGATCATCAAAAGGGATCCATTAACAAGGTTGATCAAGTCTTGTTAACAAACTCATTCCGAATAACATGGAACTTGAAAATTTTCGAATAACACTATGTTACCTCAACAGGGATATGCACATCCCCAATAATTAGAATATCATATTTCTTCTTGACAGTAGGAAGAGGAAATTCAAAACCTCCAAAAATAATGATGGAACTTTTCCAATAGAATTGCTACTGTGGACTTGAGGTTGTTTCCTCGGAAAGTGTACCGTATGCTCATTACCATTAACATGAAAAGTGACATTGACTTTGGTGCAATTAATAACAGCCCCTGCAGTATTAAAAAAGGGTCTTCCAAGAATAGTAGACATACTATCGTCCTCGGGAATATCAAGAATAACAAAGTCCGTTAAAATAGTAACGTTTGCAACCACAACAGGCACATCCTCACAAATACCGACAGGTATAGCAGTTGATTTATCAACCATTTGCAAAGATATTTCAGTAGGTGTCAACGTATTCAAATCAAGTTTACGATATAAAGAGAGAGGCATAACACTAACACCGGCTCCAAGATCACATAAAGCAGTTTTAACATAGTTTCTTTTAATGGAGCATGGTATAGTGGGTACTCCTGGATCTCCAAGTTTCTTTGGTATTCCACCTTTAAAAGTATAATTAGGAAGCATGGTGGAAATTTCAGCTCCCGGTATCTTTCTTTTATTAGTAACAACTTCTTTCATGTACTTAGCATAAGGATTCATTTTGAGCATATCAGTTAAACGCATACGCAAACAGATTGGTCTAATCATTTCAGCAAAGCACTCAAAATCCTCATCATCCTTTTTCTTGGATGGTTTGGGAGGAAAAGGCATGGGTTTCTGAACCCATGGTTCTTTTTCTTTACCATGTTTCCTAGCAACAAAGTGTTTCTTATCATAACATTGATTCTTTGATTGTGGGTTATAAAGATGAACAGTAGGTTCAATTTCTATATCATTATCATTACTAGGTTGAGCATCATCATGAACATTTTCATTAACATTATCACTAGTTTTAGGTTCATTACCAGATTGTGTTTCAGCATCAGAGATTGAAATATCATTTGGATTCTCAGGTGTTTCAGTAATAGGTTTACTAGAAGCATGCAAAGTCCTATCATTTTTCTTTTTCTTCCTTTTAGAAGGACTAGGTGCATCTATATTATTTCTCTGAGAATCTTGCTCAATTCTCTTAGGGTGGCCTTCAGGATATAGAGGTTCCTGAGTCATTTTACCACCTCTAGTCATAACTCTAACAGTGTTATCATTATTCTTACTATTCAATTCATTGAGCAAATCATTTTGAGCTTTAAGTACTTGTTCTACTTGAGTGGTAACCATAGAAGCATGTTTACTAATAAGTTTAAGTTCACCTTTGACATTAGCCATATAATCACCCAAGTGTTCAAGCATATCAGCACTGCGCTTTAACTCTCTACCAAAATAAGCATTGAAGTCTTCTTGCTTATCCATAAATTTATCAAACTCATCTAAGCATGGGCTAGCAAACTTAGTAAATGGGATTTTAGCTTTATCATATCTATAGAGAGAATTTACCTTTACTACATGTGTCGGGTTATCAAGACCATGTGTTTCTTCAGTAGGCGGTAAATTAAGACCATGTATTTCTTCAATAGGAGGTAAATTCTTAACATCTTCAGCATTAATACCCTTTTCTTTCATAGATTTCTTTTCCTCCTGCATATCTTCAGGACTGAGAAATAGAACACCCCTTTTCTTCGGAGTTGGTTTCGGAATAGGTTAAGGAGTTGGCTCAGGAAGTGTCCAATTATTTTCATTTGTCAACATATTATTCAATAGAATTTCCGCTTCATCTAGTGTTCTTTTCCTGAAAACAGAACCAGCACAACTATCCAAGTAATCTCTGGAAGCATCGGTTAGTCCATTATAAAAGATATCAAGTATTTCATTTTTCTTAAGAGGATGATCAGGCAAAGCATTAAGTAATTGGAGAAGCCTCCCCCAAGCTTGTGGGAGACTCTTTTCTTCAATTTGCACAAAATTATATATATCCCTTAAGGCAGCTTGTTTCTTATGAGCAGGGAAATATTTAGTAGAGAAGTAATAAATCATATCCTGGGGGCTACGCACACAACCAGGATCAAGAGAATTAAACCATATCTTAGCATCACCCTTTAATGAGAATGGGGATATTTTAAGGATATAAAAGCAACGAGTTCTCTCATCATTAGTGGTTAGGGTAGCTATATCATTTAATTTAGTAAGATGTGCCACAACAGTTTCAGATTCATAGCCATAAAAAGGATCAGATTCAACCAAAGTAATTATATCAGGATCAATAGAGAATTCGTAATCCTTATCAGTAACAAAGATAGGTGAAGTAGCATAACCAGGATCATATTTCATTCTAGCATTCAGAGTTTTTTGTTTAAGCTTAGGTAATAATTTCTTAAGATCACTTCTATCATTGCAAGAAAGAAAGTCTCTTTTAGTTTCTTCATCCATAACATAGCCCTCAGGCACAACAGGTAATTCATGTTTATTAGAAGAGCCTTCATAATCACTTTCATCAATATTATCGGTTTCAATAATTTCATTCTCTCTAGCCCTAGCAAGTTGTTCATCAAGAAATTCACCAAGTGGCACAGTACTATCAGGCATAGAAGTAGTTTCATCATACGTATCATGCATAGCAGAAGTGGCATCATCAATAATATGTGACATATCAGAATCAGTAGCAGAAGCAGGTTTAGGTGTCGCAAGCTTACTCAAAACAGAAGGTGAATCAAGTGTAGAGCTAGATGGAAGTTCCTTACCTCCCCTCGTAGTTGAGGGATAAATCTTGGTTTTTGGATCTCTCAAGTTCTCCATAATGATAAGCAGATATAAATCCCAAGTGACTCAATGAATAGAGATATGCTCCCCGGCAAGGGCGCCAGAAAATAGTCTTGATAACCCACAAGTATAGGGGATCGCAACAGTTTTTGAGGGTAGAGTATTCAACCCAAATTTATTGATTCGACACAAGGGGAGCCAAAGAATATTCTCAAGTATTAGCAGCTGAGTTTCCAATTCAACCACACCTAGAAACTTAATATCTGCAGCAAAGTATTATGATAGTAGTGGTAACGGTAGCAAAAGATAATGGTAGCAAAAGTAGTGTTTTTGGTATTTTGTAGTGATGGTAGCAATAGCAATGGAAAAGTAAATAAGCGAAGAACAATATATGGAAAGCTCGTAGGCAATGGATCGGTGATGGAGAATTATGCCGGATGCGGTTCATCATGTAACAATCATAACATAGGGTGACACACAACTAGCTCCAATTCATCAATGTAATGTAGGCATGTATTCCGAATATAGTCATACGTGCTTATGGAAAAGAACTTGCATGACATCTTTTGTCCTACCCTCCCGTGGCAGCGGGGTCCTAATGGAAACTAAGGGATATTAAGGCCTCCTTTTAATAGAGTACCGGAACAAAGCATTGCACATAGTGAATACATGAACTCCTCAAACTATGGTCATCACCGGTAAGTATCCCAATTATTGTCACTTCGGGGTTAACGGATCATAACACATAATAGGTGACTATAGACTTGCAAGATAGGATCAAGAACTCTCATATATTGATGAAAACATAATAGGTTCAGATCTGAAATCATGGCACTCGGGCCCTAGTGACAAGCATTAAGCATAGCAAAGTCATAGCAACATCAATCTCGGAACATAGTGGATACTAGGGATCCAACCCTAACAAAACTAACTCGATTACATGATAAATCTCATCCAACCCATCACCGTCCAGCAAGCCTACGATGGAATTACTCACACACGGCGGTGAGCATCATGAAATTGGTGATAGAGGATGGTTGATGATGACGAGGACGACGGATTCCCCTCTCCGGAGCCCCAAACGGACTCCAAATCAGCCCTCCTGAGAGGTTTTAGGGCTTGGCGGCGGCTCCGTATCGTAAAATGTGATGAATCCTTCTCTCTTATTTTTGTCTCCCCGAAACCAAATATATAGAGTTGGAGTTGGGTCGGAGGAGCTCCAGGGGGCCCACGAGGTAGGGGGAGCGCCCTAGGGGGGCAGGCGCGCCCCCTCACCCTCGTCGACGGGTGGTGGGCCCCTGGTCTTCATCTTTTGCAAGGATTTCTTATTATTTCTGAATAGATGTTTCGTGAAGTTTCAGGTCATTCCGAGAACTTTTGTTTCTGCGCATAAATAACACCATAACAATTCTGCTGAAAATACCGTCAGTCCGGGTTAGTTCCATTCAAATCATGAAAGCTAGAGTCCAAAACAAGGGCAAAAGTGTTTGGAAAAGTAGATACGACGGAGACGTATCAACTCCCCAAAGCTTAAACCTTTGCTAGTCATCAAGCAATTCAGTTGATAAACTGAAAGTGATAAAGAAAAACTTTTACAAACCCTGTTTGCTCTTGTTGTTTTAAATATGTAAAGCCAGCATTCAAGTTTCCAGCAAAGATTATGACTAACCACATTCATAATAATGCTTAGGTCTCAAGTTTACTCATATCAATGGCATAATCAACTAGCGAGCAATAATTATAAATATCGGATGACAACACTTTCTCAAAACAATCATAATATGATATAGCAAGATGGTATCTTGTTAGCCCTTTCTGAGATCGCAAAACATAAATGCAGAGCACCTTTAAAGATCAAGGACTGACTAGACATTGCAATTCATGGTAAAAGAGATCCAGTCAAGTCATACTCAATGTAAACTAACGGTAATGAATGCAAATGACAGTTGTGCTCTCCAACTGGTGCTTTTTAATAAGAGGATGATGACTCAACATGAAACTAAATAGATAGGCCCTTCCCCGAGGGAAGCAAGGATTTGTAGAGGTGCCAGAGCTCGGTTTTGAAATATAGATGAATAATATTTTGAGCGGTATACTTTCATTGTCAACATAACAACCAAGAGATGGCAATATCTTCCATGCTACACACATTATAGGCGGTTCCCAAACAGAATGGTAAAGTTTATACTCCCCCTCCACCAACAAGCATCAATCCATGGCTTTGGTCGAAACAAGGAGTGCCTCCAACTAACAAGAGTCCCAGGGGGAGTTTTGTTTGCAATTATTTTGATTTAGTTTGCATAAAGCATGGGACTGGGCATCCCGGTGACCAGCCATTTTCTCGTGAGTGAGGAGCGGAGTCCACTCCTCTTGAGCATAACCGCCTAACATGGAAGATACGGACAGCCCTAGTTGATACATGAGATATTCGAGCATACAGAATAGGATATTTATTTGAAGGTTTATAGTTTGGCACATACAAATTTACTTGGAACGGCAGGTAGATACCATATATAGGAAGGTATAGTGGACTCATGTGGAATAATTTTGGGGTTTATGGGATTGGATGCACAAGCAGTATTCCTGCTTAGTACAGGTGAAGGCTAGCAAAAGACTGGGAAGCGACCAGCTAGAGAGCGGCAACAGTCATGAACATGCAATTAAATTAATCAACACCGAATGCAAGCATGAGTAGGACATAATCCACCATGAACATAAATATCATGAAGGCTATGTTGATTTTGTTTCAACTACATGCGTGAACATGCGCCAAGTCAAGTCACTTAAATCATTCAGAGGAGGATACCACCCTATCATACCACATCACAACCATTTTAATAGCATGTTGGCACGCAAGGTAAACCATTATAAGCTCCTAGCTAATCAAGCATGGCACAAGAAACTATGATCTCTAGTTGTCATTGCAAACATGTTTATTCATAATAGGCTGAATCAGGAATGATGAACTAATCATATTTACAAAAACAAGAGAGGTCGAGTTCATACCAGCTTTTCTCATCTCAGTCAGTCCATCATATATCGTCATAATTGCCTTTCACTTGCACGACCGAACGATGTGGATAATAATAATAGTGCACATGCATTGGACTAAGCTGGAATCTGCAAGCATTCAATAAACAGGAGAAGACAAGGCAATATGGGCTCTTTTGTAAGATCAACAATAATGCATATAAGAGCTACTTCAACAATTTAATTATGGTCTTCTCCTATCGACCCCCAAAGAAATGAAAAGAAATAAAACTATTTACACAGGAAAACTCCCAACAAGCAAAAGAAGAACAGGAAATCTTTTTGGGTTTTATTTTTAATTACTACTACAATCATGGAAAGTAAAACTAGCTAAAAGTTACAACTAATTTTTTTGGTTTTTCTTAAGGTTTATTAAACACACAAGAAGAAAGCATGAAAAGAAAAAATAAACTAGCATGGATGATATAATGAAAAAGTATGAGCACTGACATCTAGCAATGAGTGTGTGAACATGAATATAATGTCGGTGGGAAATACGTACTCCCCCAAGCTTAGGCTTTTGGCCTAAGTTGGTCTATGGCCACGGTTGGCCTGGCGGATTTCCATAATAGTAGTTGCGGTCATACTGAGATGCAGCGGCTATCGCCTCCTGAGCTGCAGCGTGGCGACGAGCGGCCTCCGCCCTCCTCTCGTACTCATCTGCCTCCTCTCTGGTAATAACATATCTTCTTTTTGCCTGATAATCAAAGAAGGCAGGAGAAGGGAGAGTAATACGGAAAGCATGGCGTCTGTCAAAGATTAAACGGTATTGGAGAGGTGATTCATTCCTCTCGACAAACTAGTGGTGAACCATAGCATTAAAGTCTAGGTAAGCAGGAGGTAATTCAATATCATCATTACGTATAGTTACACCAAGAAAATCAGCTAAGCGGGTTGCATAAATTCCACTAAAGAAATCTCCATTAAATCTATTCAGATGCAACCTACGTGCAACAATGGCTCCCAAATTATAAGATTTATCTCCCAACACAGCACTCCTAAGAAATACTGAGATCAGGGACACACATGTGACATGCTTCATCTTTACCGTGAATGCATCTACCTATGAAGAGAGCAAAATAATGTATAGCAGGAAAATGAATGCTCCCTATGGTAGCTTGTGTTATATATCTAGATTCCCCCACAGTTATACTAGCAAGAAAGTCTCTAAATTCAGATTTGCGAGGTTCCCTGATACTACCCCATTATGGAAGTTTGCAAGCAGTGGTAAAATCCTCTAAGTCCATAGTGTAAGAATTTTCATAAAGATCAAACAGGACAGTTGGAGAATACATGAAGATGAAAATTCAAACCTCCTCACAAAGGAACTAGTGAGATAGTGATACTGGCGGCACTTTTCTTCCTCGAAGCTCACAAGATCAGTGTTACACAAATATGTGTTAAATTCTTCGTTAATTCCCGCTCGATCCATAAAGTTTTCCGAAGGCCATTCACAAGGACGCACTGGAGCGTCTCTTGGTGGCTCTTCATCAGCATCACGCATTGCAAGCCTGGGTCCTTGCTTCCTTGAAGAACCACCTTGGTACATTTTCCTAAGCATATTTCTTCCTCTAAAAAATTCTGAAATTTTTAGTAACTTCAAAAATAAAAGTAAGCCAAACTCAATAATATTGATAGCAACACTCATACAAGTGCCTAGAGCCTATATCATGCATCAAAACTACTTGGAACCATATAAATTTGACATGCAAGCTTAAGAACATGGTCACCTAGGCAGCACAAATTTGCAATGAATAAAGCACTAGAACAAAAACTAATTGGGCCAATGGAGGAGTCACATACCAAGGAACAATCTCCCCAAGCAGTTTTGTGAGAGGTGCTTTGAGCAAGGAGATCGAAAAAGGCAGCAAAATGAGCTTGGACTCGGGTTTGAGTTGGATATTCGTGTTTGTGGGAGGAAGAAGGAGTGTGTGGGTGCAAGGATAAGTGGAGGAGGTCCACCGTGGGCCCATGAGGCACGGGGGCGTGCCCCTGACCCTCGTGGCCAGGTGCCAGCTCCTCCTATTGTGCTCTCAGTGCCAAATATTCTCAAATATTCCAGAAAAATCGTATTTAAATTTCAGGGCATTTGGAGAACTTTTATTTTCGGGGTATTTTTATATTGCACGGATAATTCAAATAACAGACAGAAAATACTAATTTTATTTTATTTAAAATAAATAACAGAAATTAAAAGTAGGGTACAGAAGGTTGTGCCTTCTAGTTTGATCCATCTCATGCTCATCAAAAGGAATCCACTAACAAGGTTGATCAAGTCTTGTTAACGAACTCATTCCGAATAACATGGAACCGGAGAAATTTCGAATAGCACTATGTTACCTCAACGGGGATATGTACATCCCTGATAATAAGAATATCATATTTCTTCTTGATAGTAGGAAGAGGAAATTCAACACTTCCAAATATAATCGATGGAATTTTTCCAATAGAATTGATACTGTGAACTTGAGGTTGTATCCTTGAAAAGTGTACCGTATGCTCATTACCATTAACATGAAAAGTGACATTGCCTTTAGTGCAATCAATAACAGCCCCTGCAGTGTTCAAAAAAGGTCTTCCAAGAATAATAGATATACTATCATCCTCGGGAATATCAAGAATAACAAAGTCTGTTAAAATAGTAACGTTTGCAACTACAACAGGCACATCCTCACAAATACCGACAGGTATAGCAGTTGATTTATCGTCCATTTGCAAAGATATTTCAGTAGGTGTCAACTTATTCAAATCAAGTCTATGATATAAAGAGAGAGGCATAACACTAACACCGGCTCCAAGATCACATAAAGCAGTTTTAACATAGTTTCTTTTAATGGAGCATGGTATAGTTGGTACACCGGGATCTCCTAGTTCCTTTGGTATTCCACCTTTAAAAGTATAATTAGCAAGCATGGTGGAAATTTCAGCTTCCGGTATCTTTCTTTTATTAGTAACAATATCTTTCATATACTTAGCATAAGGATTCATTTTGAGCATATCAGTTAATCGCATAGGCAAAAAGATAGGTCTAATCATTTCAGCAAAGCGCTCAAAATCCTCATCATCCTTTTTCTTGCATGGTTTGGGAGGAAAAGGCATGGGTTTCTGAACCCATGGTTCTTTTTCTTTACCATGTTTCCTAGCAACAAAGTGTTTCTTATCATAACGTTGATTCTTTGATTGTGGGTTATCAAGATCAACAGCAGGTTCAGTTTCTATATCATTATCATTACTAGGTTGAGCATCATCATGAACATTTTTATTAACATTATCACTAGTTTCAGGTTCATTACCAGATTGTGTTTCAGCATCAGAGATTGAAATAGCATTTGGATTCTCAGGTGTTTCAGTAATAGGTTTACTAGAAGCATGCAAAGTCCTATCATTTTTCTTTTTCTTCCTTTTAGAAGGACTAGGTGCATCTATATTATTTCTCTGAGAATCTTGCTCAATTCTCTTAGGGTGGCCTTCAGGATACAGAGGTTCCTGAGTCATTTTACCACCTCTAGTCATAACTCTAACAACGTTATCATTATTCTTACTATTCAATTCATTGAGCAAATCATTTTGCGCTTTAAGTACTTGTTCTACTTGAGTGGTAACCATAGAAGCATGTTTACTAATAAGTTTAAGTTCACCTTTGACATTAGCCATATAATCACGCAAGTGTTCAAGCATATTTGAATTATATTTCAATTGTCTACCAAAATAAGAATTAAAGTTTTCTTGTTTAACAATGAAATTGTCAAACTCATCTAAGCATTGACTAGAAGACTTATAACGAGGGATATCACCTTCATCAAATCTATAGAGAGAATTTACCTTTACTACCTGTGTCAGGTTATCAAGACCACGAGTTTCTTCAATAGGTGATGGATCAAGATCATATGTTTCTTCAATAGGCAGTAAATTAAGACCATGTAGTTCTTCAATAGGAGGTAAATTCTCAACATCTTCAGCTTTAATACCTTTTTCTTTCATAGATTTCTTTGCCTCTTGCATATCTTCAGGACTGAGAAATAGAACACCTATCTTCTTCGGAGTTGGTTTAGGAATAGGCTTAGGAAGTGTCCAATTATTTTCATTTGTCAACATATTATTTAATAGAATTTCAGCTTCATCCGGTGTTCTTTCCCTGAAAACAGAACCAGCACAACTATCCAGGTAATCTATGGAAGCATCGGTTAGTCCATTATAAAGATATCAAGTATTTCATTTTTCTTAAGAGGATGATCAGGAAAAGCATTAAGTAATTGGAGAAGCCTCCCCCAAGCTTGTGGGAGACTCTCTTCTGCAATTTGCACAAAATTATATATATCCCTCAAAGCAGCTTGTTTCTTATGACCAGGGAAATATTTAGCAGAGAAGTAATAAATCATATCCTGGGGACTACGCACACAACCAGGATCAACAGAATTAAACCATATCTTAGCATCACCCTTTAATGAGAACGGAAATATTTTAAGGATATAAAAGTAACGAATTCTCTCATCATTAGTGAATAGGGTGGCTATATCATTTAATTTAGTAAGATGTGCCACAAAAGTTTCAGATTCATAGCCATGAAAAGGATCAGATTCAACCAAAGTAATTATATCAGGATCAACAGAGAATTCATAATCCTTATCAGTAACAAAGATAGGTGAAGTAGCAAAAGCAGGGTCAGGTTTCATCCTAGCATTTAGAGATTGTTTATTCCATTTAGCTAGTAACCTCTTAAGTTCATAACTATCTTTGCAAGCTAAAATAGCTAAAGAAGCTTCTTTATCAAAAACATAACCCTTAGGAATAACGGGCAAGTCTTCATCATCACTTTCATCAATATTATTAGATTCAATATTTTCATTCTCTCTAACCCTAGCAAGTTGTTCATCAGGAAATTCACCAAGTGGCACAGTAGTATCAAGCATAGAAGTAGTTTCATAATAAGTATCATGCATAGAAGAAGTGGCATCATCAATAACATGTGACATATCAGAATGAATAGCAGAAGCAGGTTTAGGTGTTGCAAGCTTACTCAAAATAGAAGGTGAATCAAGTGCAGAGCTAGATGGCAGTTCCTTACCTCCCCTCGTAGTTGAGGGATAAATCTTGGTTTTTGGATCTCTCAAGTTCTTCATAATGATAAGCATATATAAATCCCAAGTGACTCAAAGAATAGAGCTATGCTCCCCGGCAATGGTGCCAGAAAATATTCTTGATAACCCACAAGTATAGGGGACCGCAACAGTTTTTGAGGGTAGAGTATTCAACCCAAATTTATTGATTCGATACAAGGGGCAGCCGTTGCCGTTAGGTGTCATGCACGCATCCTCCCAACGTAGATCCAGTACAGGAATGAGAAAGACAATAACCAGTTTAACACCTTCCTTGACCATTTATCCGTAAGTAATGTTATTCATCGCAATTAGTAATATTGTTTTGCTCGGTCCCATACTTTCTAGCTTCCTCCTAATAAGACTCACATTCTTTTTTCAACAGATGAGGTTCAAGTTGGATCCGAAAGATGATGCAACTAAACAAGCATGCACTCATGTTTTTCAGTCTGCTCTGTGACAGTATCGGTACCACCTTAGAAAATCTCACTTTGAAGGTAAGGCTAACAATGAAATCGCCCAAACATCTCAAGTGGAATATATTACAGATGAAGACTGGACAGCCCTTGTTAAACAGTGGTCTAATCCAAAGTATCAGGTAGGCTATATGTATTTGATCAGACCACATATTGAACTTGTATTTATGTATGTGCCTTACAAGTGTATCTTCTTCTAGGCTAACTGTTTGAAGAACAAGACCAATCGTTCTAAAGTGAAATTCCAACAGACAACAGGATCTCATAACTATATTGCACACTGCGAGGCTCTTGTAAATAGCTGCTACTTCTTTTTACTGTGCCATATTATTGTATCTATATTGACTTGTTCCAAATACAGAGGAAAGCCTGTGCGGACCAAAAAGAACCTGAACCGAATGCGGTGCAAATCTTCAAGGATTGCCACAACAGCAAGATGAAGGGCATGAGCACACCAGTTCAAGCCGTTGTTGTAAGTCCTTACTCCTCCTGCCTTTGAACTGATTGGTGTTGTGATGTGTTCATTTAACTACTTGGTTTGCAGCCAATGTCAATTACTCTGTTCACTTTTATACACAGTTGTCTTAACGTATCATTTCACCTTACATGGTTTAAAAGAGATGAAGGATATTATTTTGGTCTTGATATGTATTCTAGTTGTTATGTTCACGTGTGCACACAATGATAAAATAGCATGTTTGTTTTATATCTGTTTGCCCATGATATGAATGATGTCATACTATGTTCATCCTACTTTAAACCATGTCTCTTTATCCTTAGATGTCAACGAATGTGAGGAAATAGACAATACAGTAGGCATGCTACATGGACATATGTTCAGAAAGTGATTTTATTATGTAGTTGGCACTACAATACATGCTAATGTATTACAGTAGTTCACCAAAATAAGTTATGTATAAACGTGTAACCTACTTTGTTTGTTTTTGTCTCATTAGTAACTTATCTGGTACACTAATCTACAAGTTCAAACTTTTAGGAAGCTATGGAAAAATGATTGAACAGCCACAACCACCTGAAGGTGACGAGGCTACCACAGGCACAATGTCACCTCTTGCTGCAGTGCGTCAGTATCTCTCCACTAACAGTGCTGAAAGTGCGTTATATCGACTAGAGGGGGTGAATGGGCGATATTTAGGAATTCTTCACTGAGGAATTTCAGGGTGAGGAAATTACTTAGCGAAGAACTATTTGCAGCGGAATAAGTACTCAGAAGTAAATATAAAAGAACACAAGCATGGTCATCATGATGAAATTAAGACAAGCACAGAGTACGGAAAGCATAAACACGGGATGGCATAGGATGAAGACAAACTGACTGAAGAAATTGAACTGAGGAAATTGAGAAAGTCTTCAGTCAAAGTCTTCAAACAGATATGAACAAGCACTCAACACATAACTGAGGAAATGGAAGGGTTGAGGAAATGGAACCAAGTAGCTTGGTGAAGACAATGATTTGGTAGACCAGTTTCAACTCATGTGATAGTTGTACGTCTGGTTAGGGCGGCTGGGTATTTAAACCTGAGGACACACAGTCCCGGACAACCAGTCTTGAACACGCAGTTCAGAACACTCAGTCCTCACCGTATTCCCCTTGAGCTAAGGTCACATAGACCTCACCCAATCACTCGTGGTAAGTCTTCAGGTGACTTCCGAACCTTCACAAACTCGGTCACTCAGCGATCCACAATTCCTCTTGGATGCTCTAGACCATGACGCCTAACCGTCTAGAAGATGCACAGTCTTCAAAGGTAACAAGCGTCGGATCCACGCAGGATCAATCTCTTCAGTGATGCTCAATCACTTGGGGTTTGTAGGTGTTTGGGTTTGGGTTTTCCTCACTTGATAATTTTCACTCAAAGTCCTCGGAGGATGGGATGCTCTCAAATGACAAGTGTCAGTTTTTCTCGGAGTAGCCAACCAGCTAGTGGTTGTAGGGGGTGGCTATTTATAGCCTAGGGAGCAGCTCGACATGATAAGACATAAATGCCCTTCAATGATATGACCGTTAGGTGGGTAGATATTTTGGGACTGCTGGCACAAGGCACAGGAATGGTCGGAAATTTGAGTATCAAATTCCTCAGGGCTATCATGTTCACCACTATGTAGGCAATCCGCACTGGCGAATTCCTAACTCCTCAGTCAGAACAAATTCCTTGGAGACCAGAAGAACTTCGTCCCTGTCACTAAAGAATATGACTGAACTGTATGAGATTTCCAATGGCTTCACTCAAAGGGATTCATAGGTGTAGGATTTTGAGTTGAGCATCACATGGAAATTTTTCCTTAGTATTTCTTCGACCTCCTTTAACAGTACGGTGTTTCCTATGACTCAAGAAAGAGAAAATGAAACTACAAAAACAAAAGTCTTCACGCTTCATGTTTGTCGAGTGAATACCAAGTCTTCAAGGTCACACCAATTCTTCACTTTCAAAGTCTTTAGAAATCCAAAGTCTTCAGTCAAAGAACTTCATTTTTAGGGGTCGACTTTCTTTGTAAATATCAAACTCCTCATAGTCCTATAGACCTGTGTACACTCATAAACACATTAGTCCCTTAACCTATAAGTCTTCAATACACCAAAATCACTAAGGGGCACTAGATGCACTTACAATCTCCCCCTTTTTGGTGATTGATGACAATATAGGTTAAGTTTTCAACGGGGATAAACATATGAAGTGTAAATAGTGATATTGAGGAATTTGATTGCAAGATATAGAAGAACTCCCCCTGAAGATGTGCATAGTGAGGAATTTGCTTCTGAAGCGTTGCACACTTTGAAGAATAGAATCATGGAGATCTCCCCCTATATCTTGTAATTCATACACGCATTTGACATAATATGAAGAATTTGAAATGCATGATGAAATATGGTGACTGAGTAATTCAGCATGCATGCATTAACATATATGAGGAATAAGCATGCAGAAAAACACATCAAAAGTATCAGAGCACCATCGGGTTTAAGTTTACAACTCGATCCAATAAAGTTTCAGAAGAATGAGAGTTGTAACTTAGCAAAAAAATGCCCATATAAGATAGACCCACTTGAAGACTAACTCAAATTTCTCCCCCTTTGTCATCAAATGACCAAAAGGATCTAAAATGAGGACTAACGCCCCTAAAGAATATCAAGTTGATGAAGGAGCGCCAGCGTTGTTGGGGTCCTTTGTTGATGTAGGACCTGCCGCAGTGTCGTCCAAGTCGTCATGCTCATCGGTGTCGCGCGATGAAGAATAAGAGCTGGCCACCAAGGAAGGGACCTTGACCTTCTTGAATTTCTTCGGTGGAGGTGCAGACCAGTCAAAATCTTCCTTGAGACCCATTTTCTTCAGATCTTCTTCACTGTAGACATGGGACAGAATAGCCTAGCTGCGACCGAAAACCTCATGGAGGTAGTAGTGGTTTTTCTTCACAGCATTGTGTGTAGCGGTCATGTTGTGAAGAAATGAACCAAACTGACGCTTAACCCATTTATGGTTTCGATCCACCTTCTGGTGAAGACTAAGCAGAAGCTCATGGTTAGTCATCACACGAGGAGCAATTGTGACGCCCCCGATTTGACCGTACACTAATCATACACGCAAACGTGTACGATCAAGATCAGGAACTCACGGGAAGATATCACAACACAACTCTACAAATAAAATAAGTCATACAAGCATCATATTACAAGCCAGGGGCCTCGAATACAAGAGCTCGATCATAGATGAGTTAGTGGAAGCAACAATATCTGAGTACAGACATAAGTTAAACAAGTTTGCCTTAAGAAGGCTAGCACAAACTGGGATACAGATCGAAAGAGGCGCAGGCCTCCTGCCTGGGATCCTCCTAAACTACTCCTAGTCATCGTCAGCGGGCTGCACGTAGTAGTAGGCACCTCCCGAGTAGTAGTAGTAGTTGTCATCGACGGTGGCGTCTGGATCCTGGGCTCCAACATCTGGTTGCAGCAATCGAGTATAGAAAGGGGGAAAAGAGGGAGCAAAGCAACCGTGAGTACTCATCCAAAGTACTCGCAAGCAAGGAGCTACACTACATATGTATGCATTGGTATCAAATGGAAAAGGGGGGTATCATATGTGGACTGAACTGCAGAATGCCGGAATAAGAGGGGGATAGCTAATCCTGCCGGAGACTACGCTTCTGGCAGCCTCCATCTTGCAGCATGTAGAAGAGAGTAGACTGAAGTCCTCCAAGTAGCATCGCATAGCATAATCCTAACCAATGATCCTCCCTTCATCGCCCTGTGAGAGAGCGATCACCGGTTGTATCTGGCACTTGGAAGGGTGTGTTTTATTAAGTATCTGGTTCTAGTTGTCATAAGGTCAAGGTACAACTCCAGGTCGTCCTTTTACCGAGGGACACGGCTACTCGAATAGATCAACTTCCCTGTAGGGGTGCACCACATTTCCCAACACGCTCGATCCCATTTGGCCGGACGCACTTTCCTGGGTCATGCCCGGCCTCGAAAGATCAACACGTCGCAGCCCTACCTAGGCACAACAGAGAGGTCAGCACGCCGGTCTAAATCCTATGGCGCAGGGGTCTGGGCCCATCGCCCTTTGCACACCTGCATGTTGCGAACGCGGCCGGTGAGCAGACCTAGCCTCCCTTATACAAGAGTAGGTGTTCCAGTCCAACCCGGCGCGCGCCGCTCAATCGCTGATGTCACGAAGGCTTCAGCTGATACCATGACGTCGAGTGCCCATAACTGTCCCCGCGTAGATGGTTAGTGCGCACAGGCCAGTGGCCAGACTCAGATCAAATACCAAGATCTCATTAAACGTGTTAAGTATCCGCGAACGCCGACCAGGGCCAGGTCCACCTCTGTGGGGACCCCGACTCGCAAGTCGTGATCACCGAATGCACGTGTACAGTGATCCCAGGGATCAATGCTCACTGAACACACAGAAGCTGAATAACAAGAGTCTTACATCCATACATACCGTCTTACACAAATAGTGACCAACATGGTCAAGTCTTACATCGATAAAGCCTTAAGGGCTGAACATCAAATGAAACATAGCAGCGGACAACGTCGTCGATAAGTAGAACCCATGCCATCTGCCTTAACCCTACAGGCATTCTGACTGGGAAAACGTCCTAGTTCGCATGATCGTCTCCAAAGAACTCATCTCCGAACTCCGGTTCTTCCATGCCTGGTCAATTAAATAACCAGTGGCAAGCCAATGAGTACTTTGAATGTACTCGCAAGCAACCCATGATTTGGTTCAAGGTACGGTAATGCATGACATAGGTAAAGTTTTGCATAAAGCTAGTTTTGAGTGCAGGACATGTTCAACATCCTATAAAGCATGCATCAAGAGAATTCAAGTAACCATAAGAACTGGTCACAGATATCAACATAAATAGAATGGGCACCAACCCATTTATCATAAACAGAGTGGGCACCAACCCATCTCAATCGTGTCAAGTCCTTTGACTTGATCCAAGACAACACCATCATCTCACACACACCGGGTTTGAAAACAAGTGGACGTAGCCCAAGAGCGGTTACCCAACTGTCCTTGACCGTGGACACGGCTATTCGAATAGTTTTACACTCTGCAGAGGTTGCACACTTTACCCACTAGATCCGGGGAACTTCCGTGTCATCCACGACCCGCGGTACCTCAAGTACCCGGGGTAAGCACCCGATCACTACCTTTCCCTAGACGACACTAACATGGAGTCCACTCGATTGGTAGTAACCCCCGTGCCGAACATTTCACATCATAAAGTTGTGGAGCCTCGCTCCCATTTTCATCACATACCACAAGCACGGGGTACCAACGGTGTGTCCGGTGCCCTGTGAAAACAGTCATGGCCGCCCTACCTGGCACGACCCCGTCCCAAGAGAGAGCACCAACTCTCCCCCGTCACTAGTAATGCGGGCTCCAAGCTAGTATCGGTCTAGGTACTCAATAATGCCCTTTCCCATATAAGGGTAGAGTGGTCGCGCATGTAAGGTTGGAATAACGGTCGCAACTCCGACCAATCCGTTTTGAAAACAACACACACCTTCCTTGGCACACCACTTCGTCATCAAGTGGTCACCCATCTCATCATCTCCCTCGGGCATAGGTGGCACCCGACGGGGTTTTCGAAAAGACTTTTGAAATCACATTGCCTCCTTCACCATGCACAAACCCACCCCATTTGCGTAGCATCTACATTTGCATCCTATCTACTCCCACCGGCATAACCCTCATAAGAAGGTAGGGCCATGCACAATGCAAGTATCAACGAGGGAGTAATCGTGGCAACCAACCCACGTGGTTCACCATCTCATCATGATTCCGATGCATCAATAATAAAGAGCTAAAAATGACATGCATATAAAGGGGTATCATAGTCATGGTCAAAGGGCTGCTTGCCTGTTCCTCGGAGTCTTCAAGTCTTCTGGTCCTTCTCCAAGTACTCCGTCTACTTCGTCAACTAACGTCGGAAACAAACACAATGAGCAACACAACAAGGCAAGAATAAATGTGCTCTAAAAATGTGAAGTTGACTTTTATTGGATACCTCTGGTCATATGAGGAATGACCAAAGTGATTTCATTGGAAGTGGATCAATGGACATCTCCGAACATTTCAATATGATGGAATCGAGAGGTTTATGGATTTGCTAGAAGTGTACAGAAATACATTTTTTGAAAAATGAGCAAAGGCACCCATTTGACAAAGCAGGATTTTAGAAGCATCTAGGAATTGGTTTCACTGGATTTGGAGTTCAAATGAATTTCCTATGAATTTGCAAAGCTGATAAATATGAAGAAATGGCTCAATAATTTATGTGGTACAGAAAGCATCAAGAAAAATGTTCATAAACTAGGTTATGAGCTTAGATTCATCTAGGAATTGGAATCATGGCATTTGGATCAATATTGAGCTCTCTGTGATTTTCTAAAGTTTATCACAGAAATAGGAAAAATAGGATGTGATAATTATTTGTGAAGAAAAAGTATCTGGAAAAAGGTGCATGTTGCACCAACAGGTAGATCATCATTTATGGAGTCTATAGGAATTTGAATCATCAAATTTGGACTTAGAATAAATAATCTGTGGATTTTACAAGCTGTACAGAAAAGAAAAAGGGGAAAAAGGGGTTTTACCCAGATGGGCTGGATCTGGGCGGCGGCGGCGCGCACCGGGCGAGGCTTAGCGGCAGGCGCCACTGGGCCGGCCCAGCGGCTCGGCTGCGCGGGTGTCAGGGGCGACGTCGAAGGCGCCCAGCTGGAGTACACCTTCGCTGCGGGGACGCGGGAGCAACCGAATGCGCCTCCACCTGCCAACGTGGCCCCGTGGCTGGGCCACTGACGAGCGGGCCCCGCCTGTCAGGTTCGCCTTCGTCTTCCTCCCGCGCGCTTACCTGGCCGAGGGAGCAGAGAGCCCCGACGACGACTACCGGCGCTACGGAGCACCTCCGGCAACGCTCTAGCTATGGATGAGCTCGGCGTCGAGCGCCGCATCCATTCGTGTATGCCACGGCTGCCGGGGACGGTCGAGGCGACGGCGGCTTGGATGCCGGCGGACGGTGGCGTCGGGTGAGTTTGGGCATGGCGCTACGGTGCGTCCCCGGACGAGGGAAAGAGCGTGGGAGCTCCGCCTTGCTCAGGGGAGGCTGCTGGTGGAGAGGGGAGAGGGAGAGGAGCTCGGGCTCGGCTGAATTTAGGTGGAGGCCGGCGGCGGATCTCCGGCCATGGAGGGCTATGGAGGGCGCGAGGAGGGGAGTGGGTTGGTTCAGGGGGTTCATAGGAGGGAGAGGGAGCGAAAGGAGGCCAGAGAGAGCTCGGCGGTGCCTTTAAATAAGCGAACGGCGGGGTGCCGTGGACTCGTGCGCCGGCGAGCTCCTAGCCGTCGCTGGAGGTCACGGGGGCGCGCGTGGGTATGTCTGGGGTGTTCGTGGGGTTGGTCCAGGGCTAGAGGAGGGAAGAGAAGGAGCGGGGGAGTGTCAGGGCGCCGCGCGTGTGAGCATGCCCATTGGAGCTCTCGGGCGGCCGGCGCGCGTGTGAAAGGAGGCAGCAGGAGGGAGAAGGAGGAGGGGGCCAGCTCGGTGTCGTGTTGTGGACGTCGAGGAGCATCGACTGGCGCGAGGGGGAGGCTCGAGGTGGTCGGGAGTGCCGTGTCAACGGTCGGGAGCACGTTGACGTGCTCCAGAGCGCGCGAATGGCCGGCACCCGCAGCTTTTTGCGCGCACCCGCGCGTCCACTTGTGTCTGGTAGCTGCAGGGGGGGATAAACAAAGGTGAAAGAAGCTTTGGATGCTCTGCAACATGCCAGGGGTGAGAGAGAGATGACAAAGGAAGGAAAAAGTGGATGTCCAGAGAAGAAAAATGGAGCCCTTCCCCCCTTAATCATTGCCTCTCGGGCAGGGAAGCACACCAGAGGTAGAGGGGAACTAGGAGGGGCTGTGGTAAAAAGGAGAAGTCATGGAGATTAGTGGAAGGGGTCCAAATAGTGGTTTTTGCAAAATGCCAGAAGGTGTTTGATGTTGGTTTGGGAAAGTAGATGATCCCCATAAGCCATGAGACTCCATAGGGTGATATGACACATATAATTAGGGCCTCCCACCAATTTGGAGGTCATTTGAAGAAAGTTGACAATGCAACTTTGGTAAACCCTAGAAATTAGCAGAAATGAACTTGTGTAGATTTAGTTGAGCAAATCACTTCTCCTTGATGCACCACTTGGTGTGGTGGCCTCATTTGGTCATGTGATCATGCTCACAAAAGTTGGTGTCAAGGAGAGAAAGTTGGTAATGCAAAGTTGTTCAAATAAGGTTCTGGACAGAAAGGGTTTTGGGGCACTTTGATCAAGTTAACTTGCTCTCCAACTTGTGCCATTTGGTCTAGATGAATTATTAGACCATTTGAGCAAGTCCACAAGGTTTGAGAACATTTGGACATGTTTGGCAATGTAAAGTTGCTCAAACTTCAAAATGGACAGAAATGGTTTTGAGAGGTTTTGATGATGCTATCTTGTTCTCCAAGTCATGAGACTTGGCAAGATCACCAAATATGTCATATGTGACATGATAGAATTTTCTTGGAATATTTGGAGAATATTTCCTTTGTAAATATTTCAAAAGCTTGAAATATCCAGAAAGGGTCTTTGAGGGGTTTGACCAATATTTTGAACATAACCATGTGTTGAAACTCTTATATATGGACTATATATGTCCTATGAGTCTCCCTGAATTTTGTCAAATGTTTTTGAAGCAATAAAATAATTTTTACCTATTAAAGACCATTTCTGGCCTTAAGAAAAATCCTTTAAATAAAATAGGAAAATATCTTTTAAAATTATATTTCTGTGGTTTCTGGGTATCCTATATCTAATAGGAGTCAAATACATTTTTAGAAAGATTTTTACTGCCCTTAATTAAGTATTTGCAGTGCAAACCTCAATTTAGGGGTTTTTAGAAAACTAATTTTTGAAAATACTATTTGGCCAAATTATTTTTTTCCAGAAATTATTTTTATATCCTATACACATGGCATGATCATTGGGAAAGGTTTTGGATCAAGGAGATGAAGTATAGAAGTTGGAGGGTTTACTTGATTTTTAGAGCACTTGCAAACAGCAGACAAAAATCAAATCAAGCAAAGTCCAAAACACTCAAAAGTTTTTGTCAAACCACATTTCAGCATGATCTAATGACTTAAGTGTTGTGCCATGAAAATCAGGGTGTGACAGACCTACCCCCCTTACAAGAATCTCGTCCCCGAGATTCCTAGACTAGGCGCGGAAAGGAGTACAGAATCTTGGATCTGGGGTAGTCTTCACGTCCTCATACTGCTTCTGCTACTGAGTGGTGCTCCTTGGAATCTTGAAGGACCTGGTGTTGTGGCTTCGTGCATGACGCTCTTCTTGATCCAAACTGCTAATGTGTAGCTCGCAGTAGGTTAGATTGGGCTAGGGGTCTATGGCCCGGTGGTCAATGTCCTTATTAGTGCTCGGGCTAGCTAGGAAGTTGGAAACACTTCCGGGGTTGTGATGCATGGAAAGCATTGTGCACATCAGGTAGCTCAGGGGGCAACTCCAGCTGGTAATTGTCTTCTCTCCGTCTCGTAGTGATCTCAGAAGAGGTTGTTAAATCTTGGAGTGATCCTGCAGAAGGCCGATGAATCTTGGGGCGAGCTTTCCTTTGACATGGAAGCGCTGGGTTCCTTTGGGAGGGTGACCCGGAGATAAACATGGTCTCCAACTCGGAGGGTCATGCCTCGACGACATGAGTCAGCGTAGTTCTTTCGTCTTGACTTGGCAGTCCTCCAACGCTCTCCGACAAGCTGGACTTGCTCTTCGGTTTCACGGAGGATATCAGGCCCAAAGACAAGTCCTTCTCCGGTTTCTGACTAATTGAGGGGTATGCGGCACTTCCGTCCGTATAACACTTCAAATGGTGCCACCTGAAGGCTTGACTTCAAGGTTAGTTAAGAATCCTGGTGCAACCAGTTCCAACCCGAAGCTTTCAAGTTCTTCATACAAGGCGGGCAGCCTGTCCTTAAGCATAGCATTCAAGGAACAAGCCTTTCTGCTTAATGCATCTGCTACCACATTAGCCTTCCTAGGGTGGTATTGAACACTGAGGTCATAATCTTTGATCAAGTCTAGCCATCTTCTTTGCCTCGTGTTCAATTCCTTTTGAGTGAAAATATACTTCAGACCCTTGTGATCCGTGTATATCTCACATCCCTTCCGTAAGAGGTAATGTCGCCATGTCTTCAGGGCATGAACCACTGCTGCTAGCTCCAGGTCATGAGTAGCATAGTTTTCTTCATGAGGCCATAGTTGCCTTTGAGAGGAGTGGCTTGCAGATATGCACGGTTTTCAATGCGGAAGCTCATTCCTTGACGACGGTGGTTGGTGTAGTTCTTCCTCCTTGACATGGCGGTCTTCGGATGTTCCCTAACCAGCTGATCAACTCTTCTTCCGTCTTCGTGCGGACATTCATGTCCTCAAGTAAGGATGATAATTTACTTGCCCAAGTACTCTATGAAGTATTTGGAGTACGCAGAGTGGGCTGAGGCATTGGTGAGGGTCACGGTTGAGCATTGGTCAAGGTCTTATTGATCTAGAGCCAAGGCCCAAGGTCATGATCCAACCGTGTTGTGGCTTGGTAGGGCATAAGGGTTTCAAGGATTCTAGTGTGCGAATGAACATTTATCCTCCTATCTTTAAGCACGGTTTCTGAGATGCCAATAGTCTATCTAGTCCTCCAAACAGATCACCTCGTACTATTGAAAGCATCATTCGTATAGGTCAACTCCAATCATCACTCATGCTAATCATATCCTCATGACTCCCAAGAGGAGATCTAACAAAATCATATATGTCTATAATCCCCAAACTCATGTGTGTGCGGCCACCCCTAAAAATCCATGGGTAGAGCATACAAGCTTCCAAGCTGGAATAAAACAGGACAATCCAAGTGCTCATCCTATTCCTCCAAGGTCCATACTGGCGCATCTCTGTATTAAGGAAACACGTCATATGCCACTCCAAAATCTTGTTTCCTTTCTATGAATCAACTCCAACAACCTGTTAACTTCCATTAATCGCTACATAATCCATTAATTCTACTAACCCAACGCCTATGCTGGTGTTCCACATGATCTCCTAAAGTCCTTATAATCCCCAATACTTGAAAGGGTTTCCTTACTATAGTTAGCCCACCAATTCCCATTATTGTGTTCTAATAATACTCCAAGGTCAAACTCACAAAGATGCCTAAATCAATTCCGACAATTAGCCCAATTTCCTAGTTTATCGTCCACCGAGAAACATGGTATCATGATCGAGATCGTCAGTCAAAATCCAATTTACTCCGAACCATGTAGACATACTCAGCATCTATATCCAACTAGAATCACCTTCTTAAATCCAAATCTCATGTCCAACGAGAATTCCTACACTTTCCCCCAAGTCATTTACGTAATATCAACTGCCTCCAATCAATATTATCTAATCAAGTCAAATCCTTGCACTTCCAGGAGTTTCAGCTTGCGATCATAATTGTCCTATAAATCCAATTTATTCAGGGGTAATGAAAGCTATGCCACTCTATAATCATGATCCCACCAAGTTCATCTACCAACATGGTAGCCTTATAATCCACCAAAGAGTCTCAGATAATTCCCAAAAGTTACTGATATAAACTCACCAAGTCATCTGTCCTCAAATCCTATATCCTCAAACTGGTCCTTCCTATGGCATCGTCAGTTTTAGTGCTATCTTAGGATTATAATGTGCTCATTCACTATGTCCACTAGTTCCATAATGAACCCAGTGATAAGCAAGGTTATGAAGGCTTAACAGGTTCTCTTGCAATTCCGTTGGTTAAGCTCATGGTTAAGGTTTCGGGCTGGGGTATCTCGTGGAGTCCCGAAAGGTCTAGGAATGGGTTTCTAGTCTTGAGGGTTAAACATAATTCTACGGGGTTGCACTTGGTCGTGGAGGCTGTAGTGAAAGTCATCAATGCTTGTTGGTCGCCGAGATGAAATCCTTGGTGCATATTATCTTGCTTGTCTTCGGTTGAGGAGAGAGATGAGAGGGGGAAGTAGCATAGAGGAGGGGAACGCCTAAGGGGGTTCTATAGTGCAAGTGCGAACAAACAAGTGCCAAAAAGGGTCAAACACAACAACAAAATAAGGCAGGTGATATAGTCGCGTACTTGTCGCCTAAGGCAAAAGTGCGACTTATATCAAAACACAAACAAATAAAAACAAGCAACACACAGTAATGGTTCTACTCGAACCATCATACGGACTCGACTGCGCATAGGGGGTACACGACTCATCCTACCCTAGGGGTTCTCGGACTCCATAGTCGTGCCTTGTGCCTCGTGCAGTCTCCCGGGTTTCCCCTCAGGTGCTGCTACGTCTCTTGTAGTTGTTTGATGGAATGATCCCGGTTAAGCTTGAAGAGTCTTCAACAACTTCTTGCCTGTTGAAGTGATGGGGTGAAGGTGGCTTCTCATAGCAGGCATTGACTCGGTCTTCTGTTGTCTTCTTAATCATGATGATCCCTTCTCGTCTTCTAAGCCATCGATGGTACCAGGTAGGCAATCCTTTATGAAATGACATTATCAAGGCATAATAGAGGTCCATCATGTCGGTTACGTTGATAATAACGTCGACACCAAGAGCGGGGGATGAGGAAAGTATATCTTAGCTTTCGAAAAACTCAGAAGGGGAAAGAGAAGAATAGATAGTTTTTAAAACTAGTAGTAGTTTTGGAAATAGTTTTACCTTAACTAACGACCATGCTAACTAAGGCTTCCTACAGTCAGGATGGCTCTGATACCAGCTCTGTGGGGACCCCGACTCGCAAGTCGTGATCACCGAATGCACGTGTACAGTGATCCCAGGGATCAATGCTCACTGAACACACAGAAGCTGAATAACAAGAGTCTTACATCCATACATACCGTCTTACACAAATAGTGACCAACATGGTCAAGTCTTACATCGATAAAGCCTTAAGGGCTGAACATCAAATGAAACATAGCAGCGGACAACGTCGTCGATAAGTAGAACCCATGCCATCTGCCTTAACCCTACAGGCATTCTGACTGGGAAAACGTCCTAGTTCGCATGATCGTCTCCAAAGAACTCATCTCCGAACTCCGGTTCTTCCATGCCTGGTCAATTAAATAACCAGTGGCAAGCCAATGAGTACTTTGAATGTACTCGCAAGCAACCCATGATTTGGTTCAAGGTACGGTAATGCATGACATAGGTAAAGTTTTGCATAAAGCTAGTTTTGAGTGCAGGACATGTTCAACATCCTATAAAGCATGCATCAAGAGAATTCAAGTAACCATAAGAACTGGTCACAGATATCAACATAAATAGAATGGGCACCAACCCATTTATCATAAACAGAGTGGGCACCAACCCATCTCAATCGTGTCAAGTCCTTTGACTTGATCCAAGACAACACCATCATCTCACACACACCGGGTTTGAAAACAAGTGGACGTAGCCCAAGAGCGGTTACCCAACTGTCCTTGACCGTGGACACGGCTATTCGAATAGTTTTACACTCTGCAGAGGTTGCACACTTTACCCACTAGATCCGGGGAACTTCCGTGTCATCCACGACCCGCGGTACCTCAAGTACCCGGGGTAAGCACCCGATCACTACCTTTCCCTAGACGACACTAACATGGAGTCCACTCGATTGGTAGTAACCCCCGTGCCGAACATTTCACATCATAAAGTTGTGGAGCCTCGCTCCCATTTTCATCACATACCACAAGCACGGGGTACCAACGGTGTGTCCGGTGCCCTGTGAAAACAGTCATGGCCGCCCTACCTGGCACGACCCCGTCCCAAGAGAGAGCACCAACTCTCCCCCGTCACTAGTAATGCGGGCTCCAAGCTAGTATCGGTCTAGGTACTCAATAATGCCCTTTCCCATATAAGGGTAGAGTGGTCGCGCATGTAAGGTTGGAATAACGGTCGCAACTCCGACCAATCCGTTTTGAAAACAACACACACCTTCCTTGGCACACCACTTCGTCATCAAGTGGTCACCCATCTCATCATCTCCCTCGGGCATAGGTGGCACCCGACGGGGTTTTCGAAAAGACTTTTGAAATCACATTGCCTCCTTCACCATGCACAAACCCACCCCATTTGCGTAGCATCTACATTTGCATTTTATCTACTCCCACCGGCATAACCCTCATAAGAAGGTAGGGCCATGCACACTGCAAGTATCAACGAGGGAGTAATCGTGGTAACCAACCCACGTGGTTCATCATCTCATCATGATTCCGATGCATCGATAATAAAGAGCTAAAAATGACATGCATATAAAGGGGTATCATAGTCATGGTCAAAGGGCTGCTTGCCTGTTCCTTGGAGTCTTCAAGTCTTCTGGTCCTTCTCCAAGTACTCCGTCTACTTCGTCAACTAACGTCGGAAACAAACACAATGAGCAACACAACAAGGCAAGAATAAATGTGCTCTAAAAATGTGAAGTTGACTTTTATTGGATACCTCTGGTCATATGAGGAATGACCAAAGTGATTTCATTGGAAGTGGATCAATGGACATCTCCGAACATTTCAATATGATGGAATCGAGAGGTTTATGGATTTGCTAGAAGTGTACAGAAATACATTTTTTGAAAAATGAGCAAAGGCACCCATTTGACAAAGCAGGATTTTAGAAGCATCTAGGAATTGGTTTCACTGGATTTGGAGTTCAAATGAATTTCCTATGAATTTGCAAAGCTGATAAATATGAAGAAATGGCTCAATAATTTATGTGGTACAGAAAGCATCAAGAAAAATGTTCATAAACTAGGTTATGAGCTTAGAATCATCTAGGAATTGGAATCATGGCATTTGGATCAATATTGAGCTCTCTGTGATTTTCTAAAGTTTATCACAGAAATAGGAAAAATAGGATGTGATAATTATTTGTGAAGAAAAAGTATCTGGAAAAAGGTGCATGTTGCACCAACAGGTAGATCATCATTTATGGAGTCTATAGGAATTTGAATCATCAAATTTGGACTTAGAATAAATAATCTGTGGATTTTACAAGCTGTACAGAAAAGAAAAAGGGGAAAAAGGGGTTTTACCCAGATGGGCTGGATCTGGGCGGCGGCGGCGCGCACCGGGCGAGGCTTAGCGGCAGGCGCCACTAGGCCGGCCCAGCGGCTCGGCTGCGTGGGTGTCAGGGGCGACGTCGAAGGCGCCCAGCTGGAGTACGCCTTCGCTGCGGGGACGCGGGAGCAACCGAATGCGCCTCCACCTGCCAGCGTGGCCCCGTGGCTGGGCCACTGACGAGCGGGCCCCGCCTGTCAGGTTCGCCTTCGTCTTCCTCCCGCGCGCTTACCTGGCCGAGGGAGCAGAGAGCCCCGACGACGACTACCGGCGCTACGGAGCACCTCCGGCAACGCTCTAGCTATGGATGAGCTCGGCGTCGAGCGCCGCATCCATTCGTGTATGCCACGGCTGCCGGGGACGGTCGAGGCGACGGCGGCTTGGATGCCGGCGGACGGTGGCGTCGGGTGAGTTTGGGCATGGCGCTACGGTGCGTCCCCGGACGAGGGAAAGAGCGTGGGAGCTCCGCCTTGCTCAGGGGAGGCTGCTGGTGGAGAGGGGAGAGGGAGAGGAGCTCGGGCTCGGCTGAATTTAGGTGGAGGCCGGCGGCGGATCTCCGGCCATGGAGGGCTATGGAGGGCGCGAGGAGGGGAGTGGGTTGGTTCAGGGGGTTCATAGGAGGGATAGGGAGCGAAAGGAGGCCAGAGAGAGCTCGGGGGTGCCTTTAAGTAAGCGAACGGCGGGGTGCCGTGGACTCGTGCGCCGGCGAGCTCCTAGCCGTCGCTGGAGGTCACGGGGGCGCGCGTGGGTATGTCTGGGGTGTTCGTGGGGTTGGTCCAGGGCTAGAGGAGGGAAGAGAAGGAGCGGGGGAGTGTCAGGGCGCCGCGCGTGTGAGTATGCCCATTGGAGCTCTCGGGCGGCCGGCGCGCGTGTGAAAGGAGGCAGCAGGAGGGAGAAGGAGGAGGGGGCCAGCTCGGTGTCGTGTTGTGGACGTCGAGGAGCATCGACTGGCGCGAGGGGGAGGCTCGAGGTGGTCGGGAGTGCCGTGTCAACGGTCGGGAGCACGTTGACGTGCTCCAGAGCGCGCGAATGGCCGGCACCCGCAGCTTTTTGCGCGCACCCGCGCGTCCACTTGTGTCTGGTAGCTGCAGGGGGGGATAAACAAAGGTGAAAGAAGCTTTGGATGCTCTGCAACATGCCAGGGGTGAGAGAGAGATGACAAAGGAAGGAAAAAGTGGATGTCCAGAGAAGAAAAATGGAGCCCTTCCCCCCTTAATCATTGCCTCTCGGGCAGGGAAGCACACCAGAGGTAGAGGGGAACTAGGAGGGGCTGTGGTAAAAAGGAGAAGTCATGGAGATTAGTGGAAGGGGTCCAAATAGTGGTTTTTGCAAAATGCCAGAAGGTGTTTGATGTTGGTTTGGGAAAGTAGATGATCTCCATAAGCCATGAGACTCCATAGGGTGATATGACACATATAATTAGGGCCTCCCACCAATTTGGAGGTCATTTTAAGAAAGTTGACAATGCAACTTTGGTAAACCCTAGAAATTAGCAGAAATGAACTTGTGTAGATTTAGTTGAGCAAATCACTTCTCCTTGATGCACCACTTGGTGTGGTGGCCTAATTTGGTCATGTGATCATGCTCACAAAAGTTGGTGTCAAGGAGAGAAAGTTGGTAATGCAAAGTTGTTCAAATAAGGTTCTGGACAGAAAGGGTTTTGGGGCACTTTGATCAAGTTAACTTGCTCTCCAACTTGTGCCATTTGGTCTAGATGAATTATTAGACCATTTGAGCAAGTCCACAAGGTTTGAGAACATTTGGACATGTTTGGCAATGTAAAGTTGCTCAAACTTCAAAATGGACAGAAATGGTTTTGAGAGGTTTTGATGATGCTATCTTGTTCTCCAAGTCATGAGACTTGGCAAGATCACCAAATATGTCATATGTGACATGATAGAATTTTCTTGGAATATTTGGAGAATATTTCCTTTGTAAATATTTCAAAAGCTTGAAATATCCAGAAAGGGTCTTTGAGGGGTTTGACCAATATTTTGAACATAACCATGTGTTGAAACTCTTATATATGGACTATATATGTCCTATGAGTCTCCCTGAATTCTGTCAAATGTTTTTGAAGCAATAAAATAATTTTTACCTATTAAAGACCATTTCTGGCCTTAAGAAAAATCCTTTAAATAAAATAGGAAAATATCTTTTAAAATTATATTTCTGTGGTTTCTGGGTATCCTATATCTAATAGGAGTCAAATACATTTTTAGAAAGATTTTTACTGCCCTTAATTAAGTATTTGCAGTGCAAACCTCAATTTAGGGGGTTTTAGAAAACTAATTTTTGAAAATACTATTTGGCCAAATTATTTTTTTCCAGAAATTATTTTTATATCCTATACACATGGCATGATCATTGGGAAAGGTTTTGGATCAAGGAGATGAAGTATAGAAGTTGGAGGGTTTACTTGATTTTTAGAGCACTTGCAAACAACAGACAAAAATCAAATCAAGCAAAGTCCAAAACACTCAAAAGTTTTTGTCAAACCACATTTCAGCATGATCTAATGACTTAAGTGTTGTGCCATGAAAATCAGGGTGTGACAACCTCTCTCCTAGGTGGTCTCAACCTGCCCTGTCGGTCCGCCTCAAAGTAATAGTTGGGGGCCGTCGGGAATCCAGGCCCACCTCTACCGGGATGGAGCCACCTACCTCTTCAACCCCCAACTCCGAACAGTACCACAGGTAATGTAACAGTGTAAAGTATATAGTATATGCCCGTGATCACCTCCCGAAGTAATCACGGCCCGGTAGTATAGCATGGCCGACGGACAAGAGTGTAGGGCCACTGATGGAACACTAGAATCCTATACTAAGCAGTAGGATAGTAGGTAATGGTAACAACAGTAGTAGCAAGGACAGGCTATGCAGTAGTATAGGATTAACTGAAAGCAGTAACATGCTACACTACTCTAATTCAAGTAGTAGAGAGAAGAATAGGCGATATCTGGTGATCAAGGGGGGGCTTGCCTGGTTGCTCCGGCAAGAGAGAGAGGTCGTCAACACCGTAGTCATACTGGGTAGCAGCGGCGTCAGTCTCGGTGTCTAGCGAGAGAAGAGGGGGAAGAAACAATAAATATAATGCAAACAAATGCATGACGATACATGACATGAAAAAGCGTGATGCTAGGTGTGCCCTAACGCGGTACGAGGTGGTACCGGTGTAGGGGAAAACATCCGGGAAAGTATTCCCGGTGTTTCGCATTTTCGGACAGATGAACCGAAGGGGGAAAGTTGCGTGTTTGCTATGCTAGGGATGTGTGGCGGACGAACGGTTTGCGTATTCGGATTCGTCTCGTTGTTCTGAGCAACTTTCATGTACAAAGTATTTTCATCCGAGTTACGGATTATTTTATATTAATTTCTAAAGTTTTAATTCATTTTCTAAATTTTTTTATTTCAATTTAAGTAGTAAAAAGCTATGTGTACACAACAGAAGCCAGCCACAGCCTATAACCTGTGGGGCCAGGAGTCCCAGTTGACCAAGTCAATGGTTGACTGGTCAATGGTGTGAATAGTGCATGTGAGACCCACATGTCATTGTCACAATTTAATTAAAATAGGCTTAAACACCTAAGCTAGTTAATTAGGTCAAATTAAGCAAGGTTAATTAATTAAAGTAATTATATTGCTAATTAATTAATTCACTTTACTATTTCCTTTTATTTTCCATTTTCGTTTTTCCCTACTCTTATCCTTTTATCTGATTTACAGGGGGAGGGCCCCACCTGTAAGTGGCTCAGGCCACCTCCCTCCAGTGCACGAACGCGCACAGGGAAGGGCAAGGGCGCGGTGGCCGAACCGGGCTCCGGTGAGGCCATGGTCGAGGCCGGCAGGACAAAGACGTGGGGCGGCGGGTGCGCGCCTACAGTGGAGCATTGCCGAGGGTGCTCGGTCGGGAGCAGCAGAGGGTGCGGCCGGGGACGCAGCAGCTGCGGTCGCCGGTGACAGCGGCACAGGAGGAGAAGCAGGGCGACCGCGGGCGTCGCCGGGTGTGGCGTGGACGTGTTCGGACAAGGCGCGGGTGAGCACGGCCATAGCACGGGGCTGCAGACACGCGCGGGCGGCGCGTGCAGGGCTCAGCCAGGCACGGTTGGAGTGCAGCAGGGGCGCGGTGAGGTCGCGCTGAATCGGTACGGCGCGGGCTCGTTCGATCTATAGGGAAGAGGAGAGGAATGGAGGACGGCGGCTCACAGGGGAGCAGGAGGGGCATGGCAGCAGGCTCGTGGAGGAGTCGGGGAGGTCCGGCGATGCGGCATCGGCGACGAAGAGGACGGCACGCAAGGACGGTGGCCACGGTGAGTGCCGGCGGCGTCAGGGATGGCACCGACGACATGGACATGCGGTAGCGGTGGGACGCGCGAAGGATGGCGGGGCGCCAGTGGTAGGAGGCGGGGGCGCAGAGGCTGGCGGTGTCTGGGGGCGCGGCGCGCTCGCACGGAGTTGGGCGTGCGCCCCTCGTTCCAGATCGGGGGGAGAGGGAAGAGACGGGGGGGTCGTGGGGGGGGGGGCAGTGGGAGTCGTGGGCTAGGGTTACGGGGGAGTGGTGGTTAGTACGCAGCGGTGGCTAGGCCGGCCTAGCGTCCAGATGGGCCAAGAGGCCCCGGGGGTTTCTCTCTTTTTAAAATTTTGTGTGTTTTCCTTTTTTTTATTTCAACTCTGTGTTACTTTTAAATGGAGCACCAAATGACTTTTTGTAAAATAAGCAACCTGCCACATAATCTAAATTGCATTAATTGGCACTGCCACAAAAGGTTTGAACCTCATTTGAAAAATATGATTTCTTGATTGAAATTAAGTGTGATGGAAGGGGGCTGTTAAGTCATTCAAAAATAGCTATGGCAATTTTGGAGTCCTAAATAATGTTGGTTTTATTTTTACAATAGTTTTGGGAATTCTTTTAATATTATGAACATTTTGTTCTACTTCTAGAAGAAATAATTTATTTGCCTTTATTTTAAAATTCAAATTTGGCTTTGATTTATTAAGGGGCAACTAGGCTTAGTCAAACCTGATGACATGGCATCATTAGTGGGAGATCACTTTAGCTTAATTATCCGGGCGTCACAATTCTCGTCCACTACAAGAAATCTCGTCCCGAGATTTACGAGGGGAAGTGAGGGGGAAAGATCTGGTTAAGACATTCTAACGAATCTTCTCGGTTGTGGTTGCTCTTCTCAAAGAAATTGACCGCTTCCGTTGATATCGTCATTCCTTAGCTTCGGGTTATCAGGATAAGTCATCAGCCTTTCTTGGTGAACTCCATTGTACTTATTAATAAGAAAGGGGCAGCCTGACAATGATAGAAGGCTATCAGGGAATTCATCTGGGGTTTATCCCATGAACGATCACAGGAGTAACTCTCGAATTTGGTCAAATGGAACACATCGAGAGCCGAGCAAGAAGGTACGGTAAGAAGTTTCAAGTGGCTAGCCAATCGTTCGTTGCCTAAAACAGAATGTGAAAGGGTTTTAGAGCAACAGGAATAAGTATTATGTCTGAGATACCAGAATTGATGATTTCTTGGAAGGTGGCTCGTGAATTACATACAAAGCCAAGCATGAGGAATAGCCTTTAGGAGTTGGGGTGTACAGGAGAGTCAGGTTTCGATCCTGGGACTTGTGGGTTATGGGCCCACTATGTGGGTTGAAAGTAGGAGGAGCGGTGACATCTTGCATGGCCATGATAGCAAGGCATGTAAGGGGGTAGCCTGCCAGTTATGTCGGCAACAACGTCGGTACCAAGGGCGAGGGACGAAGAGAACCATCTTCCTGCTCGTTGAACGAGGCGGGCAATAGGCAAATTTCTTGTCCATCGGTGGTTACCGGAATGTCAACAACAATAGTAATAGGGTCTTACTGACAGAGTTGTACACTGAGGTGCTTATAAAAGCAGTGACGTATTACTGCTTAGATCATATAAACCTCAAGAAGGTTAAACAAAACAATGGAAAGGAAAATGTGATTATCAGATTAAATAGAACAATGGAAAGGAAAATGTGATTATCAGATTAAACAGAACAATGGAAAGGAAAATGTGTTTAAACACATATTTCAGGGGTATATCCTTCCCAAGAACAAGCAGAGTATGATTTCCTTGACGGGATATAATGTAGAAAACCCTATAGGTAAGGGGGAATTTCATGACATTACCCATACAACGGTGTTTGGATAATTGAGCAGGAAACATTTAGCATTGGGCTTCAAATGTTCTTGTTGAAAATCAGAGTACCAGTGACATGCTTCTCAAGCAAAGGTCATACCTTGGATACACAAAGGATCCATCAGGAACAACTTATGGAATAAGTCTTACGGTTTTCTCATGGAAGAATGGTTAACATTGCTAAAAGGGAACTATAACAATAGGGCCTCCGGCCAGGTGGGCTAGGTATGACCCCACCTTACCGATATATAAGGACCAATGTAATAACTCTTGGAAATATGTTCCAACCATCATATTTGATCGAGATTCAGATCTGATTGGTGCCAGGATGCCTCAGACGCAGGATGCCTGAGAAGAAAAGGTGCAACACCAATTGACGAGATGACACTGTAAGATCCTCGGGAAATGAACTATGGAAGCGAGTTCCGAACAGGGGTTCATCATTAAACCAATGAAGGGATAAGGAGGTAGCTGGTGAACTCAGCGACAATTCATCGGGACTTCCAAAAGATGGGTTTCCACAATTAGGTGAACAAGGAGACAACATTAGTCAGATCAAACGATATAATGATGTATGCTCGAGGAAAACATACACAGTTAAACATCGGTTGAAAGGTGCACCCGAAATATGGGCTGGGTCGCACGATCAATGTTAGGATGGTGACTAAATGAACAAAAGAAGTAGAATGTAACTATCGACCATTCACTTCCAAGCAATAGAGTTGCTAGAAGTTTTGAATTTACACCTGAAAGTTCGATAGCCGGTATTCCGATTAGAAACCACACGGGGACCAATAATGGACGGAGATGGCGAGAAATAATACTATAACAAGAATTCTTAAGAGGTGGAGCATTTCCCACAACGTCCTTGATATAAAAGATGATAATAATTCAAGGTGGAACATAACATAAGCTGGAAAGCAAGGAGCTCCATAACAAGATCAGGTTTGTGTCGGAGGGAAGGCAATGATGTCGACGACGATAATACAACTCATCGAGGGGCAAGGATGGTATTTCTCATCAAGAATTCAATTGATATCCTGGAAAACCTCGGAATGTTGATGATGATCACGACACATTTGTCGAGAGGTTTCAAGAAGATGTAACCGATCAGCGATGACATCAAGTCAACGAAATGATGAAGCAAAAAGTTATTGAAACCATAGGTACGACACGAACTCGAAATCAAGCTTGTTGTTCAAGGAAAATTGATATGACGAGGAAGATCGACGTAAGATTAGCTCACCGTCAAAAATTTTGCTCCGTGAAGAAGGACCGGGTAGCACAGTTAAAAACGGCACGAAAAGGATATAGCCAAGCAGGCTAGGAATGACGTGATCGAGTTCAAACTCGTAAGTAATGAAGGTTACCAAGAGTTGATTAATCACGGTGCGGACTTGAGTCAGTTATCGGTGTCTTTGAGTGTTTAATAACTCAAAGCCCGTGAAAAATTGGAATCAGTAAGAATGTAGCACTTGATGAAGAACTCATAAGAGTTATGCAGTTCCATGATAATCTCGAGATACCAGGGGGGTAATACTCGACAACAGATCAAAGTAGAGGTTGGACTAGGGTAATGCTCTACAGAAGACTAGTGCTCAAACTTGCACGAGAAATGGAATCAAGAATAAACATGGTCGGAACCACGTCCATAGATACAAGATGAACTTATAACAAGGGGGTAATTATTCTAAGAGAAGCTTCCATGATAAGGTATACATCGGGTCCATGGGCATGAACACAGGGTTCAAGGTCGACTCCCACTTGTTCAACGCATAACCTTTCATTCACCTCTCGTATTTCGAAAATGACATTAGTTGTTGAAATTTCTACCTGGTGCAATACCAGATAACTATGACCCATGAAATCTTTCGGGTTCACATGGATTAGGGAAGGCGTAGGTTCAACCCATCAGGGCATCTTAGGAACATATACCACAAACTTCATAGTAAATAATAGAATCTCAAAAGTAGAGTATGATTATCAAAGCAGAGGATACAAATTACTAAAGGCATTATATACCCATGGAAATGCTCACAAGGTTTTTGAATATGAAGGATATTGTCGGATAAAATCCAACAAAGGACTTGATGGTCCACAAAGAATCTGATGTGAGTATCAGTACTCAACCAGAAGAGGAAAGAATGAAAATGCAACAGGTTATGGAATCGTCTGAATAATTCGAAGCTTAAATGCAAAGGAATTATGATTCCAAATCGAAGGATCAGAAGCAGATGCTCTGATCAAGGATGGACAAGTTGAATAAACTTAGGGGCACAATCGACGGCAATTTGATTGGTCGAGAACTAGCTCCCATTCAAAATGGCGTCTGAGCCGGAGGGATGATTTCTAGGACCTGATTGAGGATCGCAAGCATTCACAACATCTTGAATCAACGGACTCAAAATGATAATGACAAGGGATGCCAATATGATTACGAGACTTAAGAGATTAACCATAATGCAAGCAAGCAAGAATTTCAAGAGCAATAGGCTGCTGAGGATTCTCGGAAGGTCGGATAGTATTTCGAAGACCTTAGTGAAACACATAAACAACTGGGGATGGGCTGATACTCGGTAAGTGCGAGGAATTATCCGTATGGGTATTCCTGCGGCAAGGAACTAAAAGGCAGTGGTACAAGGGTCTCGGGAATGACCGAAGAGTATCTTCAAAATCTTATGGTGTAGTAGGCGATCATCTGTGATAAGGGGCTCTCCGGGAGAAGTAGTTACGAGAACCTAGAGTCAGATTTAGTAAAACCATTTAACCCAAATAGAAGAGAGATCAGAGTCCCAGAGTAAGGATCGAGGAGTAAAAGATCCTAATATCACCCAATGGCGACGTGGGCCTGTAAGCCACACAACCATGTTAGTAAAGTTTTTGCAATGTCTAGACTCAACTTCGACGAAGGAGTTTGGAAGGGGGGTTCCTAAAGGCAGTCGGCTCTGATACCAACTTGTGACGCCCCCGATTTGACCGTACACTAATCATACACGCAAATTTGTACGATCAAGATCAGGGACTCACGGGAAGATATCACAACACAACTCTACAAATAAAATAAGTCATACAAGCATCATATTACAAGCCAGGGGCCTCGAGGGTTCGAATACAAGAGCTCGATCATAGACGAGTCAGCGGAAGCAACAATATCTAAGTACAGACATAAGTTAAACAAGTTTGCCTTAAGAAGGCTAGCACAAACTGGGATACAGATCGAAAGAGGCACAGGCCTCTTGCCTGGGATACTCCTAAACTACTCCTGGTCGTCGTCAGCGGGCTGCACGTAGTAGTAGGCACCTCCCGAGTAGTAGTAGTCGTCATCAACGGTGGCGTCTGGATCCCGGGCTCCAACATCTGGTCGCAGCAATCGAGTATAGAAAGGGGGAAAAGAGGGAGCAAAGCAACCGTGAGTACTCATCCAAAGTACTCGCAAGCAAGGAGCTACACTACATATGTATGCATTGGTATCAAATGGAAAAGGGGGGTATCATATGTGGACTGAACTGCAGAATGCCGGAATAAGAGGGGGATAGCTAATCCTGCCGGAGACTATGCTTCTGGCAGCCTCCATCTTGCAGCATGTAGAAGAGAGTAGACTGAAGTCCTCCAAGTAGCATCGCATAGCATAATCCTAACCGATGATCCTCCCTTCGTCGCCCTATGAGAGAGCAGTCACCGGTTGTATCTGGCACTTGGAAGGGTGTGTTTTATTAAGTATCCAGTTCTAGTTGTCATAAGGTCAAGGTACAACTCCGGCTTGTCCTTTTACCGAGGGACACGGCTATTCGAATAGATCAACTTCCTTGCAGGGGTGCACCACATTTCCCAACACGCTCGATCCCATTTGGTCGGACACACTTTCCTGGGTCATGCCCGGCCTCGGAAGATCAACACGTCGCAGCCCTACCTAGGCACAACAGAGAGGTCAGCACGCCGGTCTAAATCCTATGGCTCAGGGGTCTGGGCCCATCGCCCTTTGCACACCTGCATGTTGCAAACACGGTCGGTGAGCAGACCTAGCCTCCCTTATACAAGAGTAGGCGTTTCAGTCCAACCCAGCACGCGCCGCTCAGTCGCTGACATCACGAAGGCTTCGGCTGATACCACGACGTCGAGTGCCCATAACTGTCCCCACGTAGATGGTTAGTGCGTATAGGCCAGTGGCCAGACTCAGATCAAATACCAAGATCTTGTTAAACGTGTTAAGTATCCGCGAACGCCGACCAGGGCCAGGTCCACCTCTCAACTAGGTGGTCTCAACCTGCCCTGTCGCTCCGCCTCAAAGTAACAGTCAGGGGCCGTCGGGAACCCAGGCCCACCTCTACTGGGATGGAGCCACCTGCCCCTTCAACCCCCAACTCCGAACAGTACCACGGGTAATGTAACAGTGTAAAGTATATAGTATATGCCCGTGATCACCTCCCGAAGTGATCACGGCCCAGTAGTATAGCATGGCAGACGGACAAGAGTGTAGGGCCAATGATGGAACACTAGCATCCTATACTAAGCAGTAGGATAGTAGGTAATGGTAACAACAGTAGTAGCGAGGACAGGCTATGCAGTAGTATAGGATTAACTGAAAGCGGTAACATGCTACACTACTCTAATGCAAGTAGTAGAGAGAAGAATAGGAGATATCTGGTGATCAAGGGGGGGCTTGCCTGGTTGCTCCAGCAAGAGAGAGGGGTCGTCAACACCGTAGTCGTACTGGGTAGCAGCGGCGTCGGTCTCGGTGACTAGAGAGAGAAGAGGGGGAAGAAACAATAAATATAATGCAAACAAATGCATGACGATGCATGACATGACAAAGCGTGATGCTAGGTGTGCCCTAACGCGGTACGAGGTGGTACGGGGAAAACATCCGGGAAAGTATTCCTGGTGTTTCGCTTTTTCGGACAGATGAACCAAAGGGGGAAAGTTGCGTGTTTGCTATTCTAGGGATGTGTGGCGGACAAACGGGTTGCGTATTCGGATTCGTCTCGTTGTTCTAAGCAACTTTCATGTACAAAGTATTTTCATCCGAGTTACGGATTATTTTATATTAATTTCTAAAGTTTTAATTCATTTTCTAAATTATTTTAATTCAATTTAAGTAGTAAAAAGCTATGTGTACACAACAGAAGCCGGCCACAGCCTATAACCTGTGGGGCCAGGAGACCCAGTTGACCAAGTCAATGGTTGACTGGTCAATGGTGTGAATAGTGCATGTGAGACCCACATGTCATTGTCACAATTTAATTAAAATAGGCTTAAACACCTAAGCTAGTTAATTAGGTCAAATTAAGCAAGGCTAATTAATTAAAGTAATTATATTACTAATTAATTAATTCACTTTACTATTTCCTTTTATTTTCCATTTTCGTTTTTCCCTACTCTTATCCTTTTATCTGATTTACAGGGGGAGGGCCCCACCTGTAAGTGGCTCAGGCCACCTCCCTCCTGTGCACGAACGCACACAGGGAAGGGTAGGGGCGCGGTGGCCGAACCGGGCTCCGGCGAGGCCATGGTCGAGGCCGGCAAGACGGAGACGTGGGGCGGCGGGTGCGCGCCTACAGTGGAGCGTTGCCGAGGGTGCTCGGTCGGGAGCAGCAGAGGGTGCGGCCGGGGACGCAGCAGCTGCGGTCGCCAGTGACAGCGGCACAGGAGGAGAAGCAGGGCGACCGCGGGCGTCGCCGGGTGTGGCGTGGACGTGTTCGGACAAGGCGCGGGCGAGCACGGCCATAGCGCGGGGCTGCGGACACGCGCGGGCGGTGCGTGCAGGGCTCAGCCAGGCACGGCCGGAGCGCAGCAGGGGCGCGGTGAGGTCGCGGTGAGTCGGTACGGCGCGGGCGCGTTCGATCTATAGGGAAGAGGAGAGGAATGGAGGACGGCGGCTCACAGGGGAGCAGGAGGGGCATGGCAGCGGGCTCGTGGAGGAGTCGGGGAGGTCCGCCGATGTGGCACCGGCGACGAAGAGGACGGCACGCAAGGACGGTGGCCCCGGTGAGTGCCAGCGGCGTCAGGGACGGCACCGACGACATGGACGTGCGGTAGGGGCGGGACGCACGAAGGATGGCGGGGCGCCGGTGGAAGGAGGCGGGGGCGCAGAGGTTGGCGGTGTCTGGGGGCGCGGCGCGCGGAGTTGGGCGTGCGCCCCTCGATCCAGATCGAGGGGAGAGGGAAGAGACGGGGGGGTCGTGGGGGCAGTTGGAGTCGTGGGCTAGGGTTACGGGGGGGTGGTGGTTAGTAGGCAGCGGTGGCTAGGCCGGCCTAGCGGCCAGATGGGCCAAGAGGCCCCGGGAGTTTCTCTCTTTTTAAAATTTTGTGTGTTTTCCTTTTTTTATTTCAACTCTGTGTTACTTTTAAATGGAGCACCAAATGACTTTTTGTAAAATAAGCAACCTGCCACATAATCTAAATTGCATTAATTGGCACTGCCATAAAAGGTTTGAACCTCATTTGAAAAATATGATTTCTTGATTGAAATTAAGTGTGATGGAAGGGGGCTGTTAAGTCATTCAAAAATAGCTATGGCCATTTTGGAGTCCTAAATAATGTTGGTTTTATTTTTACAATAGTTTTGGGAATTCTTGTAATATTATGAACATTTTGTTCTACTGCTAGAAGAAATAATTTATTTGCCTTTATTTTAAAATTTAAATTTGGCTTTGATTTATTAAGGGGCAACTAGGCTTAGTCAAACCTGACGACATGGCACCATTAGTGGGAGATCACTGTAGCTTAATTATCCGGGCGTCACAGCAGTGGCTTGAGGATTTGGCTTGGAGGCATGGGCAGCAGAATCATGAGTGGCAGAGTCATCATTGGTGGAATAAGATGCATCTTTGCAAAACTGACCATCCAATGGACTAATACCTTCATCAATGACAGCCGGAGCCTTGCCTTTTTCATCAGTTGAAGTAAAGGTCTGCTTGAGGACTTCAATCGGGGGCAAGTAGCTGAGGTGATTCTGAAAATGAGCCCTGAAGTTGAGTAAAGACCTTGTCCTGAGGAATCTTATAATCCAAGGTGCATAAGGCTTCAGCTCAAACGGAGAAAGTGCAGCATTTGCCAGAGTCCTCATGAAGAAATCGTGATAGTTGATAGGAATGCTATGAATGATGTTGAATAGCAGATTCTTCATGATGCCAAGTATTTCCTCATCAGATGAGTCATGGCCTTTGATGGGACTCATTGTCCTCGTCAGAATGCGATAGACAGTTCTGGGCACATAGAGTAAATCCTTTACAAGGAATTTGGTCCTTGGGGCTTGATCGGGCTTCAGAGTCTTCATTAACACTTGCATGTAATGAGCAGTGAGTTCAGGTTATTGGTATAGGCAGCGAGCTCCTTCACTGGGTGGACTGATGGGTAGGGCGTGAAGCAATTCAGAGGCTGGCGCCTTATAATGAGTATTATCGGTCATCCAGTCCAAGACCCAGGTGTTGATATCTTCAGGTTCACCTGTGATATGCAGTGTAGCGTAGAACTGAAGAATGAGCTCTTCATTCCAATCAACAATGTCAGTGCAAAAGTTGAGGAGGCCTGCATCATGAAGCACACTGAGCATAGGAGTTAAACAAGGCAATGATTCCATGTCCACATGAGGAATATGCTCATGGTAGAAGATTTTGTCCTTGTTGAAAAGCAGTGAAGAATATAAGTTGGCCTGGCTGGCAGTCCAGAAGTGCTTCCTTCTAAGACAAGCAGAATCATAAGGGTTGTAGTCAGTGAAGAACACGTGTTCGCCGAAGAAATCATCAGCCTTGAATTTATGCTTCTTTGAGAATGGATCCTTTGGCTTGGGGTGAGGAGTGTTAGTCAATTGCATCACAACCTCTGGAATCTCGATCTCAGGTTCCACAGGCTAAGGAACAGGTGCTTCTTCAGTGGCAGCCTGGGACTTAAATTCTTCATTTACATGTTCTTCAGCACTAGTGGCTGGAATTTCTTCATGGACAGACGGTGTGGCATGTGGTTCATTAGATCCCATTTGTAAAGTAGTTACTGGGGACTGAGGAATTTGTTGCAATGGTGTGAAGAGTGGAGAGTTGGGGTGCTGACTTTCCCAAAAATCATCACTTAGCACGGGTGTGGTACAGCCAATGTCCACATCTTCATCTTCCATTTCTTCAACGCCGACCTCTTTAGCAGTAAACTAAGGCATAGGCGAGGAGACAACTGGTGTTGAAGGGATTGTATCCTCTTCAATTTCTTCATCCATCTGCTCCGATGAAGCAGCAGAAGGAATGTCGTCATCGGATTCACTTGGAATCTCATATTCTTCATCATAAGGAACAAGGTCCTTTGATTGCATGGTTGAGATAGGAACAGCATCAATTGGGTTTGGAAACGAGCTTGTCAGTGGCTTCATTGTGTTCTAAGCTGAAGAATCTGATGCAGTTGATGCCTTCCTTTTCTTCATTGTTGCACGCTCTGCAGCCTTAGTCTTCTTCACATCTGATGCAGATGGAAGCATCGGAGTTGGGGTAGGCGCAGGAGGAGTAGAGGAATTTGGTTGAATGTCTTCAGGCACAACTGATGTTGTTGCCCTGACTTCTTCATTTTCTTTAGGCGCACCACTAGTGGATGCCCTGGCAATTTCATCAGTGCCTGGCATGCAGTCATCAGCCCTGGAACTCACATTTTCTTCAGCAGCCTGAATGTCATCCGCGGTGCTAGCATTTTCTTCAGTCGGCTGAGCAGATGCTTCGGCCTGAGGAATTTCTTGTTGCGTTGGGGCTGCAACATTTGAAGTGAAGTTGTCAGCGAGTCTCACAAAACGAACCTTGGCTCCCAGCCAATCAGCATGGTATGCGTCAAATTCATCACTGAGTTTCTTGATCTCAGACTGCATATTGACGAGTTCTTCGGTTGTCATAGAGACAATGTTTTTCTTCAGATAGCGCTCCTTTTTGTACTGCGCTTTCTTGATCTGCCTGGCCTTCTCAAACTTCCATTTTTCTTCTTGTATGAAATGAGTCAACATATGACTTTGGCCAGGAGTCAGCTTGAAATCAGGCATGGGAGTATTTGGGTCCTTGTGCCATAAGTCAATGTACTCAAGGATCAACTTTGGATCCAAAAGCAGAGGCACACTTGTTCCCTTGGCTCTAGTGGCCCTGACTTGCCTGTCTCTGATGATTTCGGCAAGTTCCTCATCATCAGCTTGTCTTCATCAGACGGCACTTGGAAGGCGACATGCTTCTTTTGAGAACTTGGTCGAGAGCCTCGTCCAGCAGTTGCCTTGATCTTCAACAGAGTGGGACCAGTTGAAGAATGCAGTGGTGCTGAGGAACTAGCAGATGCTCCTGAGGCAATAGAAATGGCCTTCGTCCTTTGGCACATGCCGAGATGCGCGGGTGCTGAGGATTTTGTCGGAGCAGTTGAGGACTTGAGCGGAGGAGCTGAGGATTTTGAAGGAGCAGGAGCGGCGTGAGGAATTTTCCGTGAGGGCTTTGAGGAATCTGGTCGTGAGGGCATAGCTGAGGAACTTGGCCGTGAGGGCACTGAGGGAGAAACACTTAGCTTGTGAGAGGCTTCTTTGGCATGGCCTTCTTTGGCTTGCTTGCAGAGGCCTCAGCAGTGGCAGCAGCAGTGGCAGAGTCTTCGTTGAATTTCCTCACTGCTTCTCTTGCTTGTCTGGCCAACTTGGCCTGGCGCTTGGCCCATTCATCAGGATAATCCTCACCGCGCTTGAGGCTGGTGGGATCTGCTTCTTGGCCAGGTGCCAACAGAGGTCTTGGGCATGGAGGATTTAGAGTGAATTTCTTCATGTATTTCGGAGTAACATATCTATACTCCCTCCACTCTCTTGCCCATCTCCTCTCAATCTTTTGAATGCACACCTTGCACTGATTTTTATCTTCCTCGAGGGGTGTGCAGTACCCAGCATAGATGTCCTCAGGGATTTCAAAGGCAGTGTTGACCTCAGGCCTCTTTCCTCCTTTCTGTGGCTTCTTACCGTCAGCCATTTTCTTCAGTTGAGGAATTTGAACAATGGAATTCTCTGAAGATGTATGCAACTTTTCTTCGAGGAACGCTGCAAATGAGTTAAGTTGATGAGAACCTAGTGATTCAGCAGCTGACATGAGTACCTGTGAACAGAGTATAGTTGCAAGGAATTTGGAGAGGCCATATGTGTTCTCAGAGGTTTTCAAAAAGAACAAGTTTAAGGAATTTGACCAGATGAGTCTTGAAGAATTTCACTAAGCGTTCTTTGTCTTAGGTTCCAGAGATGTATAGATCGAAAATCCACATATTTGAGGAATCTTGAAGAAAAACATAGCTTAGAGAAACGAATCAAGAACACATGACATGTGAGGTGTTTTAGTGTGTGAAGATATGAAGAAAAACACCTTTGAGGATTTTGTAGGAATCATTTGAATCAAAGAGGGCAGTAAAAGCAACTTTTAATTACCCTAGACGAAGAACACGATGAACTAGGAAGTGGAGATGTGAAGTTCGTCAGTGCAGATCTTCCACGCCCTAACTCGGCAGAGGAAGACAGCTACGGCGGCGGCGGAGTGAAGAAATCCGTGGCCGGCGCGAGTACGACGGCGACGAGGTCGAGGCAGTGAAGCTCTTCCTCACCGGCGATGATGAAGTAGCGGCGGCGCTAGGGTTTGAGAAGCTCGAGCTGGAGTGAGGTCGAGCGGAGTAAAAGAGAAGTGAGGAAGGGGAGAGGGGTATTTATAGCCATGGTGAAAAACTATTTGCCCGAAGAATTTGGACGAACGTGCCCCTGACCCTTCTCATTCGCTTGACATGTGTCACCCACGTACTGAGAAGTGGAGATCGTGTGAGATAGTGGGTGAATGGATAAGTTTTGTTGTGGGATGTGGAACGGTTTGAGAGGAAAAGCCGAAAATTTAGATAAGATAGGCTTTAAAGTTCCGTTCACAATTTCTTCAGGTGACAAGGACACAGCGAAGATTTTGAACGAGTTTCAAATAGAACGCACTTGAAGAATTTGTGAATAGAATGGGTTGAGTTTAGCATAGAGGGCGTAGGGTCCGATCACATTCACTTAGCAGAAATAGCAACTTGAGGAATTTTCCATAAGTGAATGTTGTAGAGGACATAAACTCATATATATATATAGCCAATGAAGAAAAACGCCAGAAACAGTGAAGACAATGCAAAGTTGAAAAAAAACTGAGGAATTTCAAAGAACTGAGGAAAAGCTCAATTGAAGATTTTCAACATTTTGTGGTGGCGTGACCCACCGTATAAGAATGATGATTTCAAACACCGCGTACAATTGTCGTAGGGTTCTGAGAATCAAATTCTTCGTTAATTTCTTCACACTTAGAGTGTTAGTCTTCATTGATTTGAAGAAAAATGTTTCTTCATGTGTTGCACATCTAATTCATCAATTTTGCATAAGTGTTAGAATGAGTGTCCTTTTCAAAGAACATTCAAAGATTCTAAGATATTTAGCTCACACCGCAACTTGCTAAATCTCTTCTCATTCAAGGGCTTTGTGAAGATATCGGCTAGCTGTTCTTCAGTCTTCACATGCTCAATAGAAATGTCGCCCTTCAACACATGATCACGAAGAAAATGATGATGAATCTGAATGTGCTTTGTCTTCGAGCGCTGAACTGGGTTGTGAGCAATCTTGATGGCACTCTCATTGTCACAGAAGAGAGGCACATTCTTCACGTTGACACCGTAGTCCTTGAGAGTTTGCTTTATTCATAGCAATTGAGCACAGCAAGAACCAGCAGCAATGTACTCAGCTTCAGTAGTAGACAGAGATACGCAGTTCTGTTTCTTCGAGGACCAACAGACCAAAGATCTTCCAAGGAAATGACATGTACCAGATGTTGATTTGCGGTCCACATGATCACGAGCATAGTCAGAGTCAGAATATCCAATGAGATCAAAAGTCGAGCCCTTGGGGTACCATAATCCAAGTGTTGGTGTGTGAGCTAGATATCGAAGAAAATGTTTCACAGCCTTATGGTGTGATTTCTTCGGTGTAGCTTGAAATCGGGCACACATGCAAACACTAAGCATTATATCTGGCCTAGATGAACATAAGTACAATAAAGAACCAATCATGGAGCGATATACCTTTTGATCAAAGTCAATACCATTTTCATCAGTGCATAGATGGCCATTTGTGGGCATAGGAATTTTGACGCCTTTGCAATCTTGCATGCCGAATTTCCTCAGTACATCCTTGAGGTATTTCTCCTAAGATATGAATATGCTATTGTGTTGTTGACGAATTTGAAGACCTAGGAAGAATTTAAATTCTCCCATCATAGACATTTCATATTCCTCCCTCATCATATAACCAAATTCATCAGTATAGCGTTGGTTAGTACAGCCAAAGATAATATTATCAACATATATTTGGCACACAAATAGTTCACCATCATAAGATTTAGTGAAAAGAGTAGGGCCGAGTGAACCAGGTTTGAAGCCTTTCTTCACGAGGAATTCCTTCAAAGTATCATACCACGCTCGTGGGGCCTGCTTGAGGCCATAGAGGGCCTTATTTAGTCTGAAAACTTTGTCAGGATGCTTTGGATCTTCAAAACCTGGGGGTTGAGCAACATATACTTCTTCCTCAAGCTTACCATTGAGGAATGCACTTTTCACATCCTTTTGATATTAAGTGATATCATGATGGTTAGCATAAGCAAGTAATATGCGAATAGCCTCAAGTCTAGCAACAGGTGCAAAAGTTTCATCAAAGTCAATTCCTTCAACCTGTGTGTAGCCTTGAGCTACAAGCCGTGCTTTATTCCTCACCACAAGGCCATTTTCAACTTGCTTGTTGCGGTAGATCCACTTTGTGCCGATGATATTGTGCTTGCGAGGATCTGGACGTTTGACCAGTTCCCAGATGTTGTTGAGCTTGAACTGATGTAATTCTTCTTGCATGGCCTGAATCTACTCAGGCTCCAGAAATGCTTCATCTACCTTAGTGGGATCTGTGATAGAGACGAAAGCAAAGTGCCCACAAAAGTTAGATAAATGTGAAGCTCTTGAGCGTGTGAGAGGACCTGGAATGTTGATCTCGCTGATGATTTTCTCAATTTGCACTTCATTTGCAACGCGAGGATGAGCGGGTTGACGTTGAGGAATTTGATCAGCATTTTCTTCAGCACCATTTTCCTCAGGTGCATTATCATGATGTTCCTCATGCTCTGGAATAAATTCTTTAGCAGATTCTTCAGTAGGAATGACATCCTCTGTAGCCTTGAACTTAATAGATTCCTCAAGAGGTATTTCATCTGTCACAGGAGGTAGGTGCTCTCTTTGCGATCCATTAGTCTCATCAAACCGCACATCTACAGTTTCAACAACCTTGTGATGACAGGTGTTGAAGACTCTGTAGGTGTGCGAGTCCTTACCATAACCGAGCATAAAACCTTCATGTGCTTTCGGTGCAAATTTCAAACTGTGATGAGGATCTCTAATCCAACATTTAGCACCGAAGACTTTGAAATAACTCACATTAGGTTTCTTGTCAGTGAGGAGTTCATAGGCAGTCTTCTTGAAGAATTTGTGAATATATACTCTGTTGATGATGTGGCATGCAGTATCAATTGCCTCAGGCCAGAAGCGAGGAGGCGTATTGTACTCATCAAGCATCGTGCGGGCCATCTCAACAAGAGTCATGTTCTTGCACTCCCCGACGCCATTTTGCTGAGGAGTATAAGGAGCAGATAACTCATGAGTAATACCAAGTTCATCAAGATAGTCATCAAGGCCAGTGTTCTTGAACTCAGTTCCATTATCACTCCTGATGTGCTTGATCTTCACACCAAAGTTGGTTGAAGCCCTCGAGGAAAATCGTTTGAAGACTTCCTGCACTTTAGTTTTGTAAGTGATAATATGGACCCATGTATATCGAGAGTAATCATCAACAATGACAAAGCCATATAAGGATGCAGCATTGGTAAATGTGGCATAGTGCGTAGGGCTAAAGAGATCCATGTGAAGCAATTCAAATGGTCGAGTAGTAGTCATGATAGTCTTCGCTGGATGCTTGGCCTTGGTCATCTTTCCAGCTTCACAGGCTCCGCATAAGTGATCCTTGAGGAATTTGACATTTTCAATGCCGATGACATGCTTCTTCTTCGCGAGCGTGTTCAAATTCCTCATGCCAGCGTGACCAAGTCGTCGATGCCATAGCCAGCCTTCTGAAGCTTTTGCAAGTAGACATGTAGCAGGTTGTGGTCCTGTAAATAAATCAACAATATACAAATCTCCTCTCCTAAAGCCTTCGAAGACTTTGGAATTTTCAGCTTCCATGATCACAACACAACGATACTTGCCAAAGACAACCACCATATCAAGATCACAAAGCATTGCGACAGACATGAGGTTGAACCCTAAGGACTCAACAAGCATGGCTTTGTCCATGTGTTGATCCTTTGAGATTGCAACCTTACCTAGACCTAATACCTTGCTTTTGCCTTTGTCAGCGTAGGTGATGTGCTTCAGCTGTGATGGAGATAAAGAAGTGTCCATTAATAAGCTCCTGTCACCAGTCATATGATTTGTGCATCCACTATCGAGGACCCACTCAGTGGCTTTGGGTTGATCATCCTGCAGATGAATTAGTGCAACTTATGAACTCATATACTTCATCAGTGAACAATATGACATCAATTTCATCAGAAAATAGAACAGATAAAATAGTATGAGGATGTGAGAAATGAAAATTCATTTCTTTATGATTAGCTTGCGTCCTTTCAAGCATATTCAGGTCTCTAGCAAATTCATCACACGTTTAAGTTCGTGTGGAGACCTGACCCTGCATATGAGGTTAGTTCTTTTTCTTCACCACCCACATCTGAAGGGGTGGCAAAGAGTTCATCATTCTACGAGCTCCATAAGAGAAAGGTGGCATAGATGCCAATCCACTTCGTTTCACATAAGAGTGGTTAGGGTAAGCATAAGAGTAAGAACAGAAATTCTTCGAGGACTTACGAACATAATAATTTGAAGAATAATGCACATATCCATAATCCTTAGATCTTCCCTGCGAAACAGAGTTATTAGCATGATGATAATCATATGAGGACTTTGATCCTTTTGAGGAATTTGATCCACGTGAAGAATTTGGTCCGTATGAGGACTTGGATCCATATGAAGAATTTGGTCCATATGAAGAATTTGATCTGGGGTTCCTATTCTTCACAGGTAGCGTCATGATGACATTCACCTGAAGATTTTCAAGGCATCTTTTGGGAACCCAGATTTTCTTCATAGGAGGACTGTTCCTGCAGTTAGCGCCAACATATCTAGCAAATACTTCACCATTCTGATTTTTGAACAGTTTATAGTTGGAGTCAAATGACTCATCAGAAGAATATGAAGATTCACACGTAAAGCCAGATAAGGTAGATGGATCCACTGAAGGTCCCTTTGCAGCAACCCATGAGGTTTTGGGATACTGCTCAGGTTTCCAGTAGGTCCCATCAGCATTGATTTTCCTCTCAAAGGCAATACCCTCTTTCCTAGGGTTTCTGTTGAGGATCTGCTTTTTAAGCACGTCACAAATAGCTTGATGCCCTTTGAGGCTTTTGTACATGCCTGTCATATACAATTCCTTCAGCCCTGCATCATTAGTAATACTGGCAATGTCCTCAGATGAGGAATTAGTGATAGCAGAGGCAGTTGAAGAATTTGTAGTAATGGAAGTATTTGAGCATTCAGGTGATGAATTAGCAGTTTCACGTTGAATGGACTTCAAACATGGAGGAACAAATTCATCCTGAGTAGCGCTGATCTGCTGAGCGAGTAATGAATCACGCTCCTTCTGAAGATCTTCATAACTCACTCTTAACTGCTCAAGGTCTTGCTTTCTTTGAAGAAATTCATAAGAAAGCTTCTCATGATCAGATAGGAGAGTGTTATGATGACCTTGAAGATTGTCAAACTTGGACTGGAGTCTTTGAAGATTTTCAGTCAAGATTTTAGTGCGATCCATTTCCTCACCCAACATACCATCGCTTTTATCTAGCATATTTTGAACCTTTTCAAGAGACTTTTGTAGTTTCACAGCAATCTTAGAAAGTTTAGAATAGCTGGGTTTGAGGTTTTCATCAGATTCATCCTCACTAGATTCAGAGGAGGGATATTTGAGTACCTTTGAGCCTTTTGCCATGAAGGAATAGGTGGGAGCGTAGTCCTCGTCGTCGTCATCAGTAGTGTTGGGGAGGTCCATTTCTTCAGGGTTGAAGATAGACTTGCTGACGAAAGCAGTTGCAAGGGCTAGGCTCGCCATACCAGAGTCTAACTCCTCAGATTCCTCCTCTTCCTCATTTTCTTTAGATTCAGCCTTAGAGTCCATTTCCTTGCCAATGAATGCTCGAGCCTTCTTGGAGCTGCTCTTCTTGCATTGTTCAAGATATCTTCCGATATGCCGATAAATCGGCCGATTTATAGCTTACCGCTGCCAAACCGATAAGATAAAACGGCCGATAAATCAGCCGATATGGCGATAAATCGGTTGATATGCCGATAAAGTGGCTGATTTACCCCTTATCATGGGTCGACCGATAAGTTCCCGATAAGCGATATCCCCAACATTGTCTTCTTGTGAGATGAGGACTTTGAGGGTCTTGATGATGAGGACTTTGAAGATTTCTTCTTCTTCTTTGAATCATCAGAACTGTAATCCTGGTACTTCTTCTTCTTCTTCTTCAATTCCTTTTCCCACTGAGGACAATCTTGAATGTAGTGTCCAGGTTTTTTGCTTTTATGGCAGAGTCTCTTCTTGTAATCCTGTGATAAGGAATCTGATCTCAAGTCACCACCTCTTGAGGATTTACCAAAACGACCATGTCTTGAGAACTTTTGGAACTTCCTCACGAGCATTTCTAGCTCCTGGCTCAGTTCTTCAGGGTCACCAAGGCTTCTGTCAGAATCTTCACCATCAGATTTGGATACGGCCTTGGCCTTCAGAGCCCGTGATCTACCATAGCTTGGTCCATAGAGATCTCTCTTCTCAGCAAGCTGAAACTCATGAGTGTTTAGTCTCTCGAGGATGTCAGCGGGATCAAGTGACTTATAGTCTCCACGTTCTTGTATCATCAATGCCAAGGTATCAAATGAGGAATCAAGCGATCTCAGCAATTTCTTCACCACCTCATGGTCAGTGATATCTGCGGCACCAAGTGCTTGAAGCTCATTTGAGATGTCAGTGAGGCGATCGAAGGCTTGTTGAACATTTTCATTGTTGAGTCTTTTGAAGCGGTTGAAGAGATTTCGAAAAACGTCAACTCTAGAGTCACGTTGTGTTGAGACTCCCTCATTGACCTTGGACAGCATGTCCCAGATAAGCTTGGCTGTGTCCAAAGCACTCACTCTGCCATACTGTCCTCTGCTCAGATGGCCACATATGATATTCTTCGCTTGAGAGTCGAGTTGCTTGAATCTCTTCACATTAGCAGCATTGATGGTGGGAGTGACAAAGGTGACGGTGTCCTGGACTAGGGGGTACTCACCACGTCGTCTTCCGATCAGTTAGATTGGGCCGAGGACCCCATGACCGCATACTCGTGGGCCAGTTCGAACAACCCCTGACGCATACAAGGAAGACTCCACAAGACTTGGCGCCCAAGACAAGGACTCTCCTAAACCCTAGGCCTCCGGTGTCTTATAAACCGAGGCCAGGCTAGTCAATAGACAATCTCATATTCATTAGATCAGTCTCGTGGTAGACATATGTACTCTGTACTACACTCATATGAATACAATCAAAAGCAGGACGTAGGGCTTTACCTCCATCAAGAGGGCCCGAACCTGGGTAAATCCCGTGTCCATATTACCATCGTTCCAATACGCCTAGCTTAGGACCCCTACTACGAGATACGCCGGATATTCAACTGGCATTGGTGCTTTCATTGAGAGCCTGCTAGGTGATCGACGCGGATCGATGGGATGATCAGGTGATATTTTTATAATCAAATCTATTTTTCACAAGTTAGTTTTTATGATAATTGTCTCTGGTTTGCAAGCTTGGTCCGCAGATTAGGTCGAGATCAAGGTCTAAAAAATCTGCGATCAACGACGCGCTCCTACACTGTGTTTAGCGCCCTACTCCGGTCCTTTGATCGACAGACGGGGGCGTTTAATGGATTTTCAAACTGGCCCTAATGGCACATGCAGTTCTTGATCGCGGAGCAAGGACAAATCCACCACTGGCATCGATCATCAAGGGAGATCCTTTCCCTTATTCTCATTCTTTTTCCTTATTTAATTCAGCCTGCCATCGGTTGTCCACTAGTAGTTTTTTATTTTTGTTAAAGTTTGCATAGTTCTAACGCAATCATGTACTAGTTTTGCACCCGGCCTTCACTTCTTGATGACTACCACGCCAACTAGTGCTACTACTACCAGAATAAGGCGCTAGTACTGGTTTAGCTAGCTACGTAACACCACCACTTCACGTGGAGTACATGGCCAAGTTTACTTTTCCCTCAAATTGCTATGTGCACTAAGAGGCGGTCAACAGGAAGCGTGGATCCCTTTCCTTTTACTATGTTCTAGGGATTGTTGCACGTGGATCATTTTCTGTTGGTTTGTACTGCATTATTTTTTGCAGAGATACTTGCCGATGCTTGTAAATGCTTTTTTCGTCTGCATCGATCTGGCCAGCCGACATAAGCGTCAGAACCTTCATCAAACTGACCTCCGCATTCAGATCGACAGTTCCGTATATTGGTCGGCCTGACGCAGTCTTGACGCACTCCGGCAAGGACGTCCCTCATCCATAATCATCTCGCCTGCTATCAGCTTCGACGTCATCGGATAAGTCGATAGGTGCAATTGTTCTAGTTATTCACATTGTGCATATTAATAACATTTCAAAGAGTATTTTCTGCTCATCGACGATTCGTACTACAGGTTTTGCAGTCTGGTCTACCTTGAGGCTGTCTTCTTAGGGCGATTCGATATGCTGTCGTTGTCCCGCACTCATCGTTCCATAACCCGGGCGACCCTGCGAATTTGGATTTTGTCACCTCGTCACACTGACGCCCTGCGACACACCGGCCTCGTGCCAGGACAAATCTCCTTTTAATAATTTATTTTACATAAAAAATTGTAAAGAAATTTTCTTTTCTATATTTTGTTATTATTATCTGTCTTGTGCTATTTCATGCATGTAGATGGTGTCATGGCGGGCCGATGTCATCATCCCGCCTGCGTCGACCAAGTTTTGGGGTCACCTCGGCGCGTGTGCCTCTGCTGACATCTCCGCGCGGCCACTCCGCCATGCCGACCTTGGCGCTCAGGCCATGTTTATTTAATTATTTACTTCGCTTGAGTTAAATAAGCAAAAGAACTTTTAAAAAAAAGGAATATTATTACTATCAGTTTTGCTAAAGCACATCTAGATGTGCCATAAGTATTGCACATCTAAGTTATATGTCATTGATCTTACATTGAGATTCGTGTGAATATTTTTTTTCTTTTTTTCTTTTTCTTTTTATGCTTGATTCACTCACTTAGATGTGCAATAACTAGAGGACATCTAGATGTGCCCTAGACACACCCTTATTACTATCATTACTTGTTAGTACCTTTGTCTTGCACTATTTTTATGTGCACAGGTAATCAACTTTGACTGCGTCACGCGGTCAACTCTGTGGGCTGATGTCGTCGTCCTGCCTGCACCGATCAAATTGCGGTGTCGCTTCAACGTGCGTCCCTGTGTGCACCAACTTCAACCGTGCTATGTCGCCACTTCGTCAAGCCGAGTTTTTTTCGGACACTTCGGAACCGGCTTAGGGTTGGGACCTCGGTCAGGCCGAGGATTATGTCTTCGTCCCGCCATAAGTTCGGACCTCATCATCAACACTGAGCACACTAACCAGCTAAGTAGCTTTCATGCTCAAAAACTTTCAGTTTTAAATTTTGTTCGTTTCGACCAAGCATTATACTTCTTTTTGCAAAAAGACTGCTTGTGACAAAGTTCCTTGTCAAAACTTTGTTTGTGACACGCAAATTCAAATACCCCGTTTACTTGGGGGCTTCCTTCATGAAGCTTTTCCTCTTGCATATAATTATACTTGTACGGCTTCGTTCCTTGTTCGTGTATTATGCCACAATATGCACCATATTGACCTAAGCGATTTGCAAGCTGGGTTGCCTCGCTCTTGTGTTTACCCCTACGTTCCCGATTGTTCGGCTAGGGAGTAAAGGGAGCACCTCTGCGATTGTCACGACCGGGTCATCCAAGCTCTGACCTCTGACTGGGTGAAGCCGAAAGCTAGCGCTCTTATTGTTTTCAATCATGGTCGGCACACAACGGAACTCATGAGTACAAAAAATCTATTGCACAAGTCTCATAGTAAAAATGAGCACCGAAGAAAGGTATCGGTGGGGGTACTATTTTCTTCGAAGATGCTTCTTACACTTCGTCAGTAATATAGCATAAGTTCCCTGAGCGCGCTTTGTCTGTTACAGCCTTATGGCCTGATTGTATGGTCATCGGAAACACCGTCGATACTCTCGACAGGTGGAGTACATGACACTTTTCGGTCCTTGACCGAAGAGGGAGAAGTCGACGGTCGGTTAAGACGCGTTTAAAGTTCGGGTGAACACAGATATGATATAAGTACATCGGTACATACAATCATTATACATAAAATTCTTTTATCCAAGTCACTTGGGGGCTCTTAAAATTTATATGAGTTGTTGAATAGTAAATGTGTTTTCTTCTTGGTCGTTGCAAAGTCTTTTTCTACCGCTCCTTTTTCGACTTGAGTGTATGGTCAATAGCCGGATAGCCTGTCTTCTCTCTGAAAGTTGCTCGAGTTTAGTTTGCTAAACTGACCTCGGAGAAGTACTCCGCCTTTGGGATAAGGAGCTTGAAGCCGTAGGCTGACCCGCGTGAAGTCTTGAGATCGGATGTGTCATGTTAAAGCGCGACAGAAGCACAATTCTTTTTTCCAATTTTCGGATTGGCACCGAACACGTGATCTTGTTCGGACGTCATGTTTTTACTGGTGTTTTTTGGTTTTCCAAGCTTTTGGCACTTTTAAACTATTTGTGTGTTTCCAGCACAAGTCTCGAAGTGCAGCGCCGGACATGTTTAGAGATTCGGCAAAACATTCTCGGGTATTGCTTTATATGCATCGGTTTCGAATTGTGTCTTTAGTCAATAGTTGGGTTGCCCAGCTCCTGTGCTTGCCTCCTACGTTGCACTTTGTTTGGCTAGGTGTGCAAAGGGAGAACCACTGCGATTGTGCTTCCAGCTCACATGGTTAAGCACCTCAGTGGAGAAAGCTGAAAACTGACTGTCACAATAAGTGTAAACTAGTCAGCGATCCGATGGCCGTGTTAAATGACAGGCCATTCATAACATTGGCCGAAGTGTTTACGGCTTGACCTCGACTGTTGCCGAACACTACCAGGGGCTAGTAGCTGGCCTCCCATACTAAATCCTCAATATTTTGCTCTTACATTAGAGCTAAGGTTTCATGATCATGCTTAGCATGACAACCCAAAGAAAGGAACCGATAGCGAGACTATTTTCTTTGGAAGACATTTCTTATATTAAACCGTAATACAACATATCTCTCTGCGTACCTTTGTTTATAAAACCGTATGGCCGGATTGCCTTGTTTGTCGTAAATCTTTGCCCTTGTAAAGGCTTTATAAAGTAGGACAAACACTCCTCGGCTACTGGCCAAGGAGGTGGAAGCCGATGGTTGGTCAACAAAGTTTTGTACAATGCGGATCCGAGCATTGATGATGAAAAGTATTTGGATACATAGAATCATTACACATAATTTGTGATTTTACTTTGGATATCGATCCTTAATTCGGCCACCCCTGCCCACATTAAGGCTCGGGGGCTATTGGGCTTCGTGCTTATTATTTACAAATATTAAAGGGGTACATCGATCCCCTGATCTGGTGTTGCCACTTGACCAGTGTCTCGGGGGCTACTGCATTGACAATCCAATGCAGAAAATTTAAAGTGCAATATAGTTTTCGAGGAGATTATTATCCTCAGGTTGGTCGGCCGCACCCAACCTGAGTCTTGAGAACTTTGCACACCGTGTTTCTATTCCTAAGTATGTTGCTGACCTGGGAATTGATCCTCAGGCTGATTTTATGAATCGACCTGAGTCTCACGGGCTACTAGGGTCAGCGGTTTGACTTTTTTTCCTTCAGGTGCATACCGGATATTAGGCCAACACGCACCTTGAGGGCTACTGGCTATACATCTCAGCGGAGGTTACATTGCACAATTCGAGATTAAATTCATAAAAATCAGCCCATGGACGAGGTGGTGTATTACCTCGGATACAGTTCGACGTTGGTGCTCGACTACCATAGACACCCCGGAAGCAGTCCGGCATAAATCTCGGACGACTGTGGTTGGCTCTGTAGAGGGCATTTCTGGCATTAAGCTCGGCTAAACTCCTTCGACTTTTTTGAGCCAAGGTGATCCATGACACCTCGGATATAGTCCGGCGTTGGAGCTCGGATACTCTCCGGCGTTGGAGTTTGGATTCAGTCCGGCGTTGGAGCTCGGATATAGTCCGGCTTTGGTGCTCATCTGCAAAGGATACCTCAAATGCAGTCCGGCATTGGAGCTCGGATGCAAGACGACACCGCTGCACGGGGACAACTTCAAACCCGAGGTGGGCGTGAAAATAACAAGGCATTGATAAAGGCCGGAAACTTAAAGGGGCTCCTCGGATACCCGATGTGTAAACTCTTCGGATGCACTTTGGCGATCCTCAAGATCGAAGATGGGAAGATTTGTTGAACCAGTTTTCAAGACCGACGACCAAAGATGAAGAACAGTTTAGAAGAATTGAGGAGCATCCCCAACTTGAAGACCGGTTCAGTGGGCTACTGACGGTGTCCTGGACTAGGGGGTACTCACCACGTCGTCTCCCAATCAGTTAGATTGGGGCGAGGACCCCATGGCCGCATACTCGTGGGCCAGTTTGGACAACCCCTGCTGCATACAAGGAAGACTCCACAAGACTTGGAGCCCAAGACAAGGACTCTCCTAAACCCTAGGCCTCCGGTGTCTTATATAAACCGAGGCTAGGCTAGTCAATAGACAATCTCATATTCATTAGATCAGTCTCGTGGTAGACATATGTACTCTGTACTACACCCATATGAATACAATCAAAAGTAGGACGTAGGGTTTTACCTCCATCAGGAGGGCCCGAACCTGGGTAAATCCCGTGTCCATGTTACCATCGCTCCAAGAAGCCTAGCTTAGGACCCCTACTACGAGATATGCCGGACATTGAACCGACAAGAGGGAACACCATTCTCCACAACGTACTAGAGATCGTTATCAATTGCCTCAACATGCATGCGCATATTATTCTTCCAGTAGGGGTAGTCCATCCCATCAAAGGTAGGACACCCAGCAGAAACCTTGATCATACCTACAGTCGACATAACTAGAACTCCAGGTGGTTAAACCAAAATCACACAGAACAAGGGAGTACCTTGCTCTAATACCAATTGAAAGAGCGTTATATCGACTAGAGGGGGGTGAATAGGCGATTTTTAGGAATTCTTCACTGAGGAATTTCAGGGTGAGGAAATTTCTTAGCGAAGAACTACTTGCAGCAGAATAAGTACTCAGAAGTAAACATAACAGAACACAAGCATGGTCATCATGATGAAATGAAGACAAGCACAGAGTACGGAAAGCGTAAACACGGGATGACACAGGATGAAGACAAACAGACTGAAGAAATTGAACTGAGGAAATTGAGAAAGTCTTCAGTCAAAGTCTTCAAACAGATATGAACAAGCACTCAACACATAACTGAGCAAATGGAAGGGTTGAGGAAATGGAACCAGGTAGCTTGGTGAAGACAATGATTTGGTAGACCAGTTCCAACTGTTGTGACAGTTGTACGTCTAGTTAGGGCGGCTAGGTATTTAAACCTAAGGACACACAGTCCCGGACACCCAGTCCTGAACACGCAGTTCAGAACACTCAGTCCTCACCATATTCCCCTTGAGCTAAGGTCACACAGACCTCACCCAATAACTCGTGGTAAGTCTTCAGGTGACTTCCGAACCTTCACAAACTCGGTCACTCGGTGATCCACAATTCCTCTTGGATGCTCTAGACCATGACGCCTAACTGTCTAGAAGATGCACAGTCTTCAAAGGTAACAAGCGTCGGATCCACGCAGGATCAATCTCTTAAGTGATGCTCAATCACTTGGGGTTTCTAGGTGTTTGGGTTTGGGTTTTCCTCACTTGATGATTTTCACTCAAAGTCCTCGGAGGACGGGATGCTCTCAAATGACAAGTGTCAGTTTTTCTCGGAGCAGCCAACCAGCTAGTGGTTGTAGGGGGCGGCTATTTATAGCCTAGGGAGCAGCCCGACATGATAAGACATAAATTCCCTTCAATGATGATATGACCGTTAGGTGGGTAGATATTTTGGGACAGCTGGCACAAGGCACAGCAACGGTCGGAAATGAGTATCAAATTCCTCAGGGCTATCATGTTCCTCACTATGTAGGCAATCCGTACTGGCGAATTCCTAACTCCTGAGTCAGAACAAATTCCTCAGGGACCAGAAGAACTTTGTCTCTGTCACTGAAGAATATGACTGAACTGTATGAGATTTCCAATGGCTTCACTCGAGGGATTGGTAGGTGTAGGATTTTGAGTTGAGCATCACATGGAAATTTTTCCTTAGTATTTCCTCGACCCCCTTTAATAGTACGGTGTTTCCTATGACTCAAGAAAGAGAAAATGAAACTACAAAAACAAAAGTCTTCACACTTCATGTTCCTCGAGTGAATACCAAGTCTTCAAGGTCACACCAATTTCTTCACTTTCGAAGTCTTCAGAAAGTCTTCAGAAATCCAAAGTCTTCAGTCGAAGAACTTCATTTTTAGGGGTCGACTTTCTCTGTAAATATCAAACTCCTCATAGTCTTATAGACTTGTGTACACTCATAAACACATTAGTCCCTTAACCTATAAGTCTTCAATACACCAAAATCACTAAGGGGCACTAGATGCACTTACAAGTGCAAAAAGCACCTTCCTGCGTAATTCTGGGTTGGTTGTCAAGGTAACCTCGTCCAAATCGCCTACTGAACAAAATCTTCCTACTAGACAGAGTGATATATCTGTGCTCCAGACACAAGTCCAATCCCTAATGGACGTCGTTTTGGAAACAAGAATAGTGGTTGACAAATGTCGTTAAGATATGAATGGTTTTGAAACCAGACTATCAGACATTCGCTTCGTTGTTCAAGAGCAATGGCAGAAAAAAGGTGAAGATCATGCTGCTCCATCAGATTCTACAGCCTGAAACATTAGCACTCGGGTCAAATGATCTATGCTTCTATACATCTGATGGTGCTTTTATCTGCAAGGACTGTAAACTTTATGCCAACAGGCCTTTTTTGTATGGTTGGAATTTATTTTATTGTGATACAGCATTTATGATGCTGCCAAAGGCTTCAATAATTACGAAGCTATTTTGTATAGTGTAGGTTTATCTTAGTAATGTATTCGGTCGAAAGCTTCGTAGGAGCCCAACATGCCAACATTCGTCGGACCCATTCCAATTGGGCTAAAAACGATTATGGGCCAAAATTTGCATGTAGCCCACTAAAAATATCTAGGCCTAAATCGGCATAAGATTTCATATTTTCTGGTAGACCTGTGCCCATAGTGGGCCTTTAACAGGCATAAATATAATTTGGGCCCTCAGTAACAATAGGTCGTTTACAGGTGTAAATATCTCGAGCCCATTAAAAACATGGGCCTTTAAAAGACCGAAAGTGAGATTGGGCTCTGATTGTGCCAAATAACCCACTGGTTAAGCAAGCCGAAATGGTGGCCCATTTACGATGCGGTTTTTTCACATGCCAAAATTCGGACGGGCCGTAAATGCGCCGACCTAATACACGGGCCTTTAACAGGCCGGAAGTTCGGTCGGGCTAGATTATTTTCATTTTTATATGGGCCGTTAATGGGCCCGATGTGATGTTGGGCCACATATGGCCCATGGATTTCGTCCGACATTAATAGGCCAAAAATCACAACAGGACGAAAGTGGCCCAAATCTATAGTGGGCCTCTAATAGGCCGAATGTCAGACATGGACGAATATGACCCAGATCCTTCACGGTCGTTTATGGGCTGAAAGTTTCAGTGGCCTGTAAATGGGCCCAAATGAAGCAGGACCTTTAACACGCCGAAAATACATCGGGCCGTAATTCGTCCCATATACTTAGCGGACTGTTAACGGGCCAGAAGTGACCATGGGCTGCAATGATGACAAGTTTATGACAGGCCGTTGACGGGCTGATTTGACACTAGCTGTACGGGCCTTAACTGAGAATGTTGGGCCTTTAGCTGGGCCGACCCATTATGGACTGCAAAATCTTGTGGGTCTTTAGCTGGGCCATCCCATTATGGCCAGCAAAATCTCGTGCGCCTTTAGCTGGGCCAGCCCATTATGATACGCAAAATCTCGTGGGCCTTTTGCTGGGTCGGCCCATTATGGACCGCAAAATCTTGTGGGCCTTTAGTTGGGCCGTCCCATTTAAACTTTATGGGCCACTTTTGGGTCGGTCCATGTGTCAACATATCATAGGCGCATCTCGCCCATTGGATAAGTGACACATGTGCCAACGCGGAGCTGACATGTGTGTCCATCAACCAATCAAAATTTTACGCGTGGAAAATCCCCATTGGTTCGGGCTGTTAACGGGTTATCGGATCCAAAACCGGACCCGATAGCTTAACGACGTTCCGTTACGGTGGATGCCACGTGTCGGTCACCCTTGACGAAAGCACTCATGTGACGCGCGATTTATCTTCATGGAAGTGGACACTTCCGTGATGATAATTTTGGTAATGTCATGGAACACTTCTACGACAGCAGAGGTATGACTATCTTGATTCTGTCATAAATTTGTCATGGATGTACATGCATCACAGAAAACGTGACCTACTGTGACAAACACGTATCATCATGAAAGTGTATTTTTTTGTAGTGTAGGGAAGGTGTTTCTTAGGGTTTTCAGAACAACAAGTGATACGTCTCCAACGTATCTATAATTTTTGATTGTTCCATGCTATTATATTATCAACCTTGGATGTTTTATATGCATTTATATGCTATTTTATATGATTTTTGGGACTAACCTATTAACCGGAGGCCCAGCCCAAATTGCAAGATAATAAAGAGCACGTAAATAAAAAGTAGGGGTTGTTTAGATGAAGACACAACTAAGTTAGTTTTAGTAGAGAGCTTGTTGTCACACAAGAAAGTTATTTGTCCCTAGGCAATCGATAACTAGACCGGTAATCATTATTGCAATTTTATTTGAGGGAGAGGCATAAGCTACATACTTTCTCTTCTTGGATCATATGCGATTATGATTGGAACTCTAGCAAGCATCTGCAACTACTAAAGATCATTAAGGTAAAACCCAACCATAGCATTATAAGGCATCAAGTCCTATTTACTCCCATACGCAAATAACCTACTTACTCGGGTCTATGCTTATGTCACTCACGCCACCCACCATAAGCAAATCATGAAAATATTGCAAACCCTATAGAGGGGATCCCTCACGCTTGCATGACACGGAGAGCACAATAGGACAGCACCAATAATAAAACATGCAACTCAAACTAATCACGATCACCAATTAACCCATAGGACAAAACGGATCTACTCAAACATCATAGGATAGCCATACATCATTGGGAAATAATATATAGCATTGGGCACCATGTTTAAGTAGAGATTACAGCAGGTAAAAGGGGGGTTACACCGCTGCATAGAGGGGGGAAGAGTTGGTGATGATGGCGGTGAAGTTGTTGGTGTAGATTGCGGTGATGATGATGGCCCCCGCGGTGTTCCGGCGCCACCGGGAGAGAGGGGGAGAGAGCCCCCTTCTTCTTCTTCTTCCTTGACCTTCTCACTAGATGGGAGAAGGGTTTCCCCTATGGTCCATGGCCTCCATGGCATGGGAGGGGCGAGAGCCCCTCCGAGATTGGATCTGTCTCTCTGTCTCTCTCTATTTCTGCGTTCCTGATTCTGCCCTTTCACCGTTTCTTAAATTCCTGGAGATCTGTAACTTCGAATGGGCTGAATTTTGGACACGATCTCTATCTGGATATTAGCTTTCTTGCGGCAAAAGAAGGGCACCAACCGTCTTATGGGGTGGGCACGAGGGCCCAGGGCGCACCTGACCCCCTGGGGCGCGCCCCCCTGCCTCATGGCCCCCTCGGGCATTGTCTCGCGTTGATTCTTCTTTCCAAAAATCACATATATTCCAAAAAACCGTCAGTTTTTATCCTGTTTGGACTCTGTTTGATATGGATTTTCTGTGAAACAAAAAACATGCAACAAATAGGAACTAGAACTGGGCACTGGATCAATATGTTAGTCCCAAAAATAGTATAAAAAGTTTCCAAAAGTATATGAAAGTTGTATAATATTGGCATGGAACAATCAAAAATTATAGATAAGACAGAGACGTATCAGCATCCCCAAGCTTAATTCCTGCTCATCCTCGAGTAGGCAAATGATAAAAAAAGATAATTTTTGATGTGGAATGCTACCTAGCATAATCTTGATCATGTAATCTAATGATGGCACGAATATTAAGACATGAGTGATTCAGAGCAATAGTCTATCATTTGACATTAAGACAAATATACTTCGAGCATACTAATAAAGCAATCATGTACTCTCAAAATAACATAGCCAAAGAAAGCTCATCCCTACAAAATCATATAGTTTGGCCATACTTCATTTTCGTCACACAAAATGCTCCCATCATGCACAACCCCGATGACAAGCCGAGCAATTGGTTCATACTTTTTAACACGTTTTAGCCTTTTCAACCCTCATGCAATACATGAGCGTGAGCCATGGACATAGCACTATAGGTGGAATAGAATATGATGGTGGAGTTTGTGTGGAGAAGACAAAAAAGGAGAAAGTCTCACATCAACGCGGCTAATCAACGGGCTATGGAGATGCCCATCAATTGATGTCAATGTGAGGAGTATGGATTGCCATGCAACGGGTGCACTAGAGCTATAAGTATATGAAAGCTCGAACTGAAACTAAGTGGGTGTGCATCCAACTTGCTTGCTCATGAAGACCTCGGGCATTTGAGGAAGCCCATCATCGGAATATACAAGCCAAGTTCTATAATGAAAATTCCCACTAGTATATGAAAGTGATAACTCAATGAGACTCTCTATATGAAGAACATGGTGGTACTTTGAAGCACAAGTGTGGTAACAGGATAGTAACATTGTCCCTCTTTTTTGGTTTTTTCTCTTTTTTTCTCTTTTTTTGGTGGGCTTCTTTGGCCTCTTTTTTTATTTGGGCTTCTTTGGCCTCTTTTATTTTGATAACCTCACATGGGACGATGTTCTAATAATGATGATCATCACACTTTTATTTACTTACAACTCAATATTACAACTCGATACTAGAACAAAGATATGACTCTATATGAATGCCTCCGGTGGTGTACTGGGATGTGCAATGATCTAGCGAAGCAATGAAATCAAAAAACGGACAAGACATGAAAACATCATGCTAGCTATCTTACGATCATGCAAAGCAATACGACAATAAATGCTCAAGTCATGTATATGATGATGATGGAAGTTGCACGGCAATATATCTTGGAATGGCTATGGAAATGCCATGATAGGTAGTTATGGCGGTTGTTTTGAGGAAGATATAAGGAGGTTTATGTGTGATAGAGTGTATTGTATCACGGGGTTTGGATGCACCGGCGAAGTTTGCACCAACTCTCGAGGTGAGAAAGGGCAATGCATGGTACAGAAGAGGCTAGCAATGATGGAAGGGTGAGAGTGCGTATAATCCATGGACTCAACATTAGTCATAAAGAACTCATATACTTATTGCAAAAGTTTATTAGCCCTTGAAGCAAAGTACTACTGCGCATGCCCCTAGGGGGATACATTGGTAGGAAAAGACCATCGATCGTCCCCAACCGCCACTCAGAAGGAAAGCAATCAAAGAACACCCCATGCTTCAAATTTGTCACACAATGTTTACCATACGTGCATGCTACGGGACTTGCAAACCTCAACACAAGTATTTCTCAATTTCACAACTACCCACTAGCACGACTCTAATATCACCACCTTTATATCGCAAAACTATTGCAAGGAACCAAACATATGATAATCAGTGATCTACAAGTTTTATGTAGGATTTTATGACTAACCATGTGAATGACCAATTCATGTCATCTCTCTAAATATATATAAGTGAAGCAAGAGAGTTTAATTCTTTCTACAAAAGATATGCCCACGCTCTAACAAATATAAGTGAAGCAAAAGAGCATTCTATAAATGGTGGTTTTCTATGTGAAGAGAAAGAGGCAATCCAAACTTCAAATGATATAAGTGAAGCACATGAAGCATTCTATAAAGCCATACTCAAAAGATATAAGTGAAGTGCAATGAGAATTCTATAAATCAACCAAAGACTATCTCATACCAGCATGGTGCATAAAAGAAAAGTGAAAACAAAATGCAAAAGACGCTCCAAGATTTGCACATATCGCATGAACAAAACGAATCCGAAAACATACTGATACTTGTTGAAGAAAGATGGGATGCCTTCCGGGGCATCCCCAAGCTTAGACGATTGAGTCTCCTTGAATATTTACTTGGGGTTCCTTGGACATCCCCAAGCTTGAGCTCTTGCCTCTCCTCCTCCTTCTCACATCGAGACCTCCTCGATCTTCGAACACTTCATCCACACAAAACTCAACACAAAACTCGGTAAGATCCGTTAGTATAATAAAGCAAATCACTACTCTAATACTGTTTCAAACCAATTCATATTTTATTTTGCACTGTAGCTACTGTAATATAACTTTTACATGGCTTAATCCACTGATAGAAATCGATAGTTTCATCAAAACAAGCAAACAATGCATCAAAAACAGAATCTGTCTTAAACAGGACAGTCTGTAGTAATCTGAACATTCACCATACCTCTGTTACTCAAAACATTCTGCTAAAATTCGGAAAAATAAACAATTTGTATAGAAATACGGTGCAAAAAGTTTCAGAACCGTTTGACATTCCAGTACAAAATGTAAAATCACGCACTACAGCCAAAGTTTCTGTTCTGCACCGCACAAACCAACAAGCAATGTAAACATCCTAAAGGCAAATCTTGGCACATTATTTTTATAATACAATGGAATTGTACAAGGGGATAATTATTTTTGTTGAAAAGTTCCTGTAATCAAGATTCACAAAGTTTCTGTGAGCATGAACAAAGTTCAAGGAGCTCCCCCACTTCAACAATGCTTGTCTCTCTCACTTTCACTTTCCTTTTTGAAAAGTTTTGGGTTCCCCTCTTTATTTTTTTGTTTTTAAACTATATAAAAGCACAACAGAAATAAATTACTCTCTAAAACTTCCGGGTTGTCGCCCTGGCAGCGCTTTCTTTAAAGCCATTAAGCTAGGCATATAGTGCTCAAGTAATGGATCCACCCGGATCCCAAGGTATATCAAAGCCAATTTGAATTAGCAATGATTTGGCATTCAGTAGTGAGCACAAAGCAACATATATCAAGCAATTACGAACTCTAACTCTCTTATATGCATCGGCATGTCATAAAAGAATGATTCATGCACACATAGTAAAGGCCAATGCATAGTATAAACAGTTTCTTGCAATTTTATCTTGTTGGAAACATAGAGAGGTGGAGATGTAGTTCCTCTCTCATAATAATTGCAAGTAGGAGCAGCAAGCACATGCATATTACATTCATCAAAATCATCATGTGCAACGGTAAAATGCAACCCATCAACATAATCCTTAATAAGAGCAAACTTCTCCTATATAGTGTAGTTTGGAGAATTCAAAAAGATAATAGGACTATTATGTGTGGGTGCAATAGCAACAATTGCATGTTTAACATATGGAACTATAGCAAGTTCATCACCATAAGCATCATTCATATTGGCATCATGGCCACAAGCATAGAAAGCACCAAGTTCATCAAAAAGGGGTATTTCAAAAGAATCAATGGGATCATAATAATCATCATAGCGATCATCCTTCGGTAAGAACAAAGGGACATTAAATAATGTAAGAGTTGGAGAGTTACTCTCATTAGAAGGTGGGCACGGGTAGCTAATCCGATCTTCCTCCTTTTGTTCTTCGCTCTCCTCATCATCTTTTTCATCTAATGAGCTCACAGTTTCATCAATCTCTTCTTCCATAGACTCCTGCAAAATATTAGTCTCTTCTTGGACAACAGAGGAGTCCTCGATATATGGTTTAACATAGGCATTAGAAGCATAACTATCATAACAATATTTAAGTATGGCAAAATTTTCAGATTTGTAAAGAGTAGCATCATACTTTTCAATCAAAGAAGCAATTTCATAAGCACCCTTAAAAGCAACAAATTCTTCAATTTGTTGAACATCATAGTAATTATAAACACCCTTAGCATATGAAGATACGATACCATTATCACTAAACTCACATTGGTAGCACTACAAAAAAAGACACATCTATGACATTTTGGGCCGAATGAAAAAAAATTATGTCATACTTATGACACTTCTATGACGATAATTGTGAGAAAACCTGGTATCATCATAGATGTGGTGGGGTCCTACTTCTATGACAAAAAATCATGACAAAATGGGCTTTTCGTCCTGGGCGGGCCGAAGACGCGGTTGCATGACATTCTTTGGGCCATCCATGACGGAAAAAAACCATGGTAGAAGCGAGGGCGAGGAAAATATTGGGGTGTTCCCGGTTACGATGGGTGGTCGGGGCCGAGCGATGCGCGTTTCTCTTGTACACGCACGCGCGTGGGTGCGAGGCATTGGGCTCTAACTGAACCCGAGCGAGGCGTTGGGCTCTAATTAAACCCGAGCGATTGCACTGCAGGCTACGCATTACTGAACCCAAGCGATCGATCGATGGGTGTTAACTGGACCCAATCGAGCGATTCCTTCGCTACTGCTGCTAACTGAAGCCGATCGATGCTACCTCTGGATGAACAGTGAGCGTTGCTGGGGGGGTTGGATGAACAGTTCCCGATGGGGGTGGATGAACAGGACCCCGTGGTGTTGCCTCTAGATGAACAGGACCCCGATCGATCGAGCCGGTTGGGGCTGGATGAATAGGACCCCATGGATGGCTGGATGAACAGGACCACCCCATGGAGGGCAGGATGAAAAGTAGACGGTGGAGGGCTGGATGAACAGTAGCCCGTGGAGGGGTGGTTGAACAGGAGCCCGTGGAGAGGGCTGGTTGAACAGTAGCCGGTGGAGTAGCGCGCGGTGGAGGCTGCATGAACAGGAGCCCGTGGATGAACAGTCACAGGTGGAGGCTGCATGAGGTCGACGGTGGATGAACAATAGCCCGTTGTATGAAAATAACGATATCCGCCGTGAGCTTCAATGTTCATTGGACCACACACATCAGTATGTATGATTTCCAATAACTCTATTGCTCACTCCATTGTTCCGGAGAACGGAGTTTTAGTCATCTTGCCCATGAGGCATGGTTCGCAAGTACCAAGTGGTTCATAATCAAGTGATTCCAGAAGTCCATCAGAATGGAGTTTCTTCATGCACTTTACACCAATATGACCTAAACGGCAGTGCCACAAATAAGTTGCACTATCATTATCAACTCTGCATCTTTTGGATTCAATACTATGAACATGTGTATCAATACTATCAAGACTTAGTAAAAATAGACCACTCATCAGGGGTGCATGAACATAAAAGATATTACTCATATAAATAGAACAACCATTATTCTCTGATTTTAATGAATAACCGTCTCACATCAAACAAGATCCAGATATAATGCTCATGCTCAACGCTGGCACCAAATAACAATTATTTAGGTCTAATACTAATCTCGAAGGTAGATGTAGAGGTAGCGTGCCGACGGCGATCACATCGACTTTGGAACCATTTCCCACGCACATCATCACCTCGTCCTTAGCCAATATTCGCTTAATCCATAGCCCCTGTTTCGAGTTGCAAATGTTAGCAACTGAGCCAGTATCAAATACCCAGGCACTACTGCGAGCATTAGTAAGGTACACATCAATAACATGTACATCAAATATACATTTCACTTTGCCATCTGATAACCCACAAGTATATGGGATCAATTGTAGCCTCTTTCGATAAGTAAGAGTGTCGAAACCCAACGAGGACCTAAAGGTAGAACAAATATTCCCTCAAGTTCTATCGACCACCAATACAACTCTACGCACGCTTGACGTTCGCTTTACCTAGAACAAGTATGAAACAAGAAGTACTTTGTAGGTGTTGTTGGATAGGTTTGCAAGATAATAAAGAGCGCTTAAATAAAAAGTAGGGGCTGTTTAGATGAAGACACAACTAAGTTAGTTTTAGTAGAGAGCTTGTTGTCACACAAGAAAGTTATTTGTCCCTAGGCAATCGATAACTAGACCGGTAATCATTATTGCAATTTTATTTGAGGGAGAGGCATAAGCTAACATACTTTCTCTTCTTGGATCATATGCACTTATGATTGGAACTCTAGCAAGCATCCACAACTACTAAAGATCATTAAGGTAAAACCCAACCATAGCATTATAAGGCATCAAGTCCTCTTTACTCCCATACGCAAACAACTTACTTACTCGGGTATGTGCTTCTCTCACTCACGCCACCCACCATAAGAAAATCATGGACATATTGCAAACCCTACAGCGGGGATCCCTCACTCTTGCGCGACACGGAGAGCGCCATAGGACAGCACCAATAATAAAACACGCAACTCAAATCAATCACGGTCATCAATTAACCCATAGGACAAAATGGATCTACTCAAACATCATAGGATAGCCATACATCATTAGGAAATAATATATAGAGTTGGGAACCATGTTTAAGTAGAGATTACAGCAAGTAAAAGGGGGGTTACACCGCTGCATAGAGGGGGGAAGAGTTTTTGATGATGGCGGTGAAGTTGTTGGTGTAGATTGCGGTGATGATGATGGCCACGGCGGTGTTCTGGCGCCACCGGGAGAGAGGGGAGAGATCCCCCTTCTTATTCTTCTTCCTTGACCTTCTCCCTAGATGGTAGAAAGGTTTCCCCTCTGGTACATGGCCTCCATGGCATGGGAGGGGCGAGAGTCAAGTGGTTGTGGTACCCAAACATTCTGGGTATATGTTCACTGACAGAACTATTCTCCTCCATCTTGCAACTGTAGAACTTATTGGAGACTTCATATCTCTCAATCCGGGCATTTGCTTGAAATATTAACTTCAACACCTGGAACATCTCATATGCTCCATGACGTTCAAAACGTCGTTGAAGTCCCGGTTCTAAGCTATAAAGCATGGCACACTGATCTATCGAGTAGTCATGAGCTTTGCTCTGCCGGGTGCAGCAATGAGGATAATCCTCAAGTTACGGACCCAGTCCGTGTAGTTGCTACCATCATCTTTCAACTTTGCTTTCTCTAGGAACGCATTAAAATTCAACGGAACAATAGCACAGGCCATCTATCTACAACAATATAGACATGCAAAATACTATTAGGTACTAAGTTCATGATAAATTAAAGTTCAATTAATCAAATTACTTAAGAACTCCCACTTAGATAGACATCTCTCTAATCATCTAAGTGATCACGTGATCCATATCAACTAAACCATGTCCGATCATCACGTGAGATGGAGTAGTGTTCAATGGTGAACATCACTATGTTGATCATATCTACTATATGATTCATGCTCGATCTTTCAATCTCCAGTGTTCTGAGGCTGTATATGCATATGCTAGGCTCGTCAAGTTTAACCCGGCTTGCACCCGTTGTATGTGAACATAGAGCTTATCACACCCGATGATCACGTGGTGTCTCGGCACGACGAACTATAGCAACGGTGCATACTCAGGGAGAACACTTATACCTTGAAATTTAGTGAGAGATCATCTTATAATGCTACCGCCGAACTAAGAAAAATAAGATGCATAAAGGATAGACATCACATGCAATCAATATAAGTGATATGATATGGCCATCATCATCTTGTGCCTTTGATCTCCATCTCCAAAGCACCGTCATGATCACCATCGTCACTGGCTTGACACCTTGATCTCCATCGAAGCATCGTTTTCGTCTCGCCAACTATTGCCTCTACGACTATCGCAACCGCTTAGTGATAAAGTAAAGCAATTACATGGCGATTGCATTTTATACAATAAAGCGACAACCATATGGCTCCTGCCAGTTGCCGATAACTGTGTTACAAAACAAGATCATCTCATGCAATAAAATTTAGCATCATGTCTTGACCATATCACATCACAACATGCCCTGCAAAAACAGGTTAGACGTCCTCTACTTTGTTGTTGCAAGTTTTACGTGGCTGCTACGGGCTGAGCAAGAACCGTTCTTACCTACACATCAAAAAAACCACAACGCGGTATAGTGATTTCTTTTTGATCTTCGGAAAGAACCCTGTTCATTGAATCCGATTCAACTAAAGCTGGAGAAACAGACACCCACTAGCCACCTTTGTGTGAAGCACGTCAGTAGAACCAATCTCGCATAAGCGTACGCGTAATGTCGGTCGGGGCCGCTTCATCCAACAATGTCACTGAATCAAGAATCAACTAGTGACGGCAAGCAATATGTATATACCCACGCCCATAACTCCTTTGTGTTCTACTCGTGCATATAACATCTACGCATAAACCTGGCTTGGATGCCATTGTTGGGGAACACGATTATTTCAAAAAATTCCTACGCACATGCAAGATTATGATGATGCATAGCGATGAGAGGGGACAGTATCGTCTACGTACCCTCGTAGACCGTAAGAGGAAGCGTTATGACAACGCGGTTGATGTAATCGTACGTCTTTACGATCGACCGATCTAGCACCAAAGGTACGGCACCTCCGCGATCTGCGCACGTTCGGCTCGGTGACGTCCCGCAAACTCACGATCTAGTAGAGCTTCGAGGGAGAGTTTCTTCAGCACGACGGCGTGATGACGGTGATGATGTTGCTACCGGAACAGGGCTTCACCTAAGCACTGCTACGATATAACCGAGGTGGATTATCGTGGAGGGGGGCACCGCACACGGCTAAAAGATCAATGATCAACTTGTGTGTCTATGGGGTGCCCCCTCCCCTATATATAAAGGAGTGGAGGAGGGGGAGGGCCGCCCCTCTCTATGGCGCGCCCTGGGGAAGTAATTCCCCCCTTCCAAGTAGGAGTAGGAGAGGAAGGAAGGAGGAGAGAGGGAGGAAGGAAAGGGGGGTCGGCCCCCCTCCCAATTCGGATTGGGCTTGGGGCGCGCCTCCCTCTTTTCCCTTCCCTCTCCTCTATTCCACTAAGGCCCAATAAGGCCCATCTACTCCCCGGGGGGTTCCGGTAACCTCACGGTACTCCAGAAAAATGCCCGAACCACTCGGAACCATTTCGATGTCCAAATATAGGCTTCCAATATATCGATCTTTATGTCTCAACCAATCTGAGACTCCCCGTCATGTCCGTGATCAAATCCGGGACTCTGGACTACCTTCGGTACATCAAAACACATAAACTCATAATACCGATCGTCACCGAACGTTAAGCGTGCGGACCCTATGGGTTCGAGAACTATGTAGACATGACCGAGACATGTCTCTGGTCAATAACCAATAGCGGAACCTGGATGCTCATATTGGCTCCTACATATTCTACGAAGATCTTTATTGGTCAAACCGCATAACGGTATACTTTGTTCCTTTTGTCATCGGTATGTTACTTGCCCGAGATTCGATCGTCGGTATCTCAATACCTAGTTCAATCTCGTTTCTGGCAAGTCTCTATACTCGTTATGTAATGATACATCCCGTAACTAACTCATTAGCTACATTGCTTTCAAGGCTTATTATGATGTACATTACCGAGAGGGCCCAGAGATACCTCTCCGACAATCGGAGTGACAAATCCTAATCTTGATTCATGCCAACTCAACAAACACCATCAGAGACACCTATAGAGCACCTTTATAATCACCCAGTAACGTTGTGACATTTGGTAGCACACAAAGTGTTCCTCCGGTATTTGGGAGTTGCATGATCTCATAGTCATAGGAACATGTATAGTTATGGAGAAAGCAATAGCAACAAACTAAACGATCTAACGGATGGGTCAAGTCAATCAAATAATTCTCTAATGATGTGATACCGTTAATCAAGTGACAACTCGTGTCTATGGTTAGGAAACATAACCATCATTGATTCAACGAGCTAGTCAAGTAGAGGCAAACTAGTGACACTCTGTTTGTCTATGTATTCACACATGTACTAAGTTTCCGGTTAATACAATTCTAGCATGAATAATAAACATTTATCATGATATAAGGAAATATAAACAACAACTTTATTATTGCCTCTAGGGCATATTTCCTTCAGTTACAAACAAAACACATATCATGTGACGAATGAAAACATAGCTCCGAGTGAGGTTACCGATAATGTTGGAGACGAAAGAGGGGATGCCTTCTGGGGCATCCCCAAGCTTAGTTGCTTGGATCCTCCTTAGATATTAACTTGGGTTGCCTTGGGCATCCCCAATCTTAGGGCCTTGTCACCCCTTATTCTTCTCATATCGACATCTCACCCAAAACTTGAAAACTTCAATCACACAAAACTTAACGGAACTTCGTGAGATAGGTTAGTATGATAAAGAGCAAACCATTTCACTTTGGAATTGTCAAAGATAAGATTAATAATTTTTCTCACACAATGCCTACTGTATAATATCATTTCCATAATTTATATTGAGCAATATAAGCCATAGAAACTAGAAAACAAGCAAACTATGCATTGAAAACAGAATCTGTCAAAACAGAACAGTCTGTAGTAATCTGTACTCTAACCATACTTCCATTACTACAAAAATTCTGAAAAAATAGGAAAACCTGGGTGATTTGTGTATTAATCTTATGCAAAAAGAATCAGCATTTTATCACGCTTCTGTTAAAAATGAGAATTGTTTTCCTGAGCGCAAAAGTTTCTGTTTTTCGGCAAGATCAAATCAACTATCACCGTAAGCCATCCCAAATGTCTTACTTGGCACTTTATTGAAACAAAAGCAATAAAAAATTATTACTACAGTAGCCTAATCATGTGAACACACAAAAACAGTAGGTAAAAGTCTTGGGTTGTCTCCCAACAAACGCTTTTCTTTAATGCCTCTTAGCTAGGCATGATAATTTCAATGATGCTCGCATAAAAGATAAGAGTTGAAACATAACAAGAGAGCATCATGAAGCACATGACAAACACATTTAAGTCTAACCCACTTCCTATGCATAGGGATTTTGTGAGCAAACAATTTATGGGAACAAGAATCAACTACCATAGGAAGGCAAAGCAAGCAAGACTTCAAGATTTTCAACACATAGAAAGGAAACTTGATATTATTGCAATACCTAGAAGCATATGTTCCTCTCTCTATAAATCAACCAAAGACTATCTCATACCAGCACGGTGCATAAAAGAAAAGTGAAAACAAAATGCAAAAGACGCTCCAAGGTTTGCACATATCGCATGAACAAAACGAATTCGAAAACATACTGATACTTGTTGAAGAAAGATGGGATGTCTTCCGGGGCATCCCCAAGCTTAGACGCTTGAGTCTCCTTGAATATTTACTTGGGGTTCCTTGGACATCCCCAAGCTTGAGCTCTTGCCTCTCCTCCTCCTCCTCACATCGAGACCTCCTCGATCTTCGAACACTTCATCCACACAAAACTCAACAGAAAACTCGGTAAGATCCGTTAGTATAATAAAGCAAATCACTACTCTAATACTGTTGCAAACCAATTCATATTTTATTTTGCACTGTAGCTACTGTAATATAACTTTTACATGGCTTAATCCACTGATAGAAATCGATAGTTTCATCAAAACAAGCAAACAATGCATCAAAAACAAAATCTGTCTTAAACAGGACAGTCTGTAGTAATCTGAACATTCACCATACCTCTGGTACTCAAAACATTCTGCTAAAATTCGGAAAAATAAAAAATTTGTATAGAAATACAGTGCAAAAAGTTTCAGAACCGTTTGACATTCCAGTACAAAATGTAAAATCACGCACTACAGGCAAAGTTTCTGTTCTGCACCGCACAAACCAACAAGCAATGTAAACATCCTAAAGGCAAATCTTGGCACATTATTTTTATAATACAATGGAATTGTACAAGGGGATAATTATTTTTGTTGAAAAGTTCCTGTAATCAAGATTCACAAAGTTTCTGTGAGCATTAACAAAGTTCAAGGAACTCCCCCACTTCAACAATGCTTGTCTCTCTCACTTTCACTTTCCTTTTTGAAAAGTTTTGGGTTCCCCTCTTTATTTTTGTGTTTTTAAAATATATAAAAGCACTCAACAGAAATAAATTACTCTCTAAAACTTCCGAGTTGTCTCCCTGGCAGTGCTTTCTTTAAAGCCATTAAGCTAGGCATATAGTGCTCAAGTAATGGATCCACCCGGATCCCAAGGTATATCAAAGCCAATTTGAATTAGCATTGATTTGGCATTCAGTAGTGAGCACAAAGCAACATATATCAAGCAATTACGAACTCTAACTCTCTTATATGCATCGGCATGTCATAAAAGAATGATTCATGCACACATAGTAAAGGCCAATGCATAGTATAAACAGTTTCTTGCAATTTTATCTTGTTGGAAACATAGAGAGGTGGAGATGTAGTTCCTCTCTCATAATAATTGCAAGTAGGAGCAGCAAGCACATGCATATAACATTCATCAAAATCATCATGTGCAACGGTAAAATGCAACCCATCAACATAATCCTTAATAAGAGCAAACTTCTCCTATATAGTGTAGTTTGGAGAATTCAAAAAGATAATAGGACTATTATGTGTGGGTGCAATAGCAACAATTGCATGTTTAACATATGGAACTACAGCAAGTTCATCACCATAAGCATCATTCATATTGGCATCATGGCCACAAGCATAGCAAGCATCAAGTTCATCAAAAAGGGGTATTTCAAAAGAATCAATGGGATCATAATAATCATCATAGCAATCATCCTTCGGTAAGAACAAAGGGACATTAAATAATGTAAGAGTTGGAGAGTTACTCTCATTAGAAGGTGGGCACGGGTAGCTAATCCGATCTTCCTCCTTTTGTTTTTCGCTCTCCTCATCATCTTTTTCATCTAATGAGCTCACAGTTTCATCAATCTCTTCTTTCATAGACTCCTGCAAAATATTAGTCTCTTCTTGGACAACGGAGGAGTCCTCGATATATGGTTTAACATAGGCATTAGAGGCATAACTATCATAACAATATTAAGTATGGCAAAATTTTCAGATTTGTAAAGAGTAGCATCATACTTTTCAATGAAAGAAGCAATTTCATAAGCACCCTTAAAAGCAACAAATTCTTCAATTTGTTGAACATCATAGTAATTATAAACACCCTTAGCATACGAAGATACGATTCCATTATCACTAAACTCACATTGGTAGCAATACAAAAAAAGACACATCTATGACATTTTGGGTTGAATGAAAAAAAATTATGTCATACTTATGACACTTCTATGACGATAATTGTGAGAAAACCCGGTATCATCATAGATGTGGTGGGGTCCTACTTTTATGACAAAAAATCATGACAAAATGGGCTTTTCGTCCTGGGCGGGCCGAAGACGCGGTTGCATGACATTCTTTGGGCCGTCCATGACGGAAAAAACCATGGTAGAAGCGAGGGCGAGGAAAATATCGGGGTGTTCCCGGTTACGGTGGGTGGTCGGGGCCGAGCGATGCGCGTTTCTCTTGTACACGCATGCACGTGGGTGCGAGGCGTTGGGCTATAACTGAACCCGAGCGAGGCGTTGGGCTCTAATTAAACCTGAGCGATTGCACTGCAGGCTACGCATTACTGAACCCAAGCGATCGATCGATGGGTGTTAACTGGACCCAATCGAGCGATTCCTTCGCTACTGCTGCTAACTGAAGCCGATCGATGCTGCCTCTGGATGAACAGTGAGCGTTGCTGGTGGGGTTGGATGAACAGTTCCCAGTGGGGGTGGATGAATAGGACCCCGTGGAGTTGCCTCTAGATGAACAGGACCCCGATCGATCGAGCCGGTTGGGGCTAGATGAACAGGACCCCATGGATGGCTGGATGAACAGGACCACCCCATGGAGGGCAGGATGAAAAGTAGACGATGGAGGGCTGGATGAACAATAGCCTGTGGAGGGGTGGTTGAACAGGAGCCCGTGGAGAGGGCTGGTTGAACAGTAGCCGGTGGAGTAGCGCGCGGTGGAGGCTGGATGAACAGGAGCCCGTGGATGAACAGTCGCAGGTGGAGGCTGGAGGAGGTCGACGGTGGATGAACAGTAGCCCGTTGTATGAAAATAACGATATCCGCCGCGAGCTTCAATGTTCATTGGACCACACACATCAGTATGTATGATCTCCAATAACTCTATTGCTCGCTCCATTGTTCCGGAGAACAGAGTTTTAGTCATCTTGCCCATGAGGCATGGTTCACAAGTACCAAGTGATTCATAATCAAGTGATTCCAGAAGTCCATCAGAATGGAGTTTCTTCATGCGCTTTACACCAATATGACCTAAACGGCAGTGCCACAAATAAGTTGCACTATCATTATCAACTCTGCATCTTTTGGATTCAATACTATGAACATGTGTATCACTACTATCAAGACTTAGTAAAAATAGACCACTCATCAGGGGTGCATGACCATAAAAGATATTACTCATATAAATAGAACAACCATTATTCTCTGATTTTAATGAATAATCGTCTCACATCAAACATGATCCAGATATAATGCTCATGCTCAACGCTGGCACCAAATAACAATTATTTAGGTCTAATACTAATCTCGAAGGTAGATGTAGAGGTAGCGTGCCGACGGCGATCACATCGACTTTGGAACCATTTCCCACGCACATCATCACCTCGTCGTTAGCCAATCTTCACTTAATACATAGCCCCTGTTTTGAGTTGCAAATTTTAGCAACTGAACCAGTATCAAATACCCAGGCACTACTGCGAGCATTAGTAAGGTACACATCAATAACATGTACATCAAATATACATTTCACTTTGCCATCTGATAACCCACAAGTATATGGGATCAATTGTAGCCTCTTTCGATAAGTAAGAGTGTCGAACCCAACGAGGACCTAAAGGTAGAACAAATATTCCCTCAAGTTCTATCGACCACCAATACAACTCTACGCACGCTTGACGTTCGCTTTACCTAGAACAAGTATGAAACAAGAAGTACTTTGTAGGTGTTGTTGGATAGGTTTGCAAGATAATAAAGAGCGCTTAAATAAAAAGTAGGGGCTGTTTAGATGAAGACACAACTAAGTTAGTTTTAGTAGAGAGCTTGTTGTCACACAAGAAAGTTATTTGTCCCTAGGCAATCGATAACTAGACCGGTAATCATTATTGCAATTTTATTTGAGGGAGAGGCATAAGCTAACATACTTTCTCTTCTTGGATCATATGCACTTATGATTGGAACTCTAGCAAGCATCCACAACTACTAAAGATCATTAAGGTAAAACCCAACCATAGCATTATAAGGCATCAAGTCCTCTTTACTCCCATACGCAAACAACCTACTTACTTGGGTATGTGCTTCTGTCACTCACGCCACCCACCATAAGAAAATCATGGACATATTGCAAACCCTACAGCGGGGATCCCTCACTCTTGCGCGACACGGAGAGCGCCATAGGACAACACCAATAATAAAACATGCAACTCAAATCAATCACGATCATCAATTAACCCATAGGACAAAATGGATCTACTCAAACATCATAGGATAGCCATACATCATTAGGAAATAATATATAGAGTTGGGAACCATGTTTAAGTAGAGATTACAGCAAGTAAAAGGGGGTTTACACCACTGCATAGAGGGGGGAAGAGTTTTTGATGATGGCGGTGAAGTTGTTGGTGTAGATTGCGGTGATGATGATGGCCACGGCGGCGTTCCGGCGCCACCGGGAGAGAGGGGAGAGATCCCCCCTTCTTATTCTTCTTCCTTGACCTTCTCCCTAGATGGTAGAAGGGTTTCCCCTCTGGTACATGGCCTCCATGGCATGGGAGGGGCGAGAGCCCCTCCGAGATTGTATCTGTCTCTCTGTCTCTGTGTTTCTGCGTTCCTGATTCTGTCCTTTCACCGTTTCTTAAATTCCCGGAGATCCGTAACTCCGATTGGGCTGAATTCTGGACACGATCTCTATCCGGATATTAGCTGTCTTGCGGCGAAATAAGGGCACCAACCGCCTCACGGGGTGGCCACGAGGGCCCAGGGCGCGCTTGACCCCCTGGGGCGCGCCCCCTGCCTCGTGGCCCCCTCAGGCATCGTCTCGCGTTGATTCTTATTCCTAAAAATCACATATATTCCAAAAAAATCTCTGTCGATTTTTATCCCCTTTGGACTCCGTTTGATATGGATTTTCTGCAAAACAAAAAACATGCAACAAACAGGAACTAGCACTGGGCACTGGATCAATATGTTAGTCCAAAAAATAGTATAAAAATTTGCCAAAAGTATATGAAAGTTATATAATATTGGCATGGAACAATCAAAAATTAAAGATATGATGGAGATGTATCACCATCCTTCTTCTCCGCCAAATACTTGGTGCGGTTCCGCTTCCAGTGACCAGTTCCTTTGCAGTAGAAACACTCGGTCTCAGGCTTAGGTCCAAACGTGGGTTTCTTCACCTGAGCAGCAAATGGCTTGTTGTTCTTCTTGAAGGTCCGCTTCTTCCCTTTACCCTTTTTCTTGGAGCTGGTGGTCTTGTTAACCATCAACACTTGATGTTCCTTCTTGATTTCTACCTCCGCAGCCTTTAGCATTGTGAAGAGCTCGGGAATCGTCTTATCCATCCCTTGCATATTATAGTTCATCACGAAGCTCTTGTAGCTTGGTGGCAGTGATTGAAGAACTCTGTCAATGACACTATCATCAAGAAGATTAACTCCCAGTTGAGTCAAGTGGTTGTGGTACCCAGACATTCTGAGTATATGTTCACTGACAGAACTATTCTCCTCCATCTTGCAACTGTAGAACTTATTGGAGACTTCATATCTCTCAATCCGGGCATTTGCTTGAAATATTAACTTCAACTCCTGGAACATCTCATATGCTCCATGACGTTCAAAACGTCGTTGAAGTCCCGGTTCTAAGCTATAAAGCATGGCACACTGAACTATCGAGTAGTCATGAGCTTTGCTCTGCCGGGTGCAGCAATGAGGATAATCCTCAAGTTACGGACCCAGTCCGTGTAGTTGCTACCATCATCTTTCAACTTTGCTTTCTCTAGGAACACATTAAAATTCAACGGAACAATAGCACGGGCCATCTATCTACAACAACATAGACATGCAAAATACTATTAGGTACTAAGTTCATGATAAATTAAAGTTCAATTAATCAAATTACTTAAGAACTCCCACTTAGATAGACATCTCTCTAATCATCTAAGTGATCACGTGATCCATATCAACTAAACCATGTCCGATTATCACGTGAGATGGAGTAGTTTTCAATGGTGAACATCACAACCGCTTAGTGATAAAGTAAAGCAATTACATGGCGATTGCATTTTATACAATAAAGGGACAACCATATGGCTCCTGCCAGTTGCCGATAACTGTGTTACAAAACATGATCATCTCATACAATAAAATTTAGCATCATGTCTTGACCATATCACATCACAACATGCCCTGCAAAAATAGGTTAGACGTCCTCTACTTTGTTGTTGCAAGTTTTACGTGGCTGCTACGGGCTGAGCAAGAACCGTTCTTACCTACACATCAAAAAAACCACAACGCGGTATAGTGATTTCTTTTTGATCTTCGGAAAGAACCCTGTTCATTGAATCTGATTCAACTAAAGCTGGAGAAACAGACACCCACTAGCCACCTTTGTGTGAAGCACGTCAGTAGAACCAATCTTGCATAAGCGTACGTGTAATGTCGGTCTGGGCCGCTTCATCCAACAATGTCGCTGAATCAAGAATCAACTAGTGACGGCAAGCAATATGTATATACCCACGCCCATAACTCCTTTGTGTTCTACTCGTGCATATAACATCTACGCATAAACCTGGCTTGGATGCCATTGTTGGGGAACACGATTATTTCAAAAAAATTCCTACGCACATGCAAGATTATGATGATGCATAGAAATGAGAGGGGACAGTATCGTCTACGTACCCTCGTAGACCGTAAGAGGAAGCGTTATGACAACGCGGTTGATGCAATCGTACGTCTTTATGATTGACCGATCTAGCACCGAAGGTACGGCACCTCCGTGATCTGCGCACGTTCGGCTCGGTGATGTCCCGCGAACTCACGATCTAGAAGAGCTTCGAGGGAGAGTTTCGTCAGCATGACGGCGTGATGACGGTGATGATGTTGCTACCGGAACAGGGCTTCACCTAAGCACCGCTACGGTATAGCCGAGGTGGATTATCGTGGAGGGGGGCACCGCACACGGCTAAAAGATCAATGATCAACTTGTGTGTCTATGGGGTACCCCCCCTCCCCTATATATAAAGGAGTGGAGGAGGGGGAGGGCCGGCACTCTCTATGGCGCGCCCTGGGGAAGTAATTCCCCCCTTCCAAGTAGGAGTAGGAGAGGAAGGAAGAAGGAGAGAGGGATGAAGGAAAGGGGGGCCTGCCCCCTCCCAATTTGGATTGGGCTTGGGGCGCGCCTCCCTCTTTTCCCTTCCCTCTCCTCTATTCCACTAAGGCCCAATAAGGCCCATATACTCCCCGGGGGGTTCCGGTAACCTCCCGGTACTCCAGAAAAATGCCTGAACCACTCAGAACCATTTCGATGTCCAAATATAGGCTTCCAATATATCGATCTTTATGCCTCGACCAATCTGAGACTCCTCGTCATGTCCGTGATCAAATCCGGGACTCCGAACTACCTTCGGTACATCAAAACACATAAACTCATAATATCGATCGTCGCCGAACGTTAAGCGTGCGGACCCTATGGGTTCGAGAAATATGTAGACATGACCGAGACATGTCTCTGGTCAATAAACAATAGCGGAACTTGGATGCCCATATTGGCTCCTACATATTCTACGAAGATCTTTATCGGTCAAACCGCATAACGGTATACTTTGTTCCTTTTGTCATCGGTATGTTACTTGCCCGAGATTCGATCGTCGGTATCTCAATTCCTAGTTCAATCTTGTTTCTGGCAAGTCTCTATACTCGTTATGTAATGCTACATCCCGTAACTAACTCATTAGCTACATTGCTTTCAAGGCTTATTGTGATGTACATTATCGAGAGGGCCCAGAGATACCTCTCCGACAAACGGAGTGACAAATCCTAATCTTGATTCATGCCAACTCAACAAACACCATCAGAGACACCTGTAGAGCACCTTTATAATCACCCAGTTACGTTGTGACGTTTGGTAGCACACAAAGTGTTCCTCCGGTATTTGGGGGTTGCATGATCTCATAGTCATAGGAACATGTATAGTTATGGAGAAAGCAATAGCAACAAACTAAACGATCATCGTGCTAAGCTAACGGATGGGTCAAGTCAATCAAATATTTCTCTAATGATGTGATCCCGTTAATAAAATGACAACTCATGTCTATGGTTAGGAAACATAACCATCATTGATTCAACGAGCTAGTCAAGTAGAGGCAAACTAGTGACACTCTGTTTGTCTATGTATTCACACATGTACTAAGTTTCCGGTTAATACAATTCTAGCATGAATAATAAACATTTATCATGATATAAGGAAATATAAATAACAACTTTATTATTGCCTCTAGGGCATATTTCCTTCAATTATAAACAAAACACATATCATGTGACGAATGAAAACATAGCTCCGAGTGAGGTTACCGATAATGTTGGAGACGAAAGAGGGGATGCCTTCTGGGGCATCCCCAAGCTTAGTTGCATGGATCCTCCTTAGATATTAACTTGGGATGCCTTGGGCATACCCAATCTTAGGGCCTTGTCACCCCTTATGCTTCTCATATCGACATCTCACCCAAAACTTGAAAACTTCAATCACACAAAACTTAACGGAACTTCGTGAGATAGGTTAGTACGATAAAGAGCAAACCATTTCACTTTGGTATTGTCAAAGATAAGATTCATAATTTTTCTCACACAATGCCTACTGTAGAATATAATTTCCATAATTTATATTGACCAATATAAGCCATAGAAACTAGAAAACAAGCAAACTATGCATTGAAAACAGAATCTGTCAAAACAGAACAGTCTGTAGTAATCTGTACTCCAACCATACTTCTATTACTCCAAAAATTCTGAAAAAATAGGAAAACCTGGGTGATTTGTATATTAATCTTCTGCGAAAATAATCAACATTTTATCACGCTTCTGTTAAAAATGAGAATTGTTTCCTGAGCGCAAAAGTTTCTGTTTTTTGGCAAGATCAAATCAACTATCACCGTAAGCCATCCCAAATGTCTTATTTGGCACTTTATTGAAACAAAAGCAATAAAAATGATTACTACAGTATCCTAATCATGTGAACACACAAAAATAGTAGGTAAAAGTGTTGGTTTGTCTCCCAACAAACGCTTTTCTTTAATGCCTTTTAGCTAGGCATGATAATTTCAATGATGCTCGCATAAAAGATAAGAGTTGAAACATAACAAGAGAGCATCATGAAGCACATGACAAACACATTTAAGGCTAACCCACTTCCTATGCATAGGGATTTTGTGAGCAAACAATTTATGGGAACAAGAATCAACTACCATAGGAAGGCAAAGCAAGCAAGACTTCAAGATTTTCAACACATAGAAAGGAAACTTGATATTGTTGCAATACCTACAAGCATATGTTCCTCTCTCATAATAATTTTCAGTAGCATCATGAATGAATTCAACAATATAACTATCAAATAAAGCATTATTTTCATGATCTACAAGCATGGAAATTTTATTACTCTCCACATAAGCAAATTTATTCTCATCAATAGTAATGGGAGAAAACTCAAAAAAATAACTATCATGTGATTGAAAATTAAAATCATGATGACAAGTTTCATGATTATCATTATTCTTTATAGCATACATGTCATCACCATAATCATCATAAATAGCAACTTTGTTTTCATAGTCAATTGCAACCTCTTCCGGAATAGTGGATTCATCACTAAATAAAGTCATGACCTCTCCAAAGCCGCTTTCTTTATAATCATCATAAATAGGAGGCATGCAATCATTATAACAAATTTGCACATCAAATCTTGGGGGACTAAAAATATCATCTTCATCAAACATAGCATCCCCAAGCTTATGGCTTTGCGTATCATTAGCATCATGGATATTCAAAGAATTCATACTAATAACATTGCAATCATGCTCATCATTTATACCAAACATTCTATTGAATTCTTCTTCTATCAATTGAGCACAATTTTCCGAATCATCATTTTCAAGGAAGATATTATAAAGGTGATCAATAATATGATGCAACCTCAATTCCATTTTTATGTACTTTTATTTTATAGACCAAACTAGTGATAAACAAGAAACTAAAAGATTCAATTGCAAGATCTAAAGATATACCTTTATGCACTCACCTCCCCGGCAACGGCGCCAGAAAAGAGCATGATGTCTACTAGGCAACTTTATTCTTGTAGACACGTGTTGGGCCTCCAAGCATAGAGTTTTGTAGGACAGTAGCAATTTTCCCTCAAGTGGATGACCTAAGGTTTATCAATCCGTGAGAGGTGTAGGGTGAAGAAGGTCTCTCTCAAACAACCCTGCAACCAAATACAAGAAATCTCTTGTGTCCCCAACACACCCAATACAATGGCAAATTGTATAGGTGCACTAGTTCGACAAAGAGATGGTGATAAAAGTGTAATATGGATGGTAGAAATATATTTTTATAATCTGAATAAATAAAAACATCAAGGTAGAAAATAGTAAACAGGCACAAAAACGGTATTGCAATGCTTGAAAATGAGGCCTAGAGTCCGTACTTTCACTAGTGCAATCTCTCAACAGTGCTAATATAATTGGATCATATAACCACCCCCTCAAAATGCGATGAAGAATCACTCCAAAGTTCCTATCTAGCGGAGAACATAAGAATAAATTGTTTGTAGGGTAGGAAACCACCTCAAAGCTATTCTTTTCGATCAATCTATCCTAGAGTTCATACTAAAATAACACGAAGCTATTCTTTCCGATCGATCTAACTAAGAGTTCGTACTAAAATAACACCAAAGCAAATTCAGATTCATAATATTCAATCCAACACAAATAACTTCAAAGAGTGCCCCAAGATTTCTATCGAAGAAACAAAGACAAGAACGTGCATCAACCCCTATGCATAGATTACCCCAATGTCACCTCGGGAATCCGCGAGTTGAGTGCCAAAACATATATCAAGTGAATCAATACAATACCCCATTGTCACCACGAGTATTCAATTGCAAGACATATATCAAGTGTTCTCAAATCCATAGAAGTATTCAATCCGTTAACAACGAAATCTCAAAGGAAAAAACTCAATTCATCACAACAAGATAAAGGGGAAAACACCATATAATCCGACTATATTAACAAAGCCCGCGATACATCAAGATCGTGACATCTCAAGAACAAGAGAGAGAGAGAGAGAGAGATTAAACACATAGCTACTTGTACAAACCCTCAGCCCCGAGGGTGAACTACTCCCTCCTCATCGTGGTGGCCACCGGGATGATGAAGATGGCCACCAGTGATGATTCCCCCTCCGTCAGGGTGCCGGAATGGGGTCTAGATTGGTTTTTGGTGGCTACAGAGCCTTGCGGCGGCGAAACTTCTGATCTAGTGTAACCCCGAGGGTTTCTGGAATTTTTGGGAATTTATAGGGTAAAGAGGGGGTGCGTGAGGCCACAGAGGTGGGCACAACCCACCTGGTCGCGACTGGGCCCCCAGGCGCGCCCTGGTGGGTTGTGCCCCCCTTGACGCACCCCCCCAGGTGCTTCTTTGACCCATCCTGGGTGTTCTGGTCCATAAAAAATCTCCAAAAAGTTTCGCGGTGTTTGGACTCTGTTTCGCGGTGTTTCGCACTGGGCACTAGGTCAATAGGTCAGTCCCAAAAATGGTATAAAGTTTCTATAAAATGATTGTAAAACATCCAAGAATGATGATATAACAGCATGAATACTTCATAAATTATAGATACATTGGAGACGTATCAACGAACCACCTCAAAGTTATCTTTCCGATCAATCTATTGAGCCATACCTATAAGTGTCACAAACAGCCTAGAGTTCATACTACAATAACACCAAATAATTTCAAATTCATAATATTCAATCTAACACAAGAACTTCAAAGAGTACCTCAAAGTTTCTATCGGAGAAAGTAGGACGAAAATGTGTATCAACCCCTATGCCTAGATTACCCCAATGTCACCACGGGAATCTGCAAGTGACTCAATTGAATACCCCATTGTCACCATGGGTATCCGCATGCAAGACATAGAAAAGGTGATCTCAAATCCAATATTCAATTTAGTAATAACGAAACCTTGAAGGGAAAGACTCAATTCATCACAACAAGATAGAGAGGGAAGAACACCATATGATCCAACTATATTAACATAGCTTATGATACATCAAGATCGTGTCAAATCAAGAACACAAGAGAGAGATAGAGAGATCAAACACATAGCTACCAGTACATACCCTTAGCCTCGGGGGTGAACTACTCACACATCACTACGAGAACGAAGAAAAAGTTGGTGATGATGGTGACGGAGGAGATGTCCCCGACCGGACACGTTGTTTATGAGCCGGCCGTGACTCTGTAAGCCGTTGGGCGTCGACCTATGTATATAAAAGGGACGACCCAGCGGTGTTGGGGAACGTAGTAATTTCAAAATTTTCCTACGCACACGCAAGATCATGGTGATGCATAGCAACAAGAGGGGAGAGTGTTGTCCACGTACCCTCGTAGACCGAAAGCGGAAGCGTTATATAAACGCGGTTGATGTAGTCGTACTTCTTCACGATCCGATCGATCAAGCACCGAAACTACGGCACCTCCGATTTCTAGCACACGTTCAGCTCGATGATGATCCCCGGACTCCGATCCAGCAAAGTGTCGGGGAAGAGTTCCGTCAGCACGACGACGTGGTGACGATCGTGATGTTCTACCGTCGCAGGGCTTTGCCTAAGCACCGCTACAATATTATCAAGGAGTATGGTGGAGGGGGGCATCGCACACGGCTAAGAGAACGATCATGAAGATCAACTTGTGTGTCTAGGGGTGCCCCCTGCCTCAGTATATAAAGGAGCCAAGGGGGGTGCGGCCGGCCCTAGTAGGAGGCGCGCAGGAGGAGTCCTACTCCTACCGGGAGTAGGACTCCCCTCCCTTTCCTTGTCCAAGTAGGAGAGGGGGGAGGAAGGGAGAGAGGAGAGGAAGGAAAGGGGGGCGCCGCCCCTCCCTCCTTGTCCAATTCGGACTAGGGGGAGAGGGGGCGTGCGGCCTGCCCTGGCTGCTCTTCTCCACTTTAGGCCCATGAGGCCCATTAACCCCCCCGGGGGGTTCCGGTAACCCCCCGGTACTCCGGTTTTATCGGAAACTTCCTCGGAACACTTCCGGTGTCCGAATATAGCCGTCCAATATATCAATCTTTATGTCTCGACCATTTCGAGACTCCTCGTTATGTCCGTGATCATATCTGAGACTCCGAACTAACTTCGGTACATCAAAACTCATAAACTCATAATATAACTGTCATCGAAACCTTAAGCATGCGGACCCTACGGGTTCGAGAACAATGTAGACATGACCGAGACACGTCTCCGGTCAATAACCAATAGCGGAACCTAGATGCTAATATTGGCTCCCACATATTCTACGAAGATCTTTATCGGTCAGACCGCATAACAACATACGTTGTTCCCTTTGTCATCGATATGTTACTTGACCGAGATTCGATCGTCGGTATCTCAATACCTAGTTCAATCTCGTTACCGGCAAGTCTCTTTACTCATTCCTTAATACATCATCTCGCAACTAACTCATTAGTTGCAATGTTTGCAAGGCTTATGTGATGTGCATTACCGAGAGGGCCCAGAGATACCTCTCCGATAATCGGAGTGAAAAATCCTAATCTCGAAATACGCCAACCCAACATGTACCTTTGGAGACACCTGTAGAGCTCCTTTATAATCACCCAGTTACGTTGTGACGTTTGGTAGCACACAAAGTGTTCCTCCGGCAAACAGGAGTTGCATAATCTCATAGTCATAGGAACATGTATAAGTCATGAAGAAAGCAATAGCAACATACTAAACGATCGAGTGCTAAGCTAACGGAATGGGTCAAGTCAATCACATCATTCTCCTAATGATGTGATCCCGTTAATCAAATGACAACACCTGTCTATGGTTAGGAAACATAACCATCTTTGATTAACGAGCTAGTCAAGTAGAGGCATACTAGTGACACTTTGTTTGCCTATGTATTCACACATGTATTATGTTTCCGGTTAATACAATTCTAGCATGAATAATAAACATTTATCATGAAATAAGGAAATAAATAATAACTTTATTATTGCCTCTAGGGCATATTTCCTTCAGTCTCCCACTTGCACTAGAGTCAATAATCTAGATCACACCGCCATGTGATTTAACATTAATAGTTCATATCACCATGTGATTAACACACATAGTTCACATCGTCATGTGACCAACACTCAAAGGGTTTACTAGAGTCAGTAATCTAGTTCACATCTATATGTGATTAACACCCAAAGAGTACTAAGGTGTGATCATGTTTTGCTTGTGAGAGATGCTTAGTCAACGAGTCTGCCAAAATTTAGATCCGTATGTATTTTGCAAATTTCTATGTCTACAATGCTCTGCACAAAGCTACTTTAGCTAATTGCTCCCACTTTCAATATGTATCCAGATGAAGACTTAGAGTCATCCGCATCAGTGCCAAAAACTTGTATCGACGTAATCCTTTTACGACGAACCTTTTGTCACCTCCATAATCGAGAAACATATCCTTATTCCACTAAGGATAATTTTGACCGATGTATAGTGATCTACTCCTAGATCACTATTGTACTCCCTTGCCAAAAAATAGTGTAGGGTATACAATAGATCTGGTACATAGCATGGCATACTTTATAGAACCTATGGCTGAGGCATAGGGAATGACTTTCATTCTCTTTCTATCTTCTGCCGTGGTCGGGCTTTGAGTCTTACTCAACTTCACACCTTGTAACACAGGCAAGAACTCTTTCTTTGACTGTTCCATTTTGAACTACTTCAAAATATTGTCAAGGTATGTACTCATTGAAAAACTTATCAAGCACCTTGATCTATCTCTATAGATCTTGATGCTCAATATGTAAGCAGCTTCACCGAGGTCTTTCTTTGAAAAACTCCTTTCAAAACACTCATTTATGCTTTGCAGAATAATTCTACATTATTTTTGATCAACAATATGTCATTCACATATACTTATCAGAAATGTTGTAGTGCTCCCACTCACTTTCTTGTAAATACAGGCTTCACCGCAAGTCTGTATAAAACTATATGCTTTGATCATCTCATCAAAGCGCATATTCCAACTCCGAGATGCTTGCACCAGTCCATAGATGGATCGCTGGAGCTTGCACATTTTGTTAGCACCTTTAGGATTGACAAAACCTTCTGGTTGTATCATATACAACTCTTATTTAATAAATCCATTAAGGAATGCAGTTTTGTTTATCCATTTGCCAGATTTCATAAAATGCGGCAATTGCTAACATGATTCGGACAGACTTAAGCATCGCTACGGGTGAGAAGGTCTCATCGTAGTCAATCCCTTGAACTTGTCGAAAACCTTTTGCGACAAGTCGAGCTTTGTAGACAGTAACATTACCGTCAGCGTCAGTCTTCTTCTTGAAGATCCATTTATTCTCAATTGCTTGCCGATCATTGGGCAAGTCAACCAAAGTCCATACTTTGTTTTCATACATGGATCCCATCTCAGATTTCATGGCTTCGAGCCATTTTGCGGAATCTGGGCTCACCATCGCTTCTTCATAGTTCGCAGGTTCATCATGATCTAGTAGCAGGTAATCCAGAACAGGATTACCGTACCACTCTGGTGCGGATCTTACTCTGGTTGATCTATGAGGTTCAGTAGTAACTTGTTCTAAAGTTTCATGATCATTATCATTAGCTTCCTCACTAATTGGTGTAGGTGTCACAGAAACCTGTTTCTGCGATGTACTACTTTCCAATAAGGGAACAGGTACAGTTACCTCATCAAGTTCTACTTTCCTCCCACTCACTTCTTTCGAGAGAAACTCCTTCTCCAGAAAGGATCCATTCTTAGCGACAAATGTCTTGCCTTTGGATCTTTGATAGAAGGTGTACCCAACAGTCTCTTTTGGGTATCCTATGAAGACACATTTCTTCGATTTGGGTTCAACCTTATCAAGTTGAAACTTTTTCACATAAGCATCACAGTCCCAAACTTTAAGAAACGACAGCTTAGGTTTCTCGCCAAACCACATTTCATACGGTGTCGTCTCAACGGATTTAGATGGTGCCCTATTTAACGTGAATGTAGCTGTCTCTAATGCATAACCCCAAAACGATAGTGGTAATCGGTAAGAGACATCATAGATCGCACCATATCTAATAAAGCACGGTTTTGACGTTTGGACACACCATTATACTGTGGTGTTCCAGGTGGCGTGAGTAGTGAAACTATTTCACATTGTTTTAACTGAAGGCCAAACTTGTAACTCAAATATTTTTACCTCTGCGATCATATCGTAGAAACTTTTATTTTCTTGTTACGATGATTCTCCACTTCACTCTGAAATTCTTTGAACTTTTCAAATATTTCAAACTTGTGTTTCATTAAGTAGATATACTCATATCGGCTCAAATCATCTGTGAAGATCAAAAAATAACGATACTTGCCGTGAGCCTTAACACTCATCGGACCGCATACATCAGTATGTATTATTTCCAATAAGTCAGTTGCTCGCTCCATTGTTCCAGAGAACAGAGTCTTAGTCATCTTGCCCATGAGGCATGGTTCGCAAGCATCAAGTGATTCCAAAAGTCCATCAGCATGGAGTTTCTTCATGCGTTTTACACCAATATGACCTAAACGGCAGTGCCACAAATAAGTTGCACTATCATTATTAACTTTGCATCTTTTGGTTTCAATATTATGAATATGTGTATCACTACGATCGAGATCCAACGAACCATTTTCATTGGGTGTGTAACCATATAAGGTTTTATTCATGTAAACAGAACAACAATTTATTCTCTTACTTAAATGAATAACCGTATTGCAATAAACATGATCAAATCATATTTATGCTCAACGCAAACACCAAATAACACTTATTTAGGTTCAACACTAATCCCGAAAGTATAGGGAGTGTGCGATGATGATCATATCAATCTTGGAACTACTTCCAACACACATCGTCACCTCACCCTTTAACTAGTCTTTGTTCATTCTGTAACTCCCGATTCAAGTTACTAATCATAGTAACTGAACTAGTATCAAATACTGAGGGGTTGCTATAAACACTAGTAAAGTACACATCAATAACATGTATATCAAATATACTTATGTTCACTTTGCCATCCTTCTTATCCGCCAATCACTTGGGGTAGTTCCGCTTCCAGTGACCAGTCCCTTTGCAGTATAAGCATTTAGTCTCAGGCTTAGGACCAGACTTGGGCTTCTTCACTTGAGCAGCAACTTGCTTGCCGTTCTTCTTGAAGTTCCCCTTCTTCCCTTTGCCCTTTTCTTGAAACTAGTGGTCTTGTCAACCATCAACACTTGATGCTCTTTCTTGATTTATACCTTCATCGATTTCATCATCATGAAAAGCTCGGGAGTCGTTTTCGTCATCCCTTGCATACTATAGTTCATCACAAATTTCTACTAACTTGGTGATGGTGACTAGAGAATTCTGTCAATCACTATCTTATCTGGAAGATTAACTCCCACTTGATTCAAGCGATTGTAGTACCCAGACAATCTGAGCACATGCTCACTAGTTGAGCGATTCTCCTCCATCTTTTAGCTATAGAAATTGTTGGAAACTTCATATCTCTCAACTCGGGTATTTGCTTGAAATATTAACTTCAACTCCTGGAACATCTCATATGGTCCATGACGTTCAAAACGTCTTTGAAGTCCCGATTCTAAGCTGTTAAGCATGGTGCACTAAACTATCAAGTAGTCATCATATTGAGCTAGCCAAACGTTCATAACGTCTGCATCTTCTCCTGCAATAGGTCTGTCACCTAGCGATGCATCAAGGACATAATTCTTCTGTACAGCAATGAGGATAAACCCCAGATCACGGATCCAATCCGCATCATTGCTACTAACATCTTTCAACACAATTTTCTCTAGGAACATATCAAAATAAACATATGAAAGCAATAACGCGAGCTATTGATCTACAACATAGATATGCTAATACTACCAGGACTAAGTTCATGATAAATTAAAGTTCAATTAATCGTATTACTTAAGAACTCTCACTTAGATAGACATCCCTCTAATCCTCTAAATGATCACGTGATCCAAATCAACTAAACCATGTTCGATCATCACGTGAGATGGACTAGTTTCAATGGTGAACATCACTATGTTGATCATATCTACTATATGATTCACGCTTGACCTTTCGGTCTCCGTGTTCCGAGGCCATATCTGCATACGCTAGGCTCGTCAAGTTTAACCTGAGTATTCCGTGTGTGCAAAACTGGCTTGCACCCGTTGTAGATGGACGTAGAGCTTATCACACCCGATCATCATGTGGTGTCTGGGCACGACGAACTTTGGCAACGGTGCATACTCAGGGAGGACACTTTTATCTTGAAATTTAGTGAGAGATCATCTTATAATGCTACCGTCAATCAAAGCAAGATAAGATGTAAAAAGATAAACATCATATGCAATCAAAGTATGTGACATGATATGGCCATCATCATCTTGCGCCTTTGATCTCCATCTCCAAAGTACTGTCATGAACTATATCGTCACCGACATGACACCATGATCTCCATCATCTTGATCTATATCAATGTGTCGTCACATGGTTGTCTCGCCAACAATTGCTCTTGCAACTATTGCTATCGCATAGCGATAAAGTAAAGCAATTATTGGGCACTTGCATCTTATGCAATAGAGAGAGAACCATAAGAATTTTGCCAGTTGCCGATAACTTCAACAAAACATGATCATCTCATACAACAACTTATATCTCATCACGTCTTGACCATATCACATCACAACACGCCCTGCAAAAACAAGTTAGACGTCCTCTACTTTGTTGTTGCAAGTTTTACGTGGCTGCTACTGGGCTTAGCAAGAACCGTTCTTACCTACGCATCAAAACCACAATGATAGTTCGTCAAGTTGGTGCTGTTTTAACCTTCGCAAGGACCGGGGTTCAACTAAAGTTGGAGAAACTGACACCCGCCAGCCACCTGTGTGCAAAGCACATCGGTAGAACCAGTCTCGCGTAAGCGTACGCGTAATGTCGGTCCAGGCCGCTTCATCCAACAATACCGCCGAACCAAAGTATGACATGCTGGTAAGCAGTATGACTTATATCGCCCACAACTCACTTGTGTTCTACTCGTGCATATAACATCAACACATAAAACCTAGGCTCTGATACCACTGTTGGAGAATGTAGTAATTTCAAAATTTTCCTACGCACACGCAAGATCATGGTGATGCATAGCAACGAGAGGGGAGAGTGTTGTCCACGTACCCTCGTAGACCGAAAGGGGAAGCGTTATATCAACGCGGTTGATGTAGTCGTACTTCTTCACGATCCGACCGATCAAACACTGAAACTACGGCACCTCCGAGTTCTAGCACACGTTCAGCTCGATGATGATCCCCGGACTCCGATCCAGCAAAGTGTCGGGGAAGAGTTCCGCCAGCACAACGGCGTGGTGACGATCTTGATGTTCTACCGTCGCAGGGCTTCGCCTAAGCACCGCTACAATATTATCGAGGAGTATGGTGGAGGGGGGCACCGCACACGGCTAAGAGAACGATCACGAAGATCAACTTGTGTGTCTAGGGGTGCCCCCTGCCTCCGTATATAAAGGAGCCAAGGGGGGGTGCGGCCGGCCCTAGTAGGAGGCGCGCAGGAGGAGTCCTACTCCTACCGGGAGTAGGACTCCCCTCCCTTTCCTTGTCCAAGTAGGAGAGGGGGAAGGAAGGGAGAGAGGAGAGGAAGGAAAGGGGGGGGGCGCCGCCCCTTCCTCCTTGTCTAATTCGGACTAGGGGGAGAGGGGGCGCGTGGCCTGCCCTGGCTGCCTTTCCTCTTCTCCACTTTAGGCCCATGAGGCCCATTAACCTCCCGGGGGGTTTCGGTAACCCCCCGGTACTCCGGTTTTATCCGAAACTTCCCCAGAACACTTCCGGTGTCCGAATATAGTCGTCCAATATATCAATCTTTATGTCTCGACCATTTCGAGACTCCTCGTTATGTCCGTGATCATACCCGAGACTTCGAACTAACTTCGGTACATCAAAACTCATAAACTCATAATATAACTGTCATCGAAACCTTAAGCGTGCGGACCCTACGGGTTCGAGAACAATGTAGACATGACCGAGACACGTCTCCAGTCAATAACCAATAGCGGAACCTGGATGCTCATATTGGCTCCCACATATTCTACGAAGATCTTTATCGGTTAGACCGCATAACAACATACGTTGTTCCCTTTGTCATTGGTATGTTACTTGCCCGAGATTCGATCGTCGGTATCTCAATACCTAGTTCAATCTCGTTATCGGCAGGTCTCTTTACTCGTTCCTTAATACATCATCTCGCAACTAACTCATTAGTTGCAATGCTTGCAAGGCTTATGTGATGTGCATTACCGAGAGGGCCCAGAGATACCTCTCCGACAATCGAAGTGACAAATCCTAATCTCGAAATATGCCAACCCAACATGTACCTTTGGAGACACCTGTAGAGCTCCTTTATAATCACCCAGTTACGTTGTGACGTTTGGTAGCACACAAAGTGTTCCTCCGGCAAACGGGAGTTGCATAATCTCATAGTCATAGGAACATGTATAAGTCATGAAGAAAGCAATAGCAACATACTAAACGATCGAGTGCTAAGCTAACGGAATGGGTCAAGTCAATCACATCATTCTCCTAATGATGTGATCCCGTTAATCAAATGACAACACCTGTCTATGGTTAGGAAACATAACCATCTTTGATTAACGAGCTAGTCAAGTAGAGGCATACTAGTGACACTTTGTTTGTCTATGTATTCACACATGTATTATGTTTCCGGTTAATACAATTCTAGCATGAATAATAAACATTTATCATGAAATAAGGAAATAAATAATAACTGTATTATTGCCTCTAGGGCATATTTCCTTCAGGCGGTAGCTTAGGGCAAGAAACAACAGATCATAAGCTAGGTCAAGCGTATTCGCTCCCTGGTAATCGAGACATAAGCAATACCACCTCAAACCGGATTAGGCCTTTACCTTCACTGCAAGGGGCCGAACCAGTATAAACTCCTTGTGTCCTTTGTCTCATTTAACCCCTTTAAGCTAACCCTGTTGCAATGGCTCCACGACTAAGTCCTTCTACTAGGACATCTGCCATGATAATTCCACGACATGCAGCATCCCCGTGCCACTGGAGGAGAGGGAGAAGGGGGGCCCTCCTTCTTATTCTTCCTTGGCCCTCCGGGGGGAGAGGGACCTCTCCCCTAAATTTAATCTCTCTATTCGTTGTTGTTTTCTAGCAAAAATTGTTTCTTATATTCCCGGAGATCTGTAACTCTAATTAGGCTGAAATTTTGAGTGGGTTTTTATCCAGAAATTATCTTTCTTGCGGCAAATTAAGGACTCCAACCGACTTACAAGGTGCCCACAAGGCATCCCAGCGCAGCTAGGAGGTAGATCACGCCCTATTGCCTTGTGGGGCCCTCGAGCACCGCCTTGCGTTGATTCTTCCTCCCAAAAAACACATATATTCCATAAAAAATCTTGTAAATTTTTATCGTGTTTGAACTTCGTTCGGTATGGATTTTATGTGAAACAATAAACATGCAAAAAAACCAGGAACTAGCACTAGGCAAGTCAGTCCATAAAAATAATATAAAAGTGCAACAAAACCATATGAAACTATTGTAAACATGGCATGAATACTTCATAAATTATAGATACATTGGAGACGTATCACGTGTGCATAGGCGTGATTTTATTTTGCTTTCTTACTATGTTTCCCAACAATGGCATCATGACTAGTTATATGAGAGCATCTCCAACAGGCGCGCTAAACAGGCGCCGCGCCGTAAATAGACCCACTTTAGCGCGCGCAACCTGGCGGATGGCTCCAGCGGGCGCGCAATAACCGCGCGCGCGGTATAACCAGTTGGGCGCGCGGCAGGAAGCAGTACCTCGCGCGGTGTATTTGCGGCGCCCGCTTCCGCGCGCGGCACACTCGACGCTCGCGCTGCGCTCTTCTTCTCCCCCTCCAAAGCCCCGCGCGCGCCGGCGCCGGCAACCCGCACCCATGGACGCATGCGCTGGCACCCCGCTCACCCCGTCCTATAGCCGCGACCCCCCCGCCCCCGTCGCCGCCGCCACAAACCCTAGCCCGGGTGGCGTTGGCCTCGCCTCTGCCAGAGCTCCTCCGACCAGCGGCCTCGCGCGTGGCCTCTTCATGTCGCCGCGGATGACCTCGGCGGCGGGTGGCGTCGCGCCGGCGCCGGCCCGAGCCGCCGCCCCCTCCTCCTCAAAGCTCCCTAATGCGGCGCGGCCAAAGGGCAAGACATCGGCGAAGAAAAACAAGGTGGCGGACGGCTCCGCACCTCCAAGGCGAGGAAGAAGCTTGCGGGGCGTGCGACAGGCGCGACGGCTGCCGAAGCGCCGGCAAGCTCACTCCTTGAGCCGGCGGCCGACGCGCACAACATGTTCGATGAAATGCCTCCAAGGTAAAAAAATCTAACTTTTCATTTTTTTTGTTATTTTTGAATGCATTCGTCACATATAGATAGCTTATTTGCATTGTGCAAAAAAATTGTAGTCTCAATGATGATGCATACATGTCAACGATGGGTGTTGGCTCCAACAATTCGCATTGGTCTCAAACCAATGACATGCATTTTGAAGACCATGAGTTCGAGGTGGACGAGGAGGGTGAGGGCATTGTTGACGCACCGAAAGGAAGAGCGGGCAATTACACCAACGCCGATGACATCTTACTATGCAATACTTGGTTGCAAGTGTCGAGGGATCCATCCGTTGGAGGTGATCAAAGTAGAGATGCTTATTGGAACCGGATGAAGGAACACTTTGATGCTCGCAACATGAGTGGAATTGACCGCTCCAACCGATCACTTAGGTCCCGGTGGTCGATAATCAACTCGGATTGTCAAAGGTGGGCGGCCTGTCAAAAGGAGGTTGACAAGTTGAACCCAAGTGGCACAAATGAGGACGATAGAGTAAGTGCCATTTCATCTTACATGTTGGTGCTAACTTGCTTTGTTTTGCTTGTTGTTGGTGCTAACTTGCTTTGTTTTCATGTAGTACAACATTGCGCAAAACTTGTTCAAAGAAGAGGAGAGGAAAACCAAGAAGGGGAAGATCAAGAAAGGAAGGGTATTTACTTTGCCTCATTGCTATGAAGTGTTGAAGGATGATGAGAAATGGAAGAAGCGTGAAGATTTGGATGATTTGCATTTGAGCGACAAACGGAAGCGAACAATTAAGTTGGATGATGATGATGATGAGGATGATGCATCAAGTGATGACGGCAAGAGAAGCCCCGCACCCAACTCGGTTTCATACTCGAAGCCAAAGCGACCGGATGGGTGCAAGAAAGACAAAACCGAAAAGAAGAAGAGGAAAGGAGATGATGAGCTCAAAAATGCTATGGAAGCTATTGTGAAGGCAAGAAAAGAAGCCAATGAGGTGAGGAAAATGGCAAGGACCCAAGATGCCGCGACCGAGGAGAGAAGGTTGGCGGCCGAGGAGAGGAGGGTGGTGGCCGAGGAGAGGAAGGTGGCTTTGGAGGAGAGGAAGGTGAGCAATGAGGAGCAAACTAGATTGTTGGAATGGGAGAAGCACTTGTTCTTCTTGGACACAACTAACCTCAATGCGGCGCAAAAGGAGTATGTCAATCTTGTCCAAGAAGAAGTCTTGATCCAAAAAAGAGCCATCGTTCATGCAATGGGTGGCGGTGGCCTCGGCGCCATGGGTGGCGTGGGTGGCTTCGGAGGTACCGTGGGCGGTTTAGGTGCAATGGGAGGCATGACTGGCTTTGGAGCACCCCCCGACGCTATGGCCACCATGGGAGGCATGGGTGCACCTTCGGCCGCCATGGGCGGAATGTCTTTTGATGTGCCTCCTCGCACACATTCCCATGAAGATGTCGTTGAAGATCTTGCCAACATCGTCGGAGCTTCACGTGATGCGGTGCGCGATGAGGAGAGGGAGGAAGATTCCTCTTCGGAGGCGGAAGCATCGTCTTCCGAAGATGAGGACGAGGATGAAGACGAGGACGAGGACAAGGAATGATGTGTCTTTCATTTGTGTATTGAACTTGATTTGCATTTTAAACTTGGTTGGATGAACTTGTGGGCATGATTTTAAACTTGTGGGCATGAACTTCATCAACTTGTTTGTGTGCAATTTTTATTGTGTTGAAAATGTTTATCATTTTATGTTAAAAATGCCATATGCAATGCACCGGCGAGTCGCGCGCGCTGCATTTTTGCGCGCTGCTGGAGCGGCGCACGCGCGCTGCATTTTAGCGCGGCTGCTGGAGCCAGCGCTGCGCACCGCGCCAAACCAGGCGATGCGCGCGTGGCATATCTGTTTTTTGCGCGCGGCGCGACCGGCGCCTGTTGGAGATGCTCAGTAGATGCAGGTTGCAATCTAGATCACATGTGGATGTGAGAGTTTGATGTCCTTGCCATGCTTCCCTCGAGTGTTGCTTCGGTTCAATTCATCGATAGTATGATGTAGCTTTGCTACAAGGTTCTAACAATCGATCAACTCTGGTTGTCGATGATTTGCTAACAGTTTAGAGCTTCATCATAGTCGAGAATAGTGAACCAGCGTACACAAGAGAGTGTCGTAGATGGATGATCTTCTTTGCTAACAGTTTAGAGCTTCATCATAGTCGAGAATAGTGAACCAGCGTACACAAGAGAGTGCCGTAGATGGATGATCTTCTAAGGGGTCATGCGTATTAGACGAAGTTTAGTATGGGACTAGAGATTTTAATTAAGTCTCTTCTTTCACTCACCCCGAAACTTAATCTAGCATCAAGAATTATCGTCTTATGTTGTGGACGTAGGTAGCTAATATTATTGTTAAAACTGGTTAACCACATAACTAATGGTTGGAGCAACGAAATTGCCACGTTAATGTAAATATCATAGAGATACCCTACAAGTTAGAGGCGACGATGGCAAGCGTACACGGAGGACCCCGAAGTGGAGAAGGTGTACTAAGGGGAGGGACGAGGAGCTATAATTCCGTGCCACGGTAAAATTGTTAAATTTGGTACCATGACAGCGTTTTCTGAAATGGTCGCCACGGCAACGTTTTCTAAAATTGCCGCCACAGCAGCATTTTTAAAACGGTTGCCACGACAACAAAATATTGGCCGTCACGACGCTTCAACTGAAGATTGAAGATGGGCATGAAGGATTCCCGGCGCCTAGGGCTATACCATATCATACTTTTATGAATTGCCTGAGATGTTTATTCCTTTTTTGTTCGCACCCTTTGATTGCGCAGTAGTCAATTATTAGGGTAATCTCTCACAACTAAAATAAAAATTAAAAGTGCTCTTCCCGTTGTTGCAACCATCTACGACATTCTAGCATCTCAGAGTACATCCCACATGAGTACAAACGAGATGAGATGTGTAAGACGAAGATGGTCAGACAATGCATGCAGATAGTACTCAATTATCTTGAAGTTTTGACAGAATCGTTCTGAGCTCGGAAAATCAAGCATCAAAAGATGAACAAGATTGATATTGAGATATGATCGGCAAAAGTTTGCCCATTGGTCAAAATTCTCGTCATCAATGGCTACGAACTAGATTTAGATCTTCAGTCACTCACTATCAATTATGAGATATATTGATTTGAGTGGGAGCATAATTATGTATTAATTAGGTTTAATCACTAGTGCAAATTAATTATGAACAATGTCTATGTGTAGTTTGCAATATAATTATAAAATTATGGCTCACAATTCCACCTTTGTTGTTGAAATTGATTGATTGTTATTTATCTAGTTGAATCTTTTATGATTGAGAGGATTGTCCTTTAAGAGTGTCAAGAAGGATTTTTCCTTACTGCATACTTCCAATGTTCTCCTGCTAATGTTATGGATGATGATACTTGCGTCTTTCAATCCAAAAGGCTAAGAATTACATTACGGTTTACTTGCTTCCAAGAAACCTGAATTTCAAAATGTTTGGAATAGTTATGTGATATTTTTGCAACTAAAAATTGTTTTCAAAAACAAACAAAGGTTAAAAGATATATATTATCTAAAGAAGTGATTTGCTTGCAAGTTCTAGTGAAGCATTCAACTATGTTTGAGACTAAAATTTGTAAGATCCGTAAGAACTCCAGTCATGAGTTGATGGTAAGAACTTAAAGAACAAAACCAAAGGATTTATCTATCTTCAAGGATGACCGAAGTAGGTATTTATATTTACTAATTGAGACATAAATCTAGATCTTTTGAAATGTTTCAAAAAATTCTAAAAACAAAGTAGAAATTATTGCAACAAGAAAACTATGTTTCTACAATTGGATTGTTGAAAAGTATATTTGAGTTACGAATTTAGCAAATGTCTGTTTTATAGCTTGCACCTCCTAGAAACAATACTAAGAGTAGAGTGTTTTGAATAGATGTAATCAAGCTATGTATAACATGGTGCAATCAAAGATGACATTAATTATTTCACCAATATGACCATTGTGACAAGATTGTATTTACGTTGCAATTACTAAATATTTCAATTATGAGATATAATTAATGAATGTCAAAAGTGACCATGAGATGTCAAGGTTGTATATTTGATACGGTCCAATGTAAGTTCTGACGACAGCTTAACCGGCACGTTCGTACATGCCCTTAAGGCAAGCCCAAATCCATCGGTGGGAAGCTGTATTCCAGAAACAAAATTGTTTGCTTCATTTTATTAACAATTTATTAGGGAGCCATTAGCTTTCTGTATTTGGGCGTGGGATAGTTATTTATGTGTTTAGAATTCGTTTCATTTTAATCAAAAAATGAACGTGGTGCCAGTAATGAAAAAAAGTGCAGTGCTTGCTGCAAGAAACTTTGTCTTGCTGTTTTAAGTTTGCTGTTGGACATAAATACAATCTTCGTTTGTTACTATTGCGACGAAGCCAGCCTTTGATTCAACATCAAACAAGCACAATCGTTCCCAAAGACATAATCCCATGAGCACCAAGCAAACAAGGTCTCCCTCTCAAGAAGTCAAACAAGTAAATGAATGTTGGTCAAATCCAGGCCCGCGAGATCAAAGCCCGAAGGCGTCAAGACGAGCAGACATATGCAGACCACCTGTATCGGTACTCTCCGTGCACAGTACCATGCTTCCTTCCTCCCTCGATCCAGAGCATCGGCTTGTTGTGCACGGCACAGATTCAAAACAGAAATGAAGATGCAGACAGAAGCAATAACTTTTTTCGGTTGATCAGATAATTGTAGTCTGTATTTTGGTCAACACAACAGTCAAGTTTCTGTACAGGTTTATCCTCACCTCAACCAAAGCAAAGAATAATCGCCTTTGAAGCAAGATACAAGAAAACATCCCAGGGAGAACCGAAAGCAGAAAAGAAACAGTAAAAAATCAGTAAAACATTGGTGTATTGGGCAGGCTCAGAAGGATCCATTGGTTTCTCTCAATCAGGAGGAGGAAAACTAAGTTCCCGTCCCTCAGAAAATCCCTTTACCGTTGCGCATCACAGCCGCCAACAAGATTGAGCCAAAAATAAAAGGCAAGAGCGAAAACGACGAGCAAAAACAAGCGAACTTGTAGCTCAGGGGCTACAAGAAGAGATGCATCGTGCTCAACTGCTCATGGGGGAGGGGACGGCGGCGCAAGGGGAGGAAGTTGGTCGGCCGATAGGTTACATTGTGAAGTTAGGAACCTTCAGCTTATATAGGAGAGACTGGTGGGCTAGGGTTCGGGGGAGGGTTTGGATGGTTAGGGCCTCTTTGGGCTTCACCTTCTGCTTTGTGAAGGCCCATTCTATCCGGTACGAGGAGGGTTCCGCTAAAAAGAAAAACAGTGTAAAGAGTAGGCAAAAAAAATGCATTGGTCCCGTCTTCCTCTCTTTGTCGAAGTGTAAAAAATCTAGCTGTTTGCCACATCTCCTTGTCGTCTCTACTTCGGGCTGGGGGCAGCTAAAAATACACTTAGACTAGAAAAAGCTAAAATATACACTTATTTTAACCAACTCCTCATTTTTTAGGGAATGGCCTTGTGCGCACTTTGTTCATGCTCAAATGACAGTTGTATCGAACAAAATGTCCGGTAAAACAAAGCTAGGAGAATTGATGTTCCACCCACCACTACTTTTGAGCAGGGCTGAGCCGGCAAAATCAGGAACCCTGTGCCAAACTTTAAAATGAGGCCTATCTTTATAAAACTAGCAATAGTATATCTAGGCCTAGTCTTGACACGTGTGAGCCTCTCTGTCAATTTGATAAAATGAGGCCTCTCCACATATATATTTTTAGAAGGCTTGCTTATATTTCAGTAACAACTACAATATTGAACATATCATATAAATATTATCTTTTCTCATAAGTTATACTATATAATAACCGGATGGAAACTACTCATCATCTTATTATGACAATGTTGAATTGAAGCAAACAGCTGGTACATTTTCTTTCTGTACCCAGACATTACTTTGTACATGGTATCTTAGTATGAAAGATGACACTGAAAATACGCAACTTATAAAATGAAGTTGAAATAAAAGCACCTGAAGGATCAAGACTAGGTCTGTCGCCTATGTCCTGTTGTGCTGTTGCTGCAAGAATAAAACCATGCCTTAATAACACGAATCCAAATCCCACGGGACCTTGCCTTTGGAGAGTTGGACAGCCCCAAAAGATGTGGCTGCCAACAATCCCTTTCCGCTGCCCACCTTCTTGAACTCTCTCTAAAACGTATTGAATATGAGGATTAGGGGAGAACTAAGGGAGCAATACTATGGAATCAGATGGAGAGTAGGGAGAAAAACGAACAAACCTAGTAGAATAAAAAAATTGTGATCTTTGGGATGCCTTCGTCACGTGTTCGAGGAGGAAGAAGAAGTTTTTGGTGGTGTCGTCCTGACTGATGACTCGATCAGCATCGCGGAGGAAGAGAGGAAAAGAAGATCACGAGCCGCCACTGCAGCGTGGTCGCCGGAGGTTTGGATCTCCTCGAAACGAACGGTTTGACAGGGGACTATGGGCTGTTGAATCGAATCGGTGGCCTGCTGGCTACTTCATCTCGCACATTGCATGCACAGCCCAAAAGTGAATTAAGCTGCCAGCCAGCCACTGGGCCCGCTCGTGTGCAGTGGGCTGCAGTTTCGAAAATCGGGGCCCCTGGAAAGTGGAGGCCCTGTGCGGGCGCACAGGTGGCACACCCAAGGTTGTCAGAATCGCGATTCTGTTATACGATTCTACGACTTTATGATCCAAACTAACCCCTATGATTCTACGATTTTACTTCATAGAATCTACGTTTCTACGATCCTAATAGTGAAGATTCTACGATTTGCGATCCTACCATTGGAGCTCCGATCCGATTCAAAATCACGATTCTGACAACCTTGGGCACACCCATGGGCTCGGGCCTGCTTTTGAGTCATGCACACATCTGAAAATATTATGTGACATCAGATTAGCTTCCCTAAGGCAGCGAGTGAAAATCATTGAGCCGATTTCTATGAACCCTCCGAAAACAGTCTGCAAGAATTGTCGTATAGGAACTTCACACTTCGGTTACTCGATTGCATGCTTGTATAATCTCTAGGGAATCTGTCTCCATTATGACATGCTTGCATCCCAGCTCTTCCACCACTCTGAGGCCCCTTGGCATAGTTATAGCCTTTGTTGTCTTACATTCATGTAACCAACTTTTTCGTTGATATTTCCCGTCCCACCTCATTCCACCCCCATGTATGGGGAGAAACACAACTCTCCCCCATTTTCGGTGATCGTCGCTGCTTCCTGCAACTGTGCTCGAACTCTGCCACTTCTTGCTTGCGAAAATGGGGGTTACGTAAGAGTTGCTTTAACATTTTGTCAAGATTTTTGAGCCCACACATGGCACCCATGCTCTATATTTGCAAAGTGATTTTGTATACACAGTGTAAAGTGTGGGAAAAAAACAGTTAATGGAATCTTGTGCTACAACAAGTACAAGGTCACACAAGAAAGTACACGACATGTTGTGCAAAGATATGACCACGTGTGCTCCGAAAATAAAAAAAGTGTAATTTTAGTGACATGATATTACATATCCATTCGATCTACACATTTTAATGAAGTACGTTTTAAAGCATATTGTGATAAGACACTTGTTTGAAAAATGTTTGCTCCTATATCATTTTTGCACTCTTGTGATGAAAATTAGCCTCTATATTGCAACTATGTGAATGCCTCTGCTTTCACTACATCTATAAAATTTATATGTACCTAGAAGTGCAAATTTATTAACCATTGGCTACTCACTACTAAATAATAAAACATTGTACTTTCATATTATGTCTACAGTATGCAAGATTGTACTTTCTACCCAATTTTTATATGCATGTTGGGTCTTACATTTGAAGTAATGATTGCATTAGGTGATAGTCAAATTGGCTTTGCCAGGATGATGAAAATGTTCAAACCTTAAGTCATGGGTTAATACTCGATCCCACAAAAAAAGAAACCGAAATCTGATGAACACAATGACAAACAGGAAAAGGAAAATATCATTGTTCACTTTTAGTTTGATATAAATATCCTAATATGTTAGTTTGTGATTTACTTACCCATACTACGGGCGAACTCTGGGCGTGCGCGAAGGACTCCGCTAGGCTATGGCTTGCTGCTCACTCCCCCACGGCGATGCTCCGTCGTGCTTGAGCGAGCGGAAGAAGAAAGGAACACGATGATTTACCCAGGTTCGGGGCACCTTGCGGTGTAAGAACCTATTCCTACTTTGTGGTGGATTGCCTCGCGAGGAGGATGAGTACGAACTAGTACAAGGGGTGAGCTGCCTCGCGAGGGCTCGGGGGGTGAATGGATTCGGTGGTCTCTACCGATCTCACTTCTCTCTCCCTCCCTCTCTACGGTGGAGGCTGGCCTATACTTATACTGGCCCGATCCTCTTCCCCCAAGGCTCTAGGCGGGAAGGGATACCACAGCGGCCAATTTTGAAGGAGGAAAGTAGTACCCCTTATCTTGACTAAAAGGTGGTTTTCGCCTGCAAAGCTTCTGGCCGTGACGCGCGGGTGGGCTCGGTGATGACCTCCGTCCTGACGTGCCCGTGGTCTTGGTCTCGTTGCACCAGAATGGCAACCTTTGGGGGATTCCTCGGGAACCCGTGTACGTCCTTGCCTCCTTAGCACCAAAGAGAAAAGTGTCCTTGCCTGCGCCCGCTGGCGCCCTCCTGGCTCCGCTCATCATGGCTCACGGTCACCACGCGCCTCATGAGGCTGGGTGGCGAGCCTAGGAGTATCCGCCCTCGTGAGGCCACCTCAGGAGACGAGGGCCCTCACGAAGGTATTGCTCATGAAGACGTGGCGCTGGGCCGTACTGGGCCTTTGACGATGGCACGCATGGGCCGCAGGCAGACGGGCCTGGGTACCCCCGGTCCCAGAGCCCCCGACATCTGTGTTATAATTTGATAAAATGTTTGGTAAGTAAATTAATATGCAATTGATCTCAAAGATAAGTAAATTAAGATGATTGATTAGCATACTGGGTAAGGTGCGGACAAAGGATGTGATGGGACAAAAAACAAAAAAAATCGATCGAGAGACATGGTGGGAAGGGAGAGAACCGGTAGACGAAGCGTTATGCTGACAGAAAAAGGAACACTACTCTTTTTTTAAATAGTATATATAGATAGATAAAGTAGATAGAGAAGGGAAGTAGTAGATATTTGGCATAGTTCATAGCAAATATTTCCAATTTAGTTATCGTGCTGTATTTTTATGACACGACAAGATGTTAACGTCGATATCTTGTCTTCTTATGACACGATGAGATGTTAATGACGTTGATATCTTGTCTTCGTAAAATTTGCGACGGTGTCATGGTATACTGTTCTCTCGGCTCAGCGCTTGGAGTGGTAACCATGGTGCTCAATCTACACACATTCGCTACCACCCAATGTCTAATCAAGCTTCATCGGGACAGAACTTTTTTTGTTGTTGCAGTTTTTAAATTCTAGAACCTGTAATAGATTGATGTATATGACTTGATTTGCTCGGTACAAAACAAATCGACTTTTCAATTTATGCAGGAAGGATCCGTCCACAAAGCATGACATTTCATTTTCTCGGAAGTTGGCCTACGCGTTATTCCTAATCCTCTCAATGCAGCACCAACAACAAAAGCAACCCAAAGACAAGCAGTTAAAAAAACAAAACAAAAAATGCCTTTCTTTATTAATAACAGCAGGAGCATTTACATCACTCATACTCACTACAACGGCATCGCTGAAGCAGGACCCCGAACAACAGTCAGACAAGCACACTGCCGTCACCATTTGTTGTTAGGTCAGCCCAAAAATTGTGCTTCCAGCAGCAAAAAAAGAGAAAAAAAACATTTGGTTACATGGCGCCTCGATAATCAGTTAATTCTAAGCAAAACAATGAACTTTGTCAGGTAACAAGAACAACACATGTCAACCAAAATCGGTAAAAAAAACATTTCTTTACTGTGATGTTCTATGTAAATGTACACAGGTATGGGGCAAAAATGGGCAGCAATTAGCTTAAGGTGATGCATATGTACACAAGTTTAAGAGTCAGGTGGTTGCCGACGTCCTCGTCCAGCCTCTGCGAGTTTGCTCATTAGCGGTTTCATCTCCCGGTGTGTCTCCCAAACTGAAACACAACAGAGAGGTCAGTGTGCTTCTTCCTACGTCACTAAAGCTATAAACATGTAATTAGACTTTGGTACATAAATTTCCACCAGACCTGGGAGAGTTTAGTTAAAGTTACCATGGCTTTTACCAAAAAGGCTTCAAACAAATTCAAATAGGAAGCACAAATTAGTCTTTCTCGAACACGTAATCACAATTAATCATTGCATGCTAGTTGGTTAACACCCATTAAAGTTCATGTTCCCCTTTTCTCCATGATAATCAGAATAAGGAATCACATACATTTAGTTTGCCACCGTTGTTACTCGATGGCTATCAAACATATCTAGTGCAGAAACACCAACAAGATGCAATCATGCAAAACTTTTTCCTTTTAATTATCATCAATTAAAAATGTATGATTAAACTAAGCAAATAGATATTGAGAGATGGTAGAGATTCTTGCCTGTTGGAACCTTCATAAATAGACCAATTGCAGAAGGGAGAAATTAGACCGCTCTCCTGAGCCCTCACCTAAGCTCCTGTGGCCACTCATTTAAAAAATTGTAGGTTTAACATGCTCCTACTGCAATCTTCTCCCTGTTTAACAAATCATTATGTCCGTGACAAATAAACATAGATGCAAGGCAGTAGAGGGCACTCAGGCATGATGATGATACAGAAAAAGAAAAGGACGCAATGTTCCAAAGAAAGAAAGAAAAAGGAAATTTCACAAATATTTCTTACCGGTACAACAGTTAACAGTTGGGTTGCCTTCAATAACTTGAATTCCGTAACTCGACATACATCAAAACTGAGAACTTGGAATGTAGCAATTTACATCTGCAGGCTAACTCTTGGTTTAAAACCCATTTGGCAGAGGTCAAAATGATCACCCTAAAAGAATATTTCCAGGCAATAACGATGGCAATGTGACCCCTTCTCCCTCCATTCACACTAATATACTGATTCATCCCGGTTCACACTTATACCCATTTGGTGGTATCATTATAACAGAAATGCCGAAGCAACCTGCCATCATATATCACTATTCACAGGGAATATGTTTGTTCTATTATTTAACACTTTCATGGTTGATAGATTCCAATGAATGGCGAATCAGTTGTAGCAGGCCCTTGACATTGTGAAAACTGAATTCAAGGACTTCCCTAACAAGAGCAATACCCTCAGCCTGACCATTTCCCATATCAGTAACATAAGCAGCTAATGAACTTTGTGATTTTCTGGTTCCATCAAATGCATAATTTATGTCATCTGCCTGCAAAGAACAGTCAAGAAATAAAATAGTCTATTAGCAACTTAAACAGACATTTTACTGAATGATCATAAAGAAATTTTGTGATGCATTGCAGTGTATTAGAGTAGTTCAGTACTTCAGTTACCGGGATATATGTTGTCTTTTAGTTACCGTGAATTAGATAACTAGTCAGCCTGAACTAACAAGATAACTTGTAACATCAAACCAAATAGTTGAAGATTATTAGTATTATTTAAATTTGAATTACATGGAATATTAAGTATCTAGTAGCATCTTTCAATTCGTTTCCATTACAAGACCTAATTATTCTGAACTACTAGAAATTAGCGCAGGCAATGCCACTACAGTTGTAAAACAAGTGCACTTGCACAATAAGAGCAAATGACTACACAGTCTGTGCGAGAATGAAGTCAAACTAATCTGATGAAGAATAGAAGGAAGTAATATTCTAGTTTTTACCATATATGAGGGACATATTTTTGGTAGGTAGTGGCCTGTCACATACTTAGATAGTAAAGAAACAAAAGGAGAAGTTGGATGCCCTTCATCATTAATTTTCAGCACAGACAGTTTTTCTAATTATATATCCACTCTTCAGTACCATCAGGCGCCATACTTCACCTTATCTAGCAAACTGAAGAGATCACGGGAAAACATTCTGCCAGAACAGGAAGCGAGATGATTTTTTTGCAATCATTAAGCTCCATGAGAATATCGTGTTTCTACAGCAAAAAATGCATTGTTTCGCAGTAAACTGAATGATAAATCACGGAGTAGAAAATTACTAGCTTGTTCAATGCTAAGTTTTTATAAGTTATATCAACCAACAGTCTGTTCACATTTATCAAAAGCCTTAGCTCCAACAAATATAATAGGACTCATGATACTGATATTGAATGTCAAAAAGAGTAACTTACATAAGCAAGCAACCCCATCAAGTGATGATTGTTCCGGGGTATGGAATTGCCACCAATTTTAGGAGAGTACAAAGCTCTTGAAATAGCCTTAGCAGCTGTACTCTGGTTATTCAGATTATCAACATCTGAGGCAGAAGATGACGGTGACTCAGCTAGCCCCAAAAGAAGAAATTAAACAATCAGAAGGTCAATCGTTTCAAACAAAGATGAATGGTGTACTTATTCGCATTGATATGACACAGATAAAATGAAGGTTGCCTTTGTCTAATAAATCTCACAGGAAAGATAACTTCCAAATAAAAGCTGATACACTTGCGCTTTATTAATATCGATCAGACATTAAGTGTGCCTAATTTGGAGGTATATTTGGTTTGAGGAATGTGTCAGTCCTAGGATCATCCGTTAATAACCCTTAAAGTGGACTTTATGTGTGATCGAAAAATAAGGTCTATTGGTTCACCATGCAATTTTATAGAAATTGAGGAAGAAGGTTAACCGGATAAAAAAAACCAGATCACTTGCCTCATGATAGACCAATCTATTTCTCAAACCAAACACTCAAGCAGGCCCTTATTATGACAGGTTGCAAGAATTATTTAAATAACTATGCAACTCGAGGGAAAACCTGGAGGAACCATCAAAGATGTTGCTTGCAATGCATGTTTATCTTTAATAGCACCAGGATGCTTGTAGAAGGCAGCCTTCATATATGCCACTTCCACACATTTATAGGCCAAAGCAGCACTTGCCATTTTCTTAAGTCGCTCAAATTCACGGGCACAAAATCTAATGAAACAAATCAACAGTGAGACATTAGTATAGTTCATTGCAGGCGAGCATCATATGGCATTAAAATATGTATGCAAGAGTTAGAGGAAATAAGTAGAACTGCCATCAATTAGCAACTAAATATGAAGGCTTGTCCGCAAGAAAGCAACAGGTGATTACAAAGGATGGAAGCCCTAAAATACTAGCTACAGGAATAAGTAGCAATGAAGACAGGCTATATCAAACCAAATACTATTAAGAGATAGACATACTGTCTGAATCTTAAAGAGACGGCATTGTTGCTTACCCACAGAGGTTTCCTGTTTCAGAATATAGTCTAATAGCTTGTATAGAATCCCCTTGCTTGGAGCTATCAATACTCGGAGCTTCCAACAGAGATGCAACATGGAGAAATTTCAGGCCAGCCTCAAAGCACATGTTAGCACTCTCAAGGTCATCTCCCTTTTCCTGCAACAAGGGATGCACATGAGGGGCAACACTCTGGATGAAAACATAGACACAAAGGTTTCAAGTAATTTACTAAATATTCAAAACCTTTAAACGTTTAGACAAGTGCTTCAAATCCCGAGCCTCCTTCAGTAGCACAGATGTGTTTACTGGATTCAAAGCATCACGACTAAGAGTTGCTTGTTTTGTATTTTCGAGAACAGCCTTCTTTAGTTGCTTTGCCTTGTACGAAAGATCGCCATTTGATGAATCATTTAATGCTGGATGCTGCTTGCTTCCTTTAACAGTTGATGGATTTGTTTTCATATCCTTCTGTTCTGCATCCCCTTTATCAGGCTTAACCTGTACTGGATGTTTCCCAGAAGTCAACTTTGCATGGTCACATTGGTTTGAATTAAGATGAGGTGATGTTTTCCCGTTTTGAAGGGATGGTGGCAGTTTGTCATCACCATTGCCACGTATTGAAAGGACATGTGAATTAACTTTCTGTACCTTTACTGGATTCAGCAGACCATTCCTTGTACCAAGTTCGGAATCATCATTTTTTGAGCATTCATTGTCTTGTTTATCCTTCTGCAACTCCCCATCCTTCAAAACATGATGATGCATATCTCCACTGAGGCAGCCAGAACCATGAGCCTTAGCATGATCGGAACCAGATCCAAAATCATTTTTTTCCTTGGAAAATGACAAACAGCTTTTCCCTGATTCTTGAGAAAGTACTTTTTCTGCAACTGCACTTGGATACCTTTTATGCTGATCCACAAGATTCTTATCCGTAGTTCTCAAGGGTGAAGAAGAAACTGACTCTACAGGAGAGGCCCTTGTTTCTTGAAAATCAACTTTACTCTTGTGGGAGCTAGACACCTTAGATGAACTGGAGGTAGCAGCTGCAGATGCTTGTGCATAACACATATTTTTCTTCATGGAGTTTTGAGAGAGCAGTGAATGCTGCTGGAGATGAGTATTCTCTTGGTGTTGCTCACTTAAACACTCTTTGTCACTATCAGTTCCAGCAATGGGGCCTCTGGCATGGGCAACTTTCCTATCAGCTGCCTTCAAAAAATTCAGCTCTGGCATAGGGTTTTCCTTGGCATGATTACTTTCACTTAAAGCTTCTTCCACAGTATGCTTCGGAAGGGCATTGCTAACTATAGGGTCAGGACCACGCTTGCTTAGTTGCCTTTGTTTCGATTTTCTATTCTTAATGGACAATTCTGGAACATCGGATCGTCCTACATCTGAAGTCCTGATGCCCCCATTTGAGATAATTTTATCATCATTGCACTTAACTAATGAAGATGAACCATACTTTCCCGTGCTAGGTGAAACACCACTATACCGATGTAAGCTTTTTGGAGTTCCCTTGACTGAAGGACTGCTTTTGCTAATCTCAAACTCAGAGGGATGATGCTTGGCTGGCTCATTAGGTTCCTTGTTCATTTTCTTTGATGCCCTAAGGCTATCATGATCAAACCCTACACGGCTGCTCTTCGATTCTGGATGCAGCCGGTCTACCGCAACAGTTTCACCTGCATAAATTGAACCATTAGAATCAAATGACTGAAATTAGAAAGAGAGAAAATGCTTAAGACTTGCACCATCATCTGACGATCCTATGTGCTTCCGTTTTCCCTTCTGTTTAGGGAAGCAGTCAACATCATCAGGATTTCTACTTGTAGGAGCCTCTAGCTTCTTCGAAGATTTTGACATCTCACCCATCTTTAAATTATTTGATGTATTTGCACTGGAATCAACTTTCAGTGTCCCTGATGTAGCGATGGATTTTATATCGCCCTGGATAGTTGGTGGAATCGTAGCTGCGCATACACCTGATGTAGCAATATCATGGCAAACATCCACACTAATATTATTTTCAGGTGCAGGGGGCATTGCACGAAGGGCTTTTGTGGTCTCATCCTCGCTTATTTTGCAGTTATTCATTCCATGCCTACAAGTTACAAATACCTATCAATTAAAAATATCATGCAGATGTATAGTAAACAAGATATTCGAGCAACACTTGCGCACTGTAAATTTATAAATGACCACATAACTAGAGATATTTGCAGGAGTTTCTAAGGTAATGGTTTGAAAATATTGCACAAATAAAATCTAAAAATAGAATGGAAGGAAAACTTACTCCAGAGTTATTGCAATTCAGAGAAATTAGAGGATATAGATACTACGAAAATGCATAAAAATATCTAAAACTGAAGAAAATGTCTCTTGGAGAAACTTACAACCAACTCTGCATGTTACACCGCCATTTTTTTGGAAGTATATCTGGATTCATCCAATAGGGTAAAAGGCGCCATTTCTCACACTTATCACAACATACCCACTGTTCGTTTATTAAAACAGGTTCCACAGGCACTGCCACAGATGATTCCATAGCTCCAGTCATGCATGCTGATGGCACAGGAGCTGATCTGTCAAAATTCAAGTGAGATATCTTGTGGTCACCATCATTTACACCATCCGACCTGCCATTATCAGTTTCTCCGGATGAAACAGTCTCCTTCTCAGGCTTCACACTCTTATCTTCACCATGAGATTTTCGAGTGATGCCATTGCTCAATTGCTTGTGTGCTTTAACCTTGAGCTTCTTCCCGGACGGAGCAGTTTGCAATGAGGAAATTTTCATTTTTCGTTTCGGCATTCCAGAAGGATTTCCACCTACATTTTCGGTGATAATATCCATGGAATCTGCATTAACTAGACTCCCCGATTCCTCCCTTTTGCACTGTGATGGTTCATCTTTTACATGCACCACTTTTCTTTTGTCTCTGTCAGCTGATGTAGCAGTACCACTAGGAGGAAGATTGTTTGGTTGACTTGAAGTTGCAGAAAGTCGATGATCGTATCCATCAGAATCATATTTGACTTTATCAACAAGTCCTTGACCAAGTGTAGGTTCTGTCTTACTGTCCTTGCTCAAGTTGTCAAAGCTATTTCTCGCTGTACATGCTTCTGAATTTGCTTTACCCTTAGGGTGATTACCATCATTTGCCAAATTAACAGCTTTTACATGTACTGACTCAATATCTCTCAAAGGGATCTTGTCCCTAATTCGTCCTTTCAGTGGAACATTCTTTGTTTCCTTCAGATTCAGATGATTTGAAACATCAGGCACCAATTTTGCTGATGCCTCAAGTGAATGTTGTTCTGTCTGTATACTTCCAGGTACAATTGAATCTTGATCATCTGAAATATCCAATAAATCAGGCATAGTCCCATTATTCATAATCGTTGAATTGTCACGCTTGCTTTTTGAACTCTTAATATTCAGAAGGTGATCCTTCTTTTCATCATAGTTATATTTATGCACCATCTGACCTTGGTCACCTTGTGCAGCAGAGGTCGTATGACACCAGTCTCGGTTTAATTCTGTTTTGTCATCATCAAATGCAGGTGCTTCGTGTTTCTTTCTTGCAGATGCTGACTTCTTTCTCAGTGCCAGAATATTTTCTGTAAGGGGTGAAAGCAAGAGTCCTCCAGGAATAGGATGGCAGGTCATTATCTGTTCAAACAACACAGTGATTAGCTCTTTAAAATCAATCAACAAAGGGTTTTACCAAGGCAAATAAACTGATGGGAAACATGTAACCTGCAAAATGGTATGCGGAGATTCGTCGGGCAGATTTTTCGGCTCAGGAGCCCCGGCGCACCCATCAAGGCTGTCATCCATAGAAGAGGAAGGGGAAATGTCGAGGCCCAGACCACTGTAGATAGCAGCAGTATTTCTTGCCAAGTGTCTATTGTTGTTCACCTTGATATGTATTTTCGGCGCCTTTTGTTCAGGACCATTCACTGCTCTGTTCAACATCCGTTGCTGAGGATTACCATTTGTTCCATTGGATGTTCTTTGACAATAATCATCCTTTCCCCTGCTATCTAATCCATTCTTAACAAAATGGCTCTTCTGTGCACTCTGGAATCACATCAGAACAATTTAATAGGATGCTAATGTTTATGTACCACATGGATCCTACTAAGTAAACATGCAATGGAGAAATTTGCATAAGTATACCTCCACTGGAACATAAGGTGATCTAGAGGCACTGCCACGGTTTGGTGGAACTGCAGGGCTTCTAGATTGAGTTGCGACAGAAGGGGAATGCTGGTTCGGAGGCAAGAATGAACCATAACCCCCATATAGTGACCCTATGTAGTGTGAACAATTTTTCACATGCATCAGTATACAAGAATAATAACCCTACAGGGGAAACAGGGTGCAGCTTTTATTCCCCTTACCCGAGTTTTCAGCAAGCACTCCACCTTCAAAGTCCTTCTGGAAATGACCCAACACATTTTGAAGTCTTTCATCCTGTACATCATATTTCATTTAGAAGTTATAAATCTTTCACAAAGAAAGAAGTACTTATTTAACAGTTCAGTTCATATAAAATAAGGAGCATACGTGGGAGAAAGCCGCTATTTAAGAGTATATATGTATATATGCCAACTAAAGTTGAATACCTAATATCTAGGCCTCATTAGCAGTAGTTAAATATAGTCTATCAAAAATTGTCCATGCCCTAACATTTCCCAAAAATTCAAATATTAACCAGGGGGTAAGAACCCTAGAGGTTTGAGACCTCCATGTCACAGATAGATTGGATCCCCTCAATCCAAACAAACTCATATGAGTTACATCCTCCATATGCCAGAGGCAACATCATCACGTACCTCACTGTTCAGTAATGAAAGCAGGATCAAGAATGCAAACCATGAATAGATATATGGAATATGGTATGTACATATGTCCTTTTAGACCATAGCCTCAATATGGCATTGCGTAGGAACAGGCATATCATGCAACATCACATGAAATTTCTAAAACACAGAGAATCTCATATGATACTGCCTTCCTAATGATAACTATTCCATAATATATTTCTGCAAGGTTCCAAAAAAATGCAACTATTATCTGTCTCATCACCCACCTAGTAGTGATTATGCAGAGTAATGGTGATTATACGGTACAAGCAGGAGCACCAATTAATTGTACATGGCCAAGTTGATCCGTTTTTAGAAGACTATACTTTTGTCAAAAGCAAAACTTTCTGTATGCATTCTAATACTGAAATTCCTGATGCACAAAACAGTGTTCTTATTTCTGTACATTCTACCAATCCTACCAGCACACATGTTTACATGTGAAATAAAAATAATAATGATAAAGTGTAGGATGTCAATAGAGAGAGTTTTAGTCAAATACAACTACATGTCATCTAATCGTATAGAAATTTGCATCACCTAAGGTTTTTGATTATGCTACTGCTGCGGTTGGTACCTTGTTTGACAAAGGAGTCCATGTGAATAGACAGGTAGTCAACAAATACAACAAAAATATAGGTCTAACCTTTAGTTGGCATAAATGTGGAGCTTCTTATAGATAGTTTATACTTTATGATGTAACATGTTCCCTTGATTAATAGAATCAGATCGCTCGCCTATAAAAACTTCTATACTTTCAGATCATACAAGACAGACTTCTACTAGAAAACAATTATGGGTTATGTCTTGGCAGGTTTAGTGAGCCTCTAGATTAGGACTAGAGAAAGTTTATCAAAAGCAACTAGGAGACAATAGCAAATGGTTTGGCTCGACTGGCACAACTTCTTCACATAGCAGTTCTGCTACCTATCACAACAGAATCTAGCATCACGAGATAAATATTCATCTCTTATTTGATAAGCATGAACTTTGCACGAAAACATATCCATGGCTCAAAAACACCCTGCATCAGCCCATCTCCCACGCCATTTACTTCATTCTATTTATACACAGTCAGCGATCATCTCAGACAGTTTTGACCAAGAGGAAATGTAACTGAAAGCAGGCATATAATCAATTCTGTAAACTGTTAAAGTATCATCATGGGCTAAACCGATGCAAGTGACAAAAACCTGTTTGTGTGTTAAATTATGAAAGCTCCTGAATTCACTTAAAAGATGTACCAAAAATCACTGTAAACAAACATGGGTGGCAGAATAAAAACTTAGAAACTAACTGGACTCCCCAGCATCAGCTCCAAAGCCAACACATAATTTGCAGGAAATCAGCTAAAGCCAACACATTAACCACATTTCATCTGACCAGGGGGGCAGGCAATTACCTCAGAAACCCCCATGGGCACAACAGCCATGATAACTGTTCTGGATTATACAAACAACCATACCGGTTAGTAATCACCTCCATTATGAACCAGAAATAAAAACCCGGCAGCTGATACGCAGCAGAATTCACGCAAAAATTCGTAATGCTGCAAGCGAGCTAGCGCAATTACTAGTGCACGAAACAATAAGGCAAGTACAGTACACCAGGGTGCCACCAGCTCATCAACCATCCAATCCAATCCACCCGCACGGAGAGAGAAGGAGAAAAACACGAAGCAAGAGAGCGTCGCTTACGATGTATGTGAGCGAGTCGGGATCAAGGAGCTCGTGGCCGCCCGCGTCCGGGCTGCCGCCGTCGCCGCCCAACGCCTGGCTGTCCTCGAGCTCGAGCTCCCCCTCCTCGTGGCCCGCCCCCCTCCGCGCCCCGCCGCCCAGCATCTCACATCGGCGCGGAGCGATCCCCGGCGATCGCCCCAACAGCTTCTCCGGAAACCGCGGACGCGCCGCCCCGCGCCGCCGAGATCACCGCCGCCGCCGCCGCCGCCTAGGGTATCCTGCGTCGTTTTTTATTTAGATCTTTATTTTATTTTCCTGTGTTTTCTCGCTCGTCGCCTTTGGGTGCGTTCTTCTCGGAGGAAGCGGGGAGGAGAAAGGGGGAAATATTTCGCGACGGGAAAATATTGTTAACGCGCACGGACGCCGCTAGTCACCTGCGCTGCTAGTCCGGAGCAGGATCCAACCAGCGTCCAGCGATTAGCTCTTTCCCGGATCGGTCCCTGTGCGGTCCAGATATTGCCTTGGGCGCGTGGTGCGCCTGGCTGCCGCGGGATCTCCGTCGGACGGCCGGGATGGGGGCTCGGGGGAATAGAAGTGGAATTCTTTGTTTGGCGCGGGTGGGGAGGGAAATGCGGCGCAGGGCGCGTCGCATCGTCGCTTGTGCGCGAAACAACACATGCTTGGAAAGGAAACGTGAGGCGATTGGTGTTGGTGAGAGCATCCAGCGCTGACGCGCCACGCGACGGGGTCGGTTTCGTCGTATTTGTGTCCGACTCGCGGCAACCAGACCAGCCACCAAACATGAGGGCATGTACAATGCATAGCCTCAAGATGATGCCTCACAGAATCATTAACAAAAGGTGTCGATTCCTGTAGGGGGTCCACCACGCGCGAAACGCTAAGGGGCGACCGGGAGGGCGATTGCTTGGCGATCTCCTGCTGGCGCTAGGGTTAGGTTTTTGGCGGCGGGGGTGGTGTGATTACGGTGGTGTCTAGGGTGGCGACTGCGTCTCCCTCGACACGGACTAGTGTAGTCTCTCCTCCACGGAGCGGCGCTATGGCGGAGAAGGCGAAGGCGACTCCAGTGGTGACCCCGGCGAAGAAGGCGACCCCGGGGAAAACAAACAGTGCGTGATCCTCAAAGTCCCCGATCACGTGCAAGACGCCGGATCCCACTGCGAGCCTCTCAACGAGATTGGGAGGGATGGTGTTGTTGGACAAGGAGGCGGAGGGTTTCGTCTATGAAGAACCAGATCAGATCTTGCCCAAGAATATGAAGTGGTCAACGGTGGGGAAATCGTTCTCCCAGAGACCGCTGAACAGGATAGTGCTTGAGAAGACAATGCATAGGGCTTGGGGGCTTCACCACGAGGCAAGGTTCCGTGACATGGGCGACAACATCTTCGTTGTCCACTTTGGGAGCAAGGGGGATTGGAGAAACGCTATGAACAGTGGCCCTTGGCAATATGATTTTAGTGTTTTGGCTTTGAAGGAGTATGGGAGCAATGTTAGGCCTTCTGAGATGGTCTTCGACAGTATTGAAGTCTGGGTCAAAGTTAAGGATCTCCCACCCGGAAAGAGGACGGATGCGTTTGGACGAGCACTGGGCAACTGGTTGGGAGAGGTTGTTAGAGTGGACGTTGATAAGGATGGCATGGCCAGAGGTAATCAGCTGCGGGTTAGAGCAAGAATCCCTCTTTTCGAGCCGCTGGTGTCGTGGTTCTAAGTCTGACAGTAGAATGGGGGGTAGGTATATAGAGGCAAGATCCTAGCTATGGAAGAGTTGTACACGCGAGTTTTACGAGTTCAGGCCCTTCTCGGAGGAAGTAACAGCCCTACGTCTCGGAGCCCGGAGGCGGTCGACTGGATATATGCGTGTGAGTTACAAGAGGTGCGAACCCTTGTCCCGGAGGAGGGGGTGGCTTATATAGAGTGCGCCAAGACCCCAGCTCCCCTCCGTTACACAGGGTTCAATGTTCACAAAGAAGGAGCGTTACTGGTAACGTTCGAAGTAAAGTGCTATAAATGACTATTAAAGCTATGACTTAATCCCGACCATTGCAGAGTGAGTGGCTCTCCATCTTCTGGTAGTCGAGTGGTTGTTTGCATGGTCGAGTGTCTTCAGGACTGTCGAGTGGAACATGGCTTTATGGTCGAGTGGACGATGGTATTTCTTCGACTGCTTCTGGTTCTTTTAGAGATGTCCTTGGGGAGGGTATCTTGGACAGATCCACGACCCTACCCTAGGTACATAGCTTCGTCATTATCCCCCGAATGGATCAAGGTTTGGGTGAGGAAGGAGTTGAGAACACTTTCGATTCATTCTTCGTGCTATGAGTATATCTTGCTCTGGATCAATGAACTGAGGGGATAACATCAACTTCTTTTTCAGTCGCCTTGGTCCATTCTTTGTTTTTGTTGAATGAACTTTCACGGTAGAGTTCCGAATGATGATGTGGAGGATGTTTTCAGTCTGACAAGTTGCTCTGCTCTCCGCGGATTTCGCGGGATTCGAATTCCGGGAAGCGCGCCAGACGGGCGAGGCCGTGGTAATCGGGACGGATTAGGCGGGTCACCTCGATCCCCGCGCCACCTTTTTCGGCACGTATCACGCGCGCGACTGTTGCGGGATTTGTCTAGATCGTCTGGGCCTACCAGTCAGTCACTCGGGGAATGACCTTATAAAAGGCACCGGACCGGGCCTATGAACAGCGCGATCCCATTCTCTTTCTTCTTCCTCAGGCTTCTCCGCCGCGCTCGCTTCCGCTCTCGGTGTCGCAACCTCGCTCGGACTCGATCCACCGCCATGGGAAGAGAGAAGACGGTGGCGCTGGAGCGCGCGAAGAAGGCGACCGCGAAGGCGAAGGGCAAGAGGACCAGCCGGGGCGGATCTTCGTCAAGATCCGGCCTGCCGCCGGGCTGGATCCAGGGCGACTGGATCCGTTCGACGATCAGCCAGGACGACATCGACGATCTGGTGGAGGGGGGACTGATCCCCCACAAATCGGCGCGGCTCCCGGGGAACGAGACCGAGCCGCAGCCGCGGGAGGGTGAGTGCGTTCTCCTCGCCACTCACGTCGACCGCGGGTTTTCTCCGCCTCCCCATCCTTTCTTTCGTGGCTTTTTGAACTTCTTCGGGGCTCAACTCCACCACTTTACTCCAAACACCATAGTTTATCTGGCTGCTTTTGTGTCAATGTGTGAAAATTTCTTGGGTTGTCGATCGCACTGGGGTCTCTTCAAACACATCTTCACCTGTCGCTCCCAGTCGGTCAAGAAGGCCATCCCAAGTGACGAGAGGACACACGTGATCCAGATGTGTGGGGGCCTTGGGATCCAAATGAGGAACAAGAGCACCTTCCCAGCGATGATCCTTCCCGACTCGATCCGGGGCTGGCAGTCGACTTGGTTTTACTGTAAGGACCAGCCAACCCCGGGTCAGTCGACTGGACTTCCTCCCTTTTCCCTGGCTCGAGTGGAGAAGCCTTCCTCCTTGAGGGTGGTCCCAGAAGAGAAGGCGCAGGTCAAGGTGTTGGTCGAGCGGGTCATCCAACTTGTCTGAGACGGGGTGACTGGGATGGACCTGCTGGAGGTCTTTCTCAGTCGACGCATCCAACCGCTTCAGACCCGTGACCATCCGATGTGGATGTACTCGGGACTCGAGGACTCCACTCGGATCCACCCGGAGGACGTCGGTGAAGACACCTTGGAGAAGTGGCTGAGGGGAATCTCTAGCAACAAAGACAATCCCCGGGGGTCTAGGAGGGTGATTCCATTCGACCACTCGCGCCAGCCGGAACAGGTACGATTCTACTTTGCCAAGTATCTTCTCGATTCACTGTGTGGCACCTTGTTGATGGTCGACTGTATTTCTTTTGCTCGTTGTCCTTTCAGGCTCTCATTGATATGTACTCGATGCCCAATGGGGTGCAGGGGCAAGACGCCGATGAAGGAGCGAGCGGGGGCGAGAGCGGCGAGTGGCACTCGGATGCGGAGGAGGACGAGGAGAGCGACGACTCGAGTGATGACGAAGAGGTCGACTCGCCTCCTCGCAGAGAGAGGAGATCCAAGCACGCTCACGACCCAGCGAGCACCCCGGACCTGGCGACCACACCGACTGGGCAGTCTTCGAAGCGCCCCCGGACGTCTTCCCCAGCGCCAATTGAGAAGGCCCCGAAGCAGCCCAAGGTTGTGCCGCCTCCAGCGCCAAAAGCACCGAAAGCCACCTCCTCCAAACTACCAAAGGCTTTGCCCAGGATCAAAGTGACCGTCCCTACCATCTCCGGGTAATCATCTGACTTGTTCTTTTCGTCGACTCGAGCAACAGAACGTAACCGACTGGGTGCGGACATTTGCAGTGCTGCTACATCAGGAACCTCTTCTTACCAGTACCGAGATGAGGAGATGGAAAATGCGGTTACCTCCAACCCAGGTTAAAACTCTTATGATCTTGTTCTTGACTACTCGGTCAATTGAATTCTAGCAGTTCACTTTGGGGTCGACTAATCTTCTCTGCAGCTCCACCCAACGTCATCGATCTCCCAGATGATGATGAAGATGTGGCTCCTAGGCCCAGAAAGAATAAAAAGGTGGCGGCTGGTAAGGCATCTCAGCAGGGACCAACGACAACACCAACCGTCCATCAATCTGAAGACGCGGGCGGGGCCTCTGTAACCTTCGCTAAACTTTTGTCGAGTGAGCGCCCCGCACGGTCGACTGTACCGGTGATTCCTTCAGTCGTCTCATCACACGCCTCGGAGGTCCAAGCTACTGCACCTGGGTCGTCTGCCCTCTTCTTCACCAGCTACCTTGTCCCGGAAAACCAGTCGGATGCGGCTGCGGAAGCCATCCGTCAGGCTAATGTGATGATGGAGCGGATGAAGACGGTGCACGAGAATAGCCAGGCTTCTTACGATGCCAGCGCTGCTCTCCGGGCCAATGTCCAGGTAAGTAAACTTTCAACTGCCCTTGTTCTATCAGGATATGCTACTCGAAATTTTTTCTTCCATACGATCTCCTGTTGTTTGCGTCGAATCTGTACACCCACTGGGTGTTTTGTTGTCTTTGGTGTTTGCGTTCTTCCACTCGGTCTGGGCGAGTAGGATATGAACCGGTGGGGGCACGCTGAGTGCACCCACTGGGTGTAGTCCTCGAGACCGCAGTCGACTGCTGGCAGTCGACTGGGGCCTGAGTTCTTTTTCCTTTCTTTTCTTCCACTCGACCTGGGCGGACCGGTCGAATGGGATCTGAACCAGTGGGGGCACGTCAAGTGCACCCACTGGGTGTAGTCCCTGAGACCGCAGTCGACTGCTGGCAGTCGGCCGAGGTCTGAATAGTTTTTTTTACTCGACCCGGGCGGACCGGTCGAGTGGGGTCTTGATCAGCGGGGGCACGCCAAGTGCACCCGCTGGGTGTAGTCCCCGAGACCGCAGTCGACTGCGTGCAGTCAACTGGGGTCTAAGTGAACTCTTTAGGTTTTATTCACTCGGAAGTAAATAATTTTTGATCTTGTTGATTGACACGTCTTTTGCCTCCTGCAGAAATCTTGTACTCTAATTTCCAAGTTTGTTGATCTTGAAGAGAAGCAAAGGCAACTCAACCTCGACTTGGAGCTGGCCCAACAGAATCTGAAGAAAGCTCAAGATGAAGCTGCTGGCACGGAAGGTAACTGCCTGTCGACTGTCTTTTAATATATTTCTTTGATCTCTTGTTTGATTCGATTGCTTCTTTTGCAGAGAAAATGAAGTTGGCTCTGGAGAAGAAGGACTCGGACCTCGCCGCTCCGCAAAAGGAAGCCCAAGATAAAACTGCCGTTGCAGACCAGAAGCTGGCTTCAGTCGGAGCGCTGGAAGGGGAGGTGAACAAATTGAAGTCCTGCCCCAATGAGTCCAACTGAGAAGTGAGTCGTCTGAAGAAGGATAAAATTGTCCTGAATGAAAAGCTGGAGTCTGCGGTCCACAAGAGGAATGACATGGAAGCTTATCTGAGAACTCTTGCCAAGAAGCTCTATCTGATGCTGAAGGTACTCCTTTCAAACCGACTATGTTGATGCTTGCAAATGAATCCTGTCCAGTCGACTCACTAATTTTTTGGCTGAAGATTTCTATCAAGACTTTGACGAGGAAAACGGAAGGGTCGAGACGGGTCTGGACCCTATCGCTTCTCCAGTTTGCAATGAAACTGCCATGAATGTGCTCCGACTGGAGTCTCGTGTCGCCGGCGTCACAAGTTACCTCGCGCGTCTGAAGGTGGCAGTCTCACGAGTCGACTCATTGCTCTGGCCAAAGGCGACGCTTCAGAATGACCTGGAATATCTGATGGCTCGACTCGACGAGATCCCTGACCGATTGCAAGAATGGAAGAAGTCCTCCACCCGGTGTGGTGCTGACGTGGCGCTGTCCTTGGTGCGAGTCCACTGCAAGGAAGCTCGTGAAGACAAGCTGGCGGCGATCAAGGTCGCCAACACCAAAAGGCATGACTTCCAGTCCTTTATGGAGACTTTCATTGCTGCTGCTACTCGGATCGTGGATGGGATCGACTTGGACGAGTTCGTCGAACCTGCCAGCCCTCCTCCTGCCGAGTGAACAAACTTATGAGATTTGAATCTGCCTTAAATTTGCTTCGGGATGCCGAGTGATTGCTGTAACTGTTAAACTCCTTCGGGCTTGATGCTCGAATACTTTGATTTGCTGCTTGGAACTTTAGGATTTATCCAAATTTGGTTTATTTCCAAATATGCTTGCGTTTTGCCTTCAAGTGGACTTTGTTCTTTACTCGGAATAATCTTTGTGCTTGAGACGTAGCTCTGAGGTGGTGACTCCAGTCGACCTGCACTTTGTCGTCCTTGCAGATTGGACGGAGCATGCATTGCAGTCGACCTGCACCTCGTCGTCCTTGCGGATAGGGATGGAGCGCACATTGTACTTGTGGCGTAGCTCCGAAGGAGAAGGTTGCAGTCGACCTGCACCTCGTCGTCCTTGCGGATAGGGATGGAGCGCACATGTACTCGTGGTGTAGCTCCGAAGAAGAAGGTTGCAGTCGACCTGCACCTCGTCGTCCTTGTGGATAGGGATGGAGCGCACATTGTACTCGTGGCGTAGCTCCGAAGGAGAAGGTTGCAGTCGACTTGCACCTCGTCGTCCTTGCGGATAGGGATGGAGCACACATTATACTTGTGGCATAGCTCCGAAGGAGAAGGTTGCAGTCGACCTGCACCTCATCGTCCTTGCGGATAGGGATGTGTTTCTAACTTAGGCGAGTAATAGACTGCAGCTAAGCCCCCGAGTGAGAGGGTTGCTCTCCACTCGGTAGGATTTTTTAAACTTAGGCGAGTACTGGAATGCAGCTAAGCCCCCGAGTGGGAGGGTTGCTCTCCACTCAGTAGGATTTTACAAACTTAGGCGAGTACTGGACTGCAGCTAAGCCTCCGAGTGGGAGAACTTAGGCGAGTACTGGACTGCAGCTAAGCCCCCGAGTGGGAGGATTGCTCTCCACTCGGTAGGATTTTACAAACTTAGGCGAGTACTGGACTGCAGCTAAGACTCCGAGTGGGAGAACTTAGGCGAGTACTGGACTGCAGCTAAGCCCCCAAGTGGGAGGATTGCTCCCCACTCGATAGGATTTTACAAACTTAGGCGAGTACTGGACTGCAGCTAAGTCCCCGAGTGGGAGAACTTAGGCGAGTACTGGACTGCAGCTAAGCCCCCGAGTGGGAGGGTTGCTCTCCACTCGGTAGGATTTTACAAACTTAGGCGAGTACTGGACTGCAGCTAAGCCCCCGAGTGGGAGGGTTGTTCTCCACTCGGTAGAATTTTACAAACTTAGGCGAGTACTGGACTGCAGCTAAGCCTCCGAGTGGGAGAACTTAGGCGAGTACTGGACTGCAGCTAAGCCCCCGAGTGGGAGGATTGCTCTCCACTCGGTAGGATTTTACAAACTTAGGCGAGTACTGGACTGCAGCTAAGACTCCGAGTGGGAGAACTTAGGCGAGTACTGGACTGCAGCTAAGCCCCCGAGTGGGAGGATTGCTCTCCACTCGGTAGGATTTTACAAACTTAGGCGAGTACTGGACTGCAGCTAAGTCCCCGAGTGGGAGAACTTAGGTGAGTACTGGACTGCAGCTAAGCCCCCGAGTGGGAGAATTGCTCTCCACTCGGTAGGATTTTACAAACTTAGGCGAGTACTGGACTGTAGCTAAGTCCCCGAGTGGGAGAACTTAGGCGAGTACTGGACTGCAGCTAAGCCCCCGAGTGGGAGGGTTGCTCTCCACTCGGTAGGATTTTTTCAAACTTAGGCGAAACGGATTCGCGGCTAAGCCTCCCGAGTGAGAGGCTTGCCCATCACTCGGTAGGATTTTCTTTCGAACTTAGGCGAAACGGATTCGTGGCTAAGCCCACCCACTGGGGGATTTTAGAGGTAAAGAAAAGCAACAACAATCGTGCGAGAAGACTGAAAAGCTCTTGTCTTTGACGAACAAATTACAAAGGTACTTCTTATTGCATTTTATTCGAATGAGTGCTTAAGTATAAAAGGGGTGAAGCAGCTTCGCGTTCCAGGCCCATGGCTCGTCCCTCTGATGCTCAACACTGTAAAGATGGTATGCTCCATTGTGGAGAACTTTGGTGACGATGAAGGGGCCTTCCCAAGCCGGGGCGAGTTTGTGTGGTTTCTGTTGATCCACTCGAAGAACTAGGTCTCCTTCTTGAAAGGTTCGACCCCTCACGTTTCTGGCGTGGAATCGACGCAAGTCTTGCTGATGAATGGTCGACCGGATCAAGGTCATCTCTCTTTCCTCCTCTAAGAGGTCGACTGAATCTTGTCGGGCCTGCTCTGCTTCCTCTTCAGAGAAGAGCTCGACTTGGGGTGTGTTGTGGAGCAGGTCACTTGGCAGAACAGCTTCGGCTCCATAGACCAAAAATAAAGGAGTTCGTCCAGTCGATCAATTGGTAGTTGTCCTCAAACCCCAAAGAACTGACGGAAGTTCATCAACCCAAGCACCTGCTGCATGTTTGAGATCACGCATCAGTCGGGGTTTCAGTCCTTTGAGAATTAGGCCATTCGCTCTTTCTGCTTGTCCGTTCGACTGCGGGTGAGCGACTGAAGCATAGTCGACTCATGTGCCTTGAGAAGCGCAGAAAGCTCTAAACTCATCAGAATCGAAGTTCGACCCGTTGTCCGTGATGATGTTGTGTGGAACTCCATATCTGAATGTCAATTCTCTGATAAAACTGACAGCGGTGCTGGCTTCAATACTCTTGATAGGTTTAGCTTTGATCCATTTGGTAAACTTGTCAACTTCTACGAGCATATGAGTGAAGCCGCTCCTACCAGTTCTTAGTGGCACCACCATATCCAATCCCCAAATAGCAAAGGGCCAGATGAGGGAAATGGTCTTCAGGGCGGACGCTGGCTTGTGAGACATGTCAGAGTAAAACTGGCAGCCTTCACATCTGTCGACTATATCTTTCGCCATTTCATTTGCTCATGGCCAATAGAATCCGGCTCAGTATGCTTTAGCCATGATGGCCCGAGAGGATGCATGGTGACCACAGGTCCCTGAGTGGATGTCGTTGAGGATCATTCGACCTTCTTCTGGCGTTATGCATTTCTGACCGACTCCAGTCACACTTTCCCTGAACAGTTGTCCTCTTATCACAGTAAAGGCCTTGGATCGACGGACGATCTGTCAAGACTCTTCTTCGTCCTTTGGGAGTTCCTTCCTAAGGATGTACGCAATGTACGACACTGTCCAGTCAGGAGTAATGACTAGAACCTCCATGACCAGGTCGACCACGGCTGGGACCTCGACTTCAGTCGGATCTGTGGCGCTCTTAGGTTGCGGGGTTCCTTAGTAAAAGGAATCTTCCTGAACTGTCGGTGTGTGAATATGTTCCAAAAACACATTGCTGGGAATGGCTTCTCTCTTGTAACCTATCTTTGCCAAGTCATTGGCTGCCTAATTTTTCAGTCGGGGTATGTGATGGAGCTCTAACCCCTCAAACTTCTTTTCCAACTTCCTCACCGCGTTGCAGTAACCAGTCGTGGCCGGGCTTCTGATGTCCCACTCCTTCATAACTTGATTGACTACCAAATCTGAGTCACCATAGACCATGAGGCGACGGACGCCGAGTGAGATGGCCATACGCAACCCATACAGGAGTGCTTCATATTCTGCTTCATTATTGGAGGAATCAAAGTGAATCTGGAGGACATATCTGAGCTTGTCTCCTCGGGGGGATAACAGAACCACCCCAGCACCAGACCCATTCAACATCTTGGAACCATCAAAGAACATGGTCCAGTGCTCCGAGTGGACTTGAGTCGGCAATTGTTGTTCAATCCACTTGACGAGGAAATCTGCTATTGCTTGGGCCTTAATAGCTTTGTTTGCCTCAAACTTGATATCTAAGGGAAGGAGTTCAATCGCCCACTTTGCCACTCGACTAGTTACATCTCTATTGTGCAGAATCTCTGACAATGGAGCGTCGCTGACGACTGTAACAGAGTGATCAGAGAAATAGTGTGCAACCTTCTTCGTGGTCATGTAAATCCCATAAACAAGCATCTGATAGTGCGGATATCTCCGCTTTGATGGGGTCAGGACTTCAGAAATATAATAAACCGGGCGCTGAACTTTATAAGCTTTTCCCTCTTCTTCCCGCTCGACCGTAAGTACTGTACTGACGACTTGTCCAGTGGCTGCTATATAAAGCAGTAAAGGCTCTTTGCTGATTGGGGCAACAAGCACCGGCTGGGTGAAGAGCGGGGCTTTTAGCTCTGCAAATGCTGCATCAGCTTCAGGATTCCACTCGAACTTATCTGATTTCTTCATCAGTCGATAAAGAGGCAATGCCTTTTCACCGAGGCGAGAAATGAATCGACTTAGGGCGGCCAAGCAACCAGTAAGCTTCTGGACATCATGCACACGCACAGGGTGTTTCATCCAGAGTATAGCACCCACTTTCTCTGGGTTAGCATCGATCCCTCGTTCGGAAACGAGAAAACCGAGTAATTTTCCGCCTGGAACTCAAAACGTGCACTTTGATGGATTAAGCTTGATATCATACCTTATGAGGTTGGCAAAGGTTTCAGCAAGGTCAGTCAGTAGGTCGAAACCTTTACGTGACTTGACCACAATGTCATCCATGTGTGCTTCCACATTTCAACTGATCTGAGTGAGCAGGCACTTCTGAATCATCCGCATGAATGTGGCTCCAGCGTTCTTCAAACCTAATGGCATAGTGACATAACAGAAGCACCCAAATCGTCGGGTCTGTACAGACGGATCTGGTGGTACCCAGAGTAGGCGTCCAAAAAGGACGAACGCTCGCACCCCGCAGTCGAGTCAACTATTTGGTCGATGCCCGATTGATATGTTTGAATTCGATGCACATGCAAAGTGAGTCATCCTTCTTTGGGACCATCACAACATTGGCTAACCACTCGGAGTGGTAAATCTCACGGATAAACTCAGCTGCCAAAAGCTGAGCCACCTCTTCACCAATTGCCTTCCTCTTCTGTACGATGGACCGTCGAAGATGTTCTTTGACTGGTTTCACTTTTGGGTCGACTCACAAACGGTGCTCGGCCAATCCCCTGGGAACACCTGGCATGTCTGAAGGTTTCCATGCAAAGATGTCCCAGTTCTCACGGAGGAACTGGGTGAGCGCTTCTTCCTATTTGGAGTCGAGCGTCGTTGAAATGTGAGTCGGAGCAGCATTGGGATCCGTCGGGTGAATGTGAATCGACTTTGTTTCGCCAGACGACTGGAATGCTGAACTCGTGGCGGGGTTCTTGGCTCGCAACAAATCACTCGGATCTGCATTTTTTTGATATTCTTGCAATTCTACTATGGCCATCTGTGCATCGACAATCTTTGAGCCCTTTTGGAAGCACTCTTCCGCCTTCTTCTGACTACAAGTGATAGTGATCACCCCTTTGGGACCAGGCATCTTCAATTTGAGGTACACGTAACATGGTCGAGCCATAAAGCGTGCATAAGCCGGCCTGCCCAGAATAGCATGATAGGCACTCTGGAAATCCACAACCTCAAATGTCAACTTTTCTCTGCGGTAATTCTTGGAATCACTAAAAACCACGTCAAGAGCAATCTGGCCGAGTGATGCATCCTTCTTGCCGGGAATGACCCCATGGAAACTCATATTACTTTCACTGATTCTGGACATCAGAATGCCCATTCCTTTCAACGTCTCTGCATATAGTATATTCAGGCCATTGCCACCATCCATCAGGACTTTAGTCAGTCGGGTGCCTTCGACTACTGGGTCGACCACCAACGCTTGCCTCCCGGGGGTGGCTATGTGCGCTGGATGATCGGACTGGTCGAATGTAATGGTAGTCTGGGACCACTTCAAACAACTGGGTGTCATCGGAGCGACCATGTTCACTTCTCTGTTGATGACTTTCAATCGACTTTTACTCTCAACGTCAGCGAAAATCATCAGAGTGGAATTCACATGGGGATAACCATCATCATCCTCTTCCTCATCCTCAACCTTGTTTGCTTCTTTCTCCTTTTCCTTGGGTTGTTTCTCTTGGAATTGTTGGATTAGGAGTCGACACTGCAGAGTGGTATGCTTCGGGTAAATGAAATTACCCTCTTCGTCTTTTTTTGGTGTGGATGTGGCATGGCAAATCCAGCACATCATTTTCATCTTGATCTTTTACTTTCTTGGGGTTCCACGGTCCCTTGGGCTTCCCCTTGAACTTTCCTTGAGTCACGACTAAGGCTTCACCAGGAGCAGCTGTCTTGGCTTTGCGCTTCTGCTTCCGACTGGAGTTTCCTCCTCCGGTTTCATGGGCGACTATTTTGTGCTTGCCACTCCGGAGTCGGTCTTCTTCTTCACCGTTGGCATATTTGGTGGAAATTTCCATCATCCGAGTCAGAGTCATATCTCCTATCCGACCGAATTTAATATTCAACTCCCGATACTTGACGCCTTCTTTAAAGGCACAAATTGCCTGATGATCAGACACATTCTCCACCGTGTGATGCAATGTGATCCATCTCTGGATATAATCCCTCAAAGACTCATTCGGTTTTTGAACGCAACACTGTAATTTGGTCAGCCCTGCCGGCCGTTTGCAAGTACCTTCAAATGTTCTGACAAATACTCCGGCAAGATCTTCCCAAGTATAAATACTGCTTGGTGCTAACTGATTCAGCCATGCTCTAGCCGAGCCCTCTAGCATCAAAGTAAGGTGTTTCATGGCCACTTCATCATTGCCGCCACCAATCTGGACAACCACTCGGTAGTCTTCAAGCCAAGTATCAGGCTTGGACTCACCAGTGAACTTACTGACTCCAGTCGCCAACTTGAAGTTGGGGGAATCACTGCAGCCCTGATGGCTCTGCTGAAGCACTCCGGACCTGAGACATGCACTCTACTGTTGGTTGGTAGATCTCTGTCATGACCCTCTCGGTGAGCTCTGTTTCTATCGACCAAGCCCTGAACGAGAATAGATCTCGCATCAAAGCCCGGCTCTCCGGGGTCGACTGGAATCCCTCGCCCCATACTATGAGGGCGCCTGTCATCATGTTGCCGAGGCACGTACGACCCACTCCTTGGGGGAGGTGTGGGCACTCGACGACGATCATCGGGATCGACTCGGTGGTCATACTGCCCATGGTTTCTGTACTGATCTTGTCGGTCTCCACGTCCCTCACGCCTCAGGGGCGATCTTGGGCTGTGAGCCAACTGAACTGTGCCTGCAACCACAGACCTGCTATGGATCCTATTCGGTGACTGAGATACTGCTGTATTTTGCTCTCCTGCCGCACGAAGCAAAGCTCGGATCTGCACCAGACCTCGACCATCTTCTGACTGGGAAGGTTGGATCGACTCCGCTATCCGGGCTGCAGCTGCGAGATTCTAGATCGGAGTTCGGTATATCTGAGTCGGAGGCAGAAAGAGTTGACGTTGACTGGATTCAGGAGCACGCTGTCGAGCACGCTCGTCGAGTGCACGCTGGAGATTCTCCAGTCGAGTGCGCTCAGCCAAGTTGGCCAGGCGCGCCTCCTCCAAGGCCTGGGCCTCAGGGGTTTCTCCAACGATAGGAGTGTGAAGTGCATCCATGTTCCGGCGGCGAAGTTCTTCTCTCCACTGTGAGGAGAGGGGTTCGAGGCGGTACTCTTCATGAATAAGCGACGGATCGCCGCCCCCATCGCCTTCGTCTTCACAGGTGAAGCCAGGAGGACTGCGCGGTCCATTGACCATCAAAACTTCTGCCACGGGGTCGCTGCTATCGCACTCGGATGCAGTCTCTACGGAGCCAGTCGACAGATCGAATAGGCCATAGAGGGTTTCGTCGGGCTCGATTGCCGTGACTTGAGGGGTGGCCGACTGGCGAGCCACAACATGCTTCACCCACCGCTGAAGCCTCGATCGACCGGAACATTTGCTCCAGCGGGTCGCAGGGAGGGGGAGCCGTAGGAGCTGACTGATACTGGGTCGATGGCTGCCGCAGGAGGACGCCGCGGACACACACGCGAAAGTGCGTTGCCCCGTGAACGGGGAGTGCGTCGACGTCGAGTAGAGCCTCCTGAAGCCAAGCAGAGTCGTCGGCGACAAACACGAGCGCGCCGAGATGGATCTCGCGGCCCTCAGCCAAACCTCCGCCTGAAACCATGATGAAGGGGATCGGAAAAATTGCAACTTCTCCAAAAAGTCGCTAAGACACCTGCCCCACGGTGGGCGCCAACTGTCGTGGTTCTAAGTCTGACAGTAGAATGGGGGGTAGGTATGTAGAGGCAAGATCCTAGCTATGGAAGAGTTGTACACGCGAGTCTTACGAGTTCAGGCCCTTCTCAGAGGAAGTAACAGCCCTACGTCTCGGAGCCCGGAGGCGGTCGACTGGATATATGCGTGTGAGTTATAGGAGGTGCGAACCCTTGTCCCGGAGGAGGGGGTGGCTTATATAGAGTGCGCCAGGACCCCAGCTCCCATCCGTTACACAGGGTTCAATGTTCATAAAGAAGGAGCGTCACTGGTAACGTCCGAAGTAAAGTGCTATAAATGACTATTAAAGCTATGACTTAATCCCGACCGTTGCAGAGTGAGTGGCTCTCCATCTTCTGGTAGTCGAGTGGTTGTTCTCATGGTCGAGTGTCTTCAAGACTATCGGGTGGAACATGGCTTTATGGTTGAGTGGACGATGATATTTCTTCGACTGCTTCTGGTTCTTTTAGAGATGTCCTTGGGGAGGGTATCTTGGACAGATCCATGACCCTACCCTAGGTACATAGCTTCGTCAGTTGGTTCGTGGCTTTGTTCTTAAAACCTCACAAGAAGATAAGGTGGGCACGTGGTTCGACTTTCATTATGAAAAAATCCCGCATTTTTGCTTCGAGTGCGGACGATTGGTGCATGTAGATGGGCACTGTGTTCCTCCTGTGGACAAATCGGTGCAGTGGGGCGGCTGGCTAAGAGCTTCACCTGGGAGGAGCACCGGCTCCAAAAACGAGGCGTATGGAGTGAAGAACAATAATGCAAATAGTAGCAGCTTCATGAGCACCCAATCTTATGGCAATACCAAAGAGCAGGACGTCCATGCTCATGGTAGAGACATCCCGGTAAAACGCAACTTGCGTGCAGAATTTGATCGGCCGGCCAATCTCCACACTAGTGGGCGGATAAAGGGATAGTTATCTCTCCCACTAAAGGGAGGCAGAGGCGAGACTGGCCAGAAGAAAGAGATCTGAGACATGAGATTGAGAGGAAGAAAGAGAGGGACCTCAGGGAGCAGCTCAAGTCACAACTGAGGCAGAGGGAGTATGATCACGATCACTATGTGGTGAGGAGTCAATGGGAAAGAGGGTCCACAAGCAGAGGGGGTGATGACAGATACAGTTACCATCCATCTTACCCCTCGAAAAGGAGGAGAGGCTACTATGTAAGTAAGCCTAGGCAGGATCATGACGACAGAAGGGGAAGGGGAGTCAGCCCTCAGACCACACCTAACTCTAGGAAATGGCGACCGAGACAAATATGGATGCCAAAAGGAGATGGTGATAAGCAGGAGGGGGATGAATCCTTTATTCGGGACACTCGACAGAAGACCTCCTCCGTTTTTGATCGTATTGAAGAGCATGAGAAGTTAACGGTGGACCCTGCCAGGGAGCGGGGCCGCCGAGAACAATGATCATCATGGCCTGGAACTGCCAAGGGTTGGGGTTGGACTCGACAGTTGACGAACTTCGGGACCTGATTAGGTCATACAACCCAGCGGTGGTGTTCTTATCGGAAACCAAAAAGAGGGCGAGAGCGATGGATAGACTCAAGTGGAGTTTGGGATTTAGCAAAGGTGTAGCGGTGGATTGCAAGGGCAAGAGTGGTGGCTTAGCTCTTTGGTGGAGAGACCAGGTTGAGGTTACTGTTAGGCCGTGGTGCCAATATTATATCGACGCGGCCATGGTCTGTGATGGGGTCTCCTTTAGGTTCATTAGAATCTATGGAGAGCCGTGTGTCAAGAAAAGATCAAAGACCTGGGAGGTCCTGCGCTATCTCCGTGCCCAAGACAACCTCCCATGGATTTGTGCAGATGATTTCAATGAAGCACTATGCCAGGATGAGCAGCAAGGAGGTAACCCAAGGAGCAGGGCGCAAATGGTAGTGTTTGAAGAATGCCTGACCGACTGCGGTTTGGCAGATCTCGCCTTTTTGGGGTATCCGTTCACATGGGATAACAAGCGGGATGCGGGTGACAATATCCAAGTGCGGTTGGACAGGGCGACATGCAATGCGGATTTTGCTCAAGCTTTCCCAGCAACGGAAGTGCTACACGTGATGACAGAAGAGTCCGACCACCGAGCTTTAGTAATTAAAGCACTATTGACGGAGGGGGCCGTCTGAGCGAGGGGTCAGCGACAATTTCTTTATGAAGCAGCGTGGACGCGACATGATGATTATGAGGCCATGGTGGCCGCTGCATGGGGGGAAGCGCATGCAGCCAATCAGAGAGGGGGCGACTTGCAACAGCATGCAACACCCTAAAAGCTGCGACGATGATGATGCAGGAATGGAGCCGAAGAGTCTTTGGATCGATCAAGAGGAAAATCGCGCATCTCAAAGCACAGCTGGTGGAAGCAAAAGAGCGGTTTGCTTGGACGGGTTATCGACAGGAGATCAAGGATATAGAGGACCAGCTTCACGAGCTCTACGAGAGGGAGGATGTGTATTATAAGCAGCGCTCGCGCGTTGATTGGCTTCAGGACGGAGACCAGAATACTAAGTACTTCCAAAACCGGGCCTCGCACCGGAAAAGGAAGAACACCGTCAAGGCGCTACGGCGAGAAGATGGGACGAAGTGCACAGATGATGAGGGGATGAGAGCGATGGTGGCCTAGTTCTATGCATAGTTATTTGCATCGGAGGGATCACGGAGTGCGGAAAAGGGTGCTTCAGCATATTGATGCAGTGGTGACTAATGATATGAATGCAAAATTATGCGCTCCATTCACAGATAATGAGATCGAGTTGGCCCTCTTCCAGATGGGGCCGTCAAAGGCTCCAGGCCCGGATGGCCTCCCGACCATGTTCTACCAACGCCACTGGGGGCTAGTCAAGAATGATGTTTGTGGTGCATTGCGTGAGTTCCTTGCTGGGACGGCCGCTCCTGCTGGTTTTAATGATACAGTCTTAGTAATGATCCGAAAGTGAAGTCACCAGAACTGTTGTCACAGTTCAGACCTATCAGTTTATGTAACGTTCTATATAAGATTGCGGCGAAGGCACTGGCCAATCGCCTTAAAGTGGTTCTTCCGTTAATGATCTCTGAGGAGCAGAGTGCGTTTGTACCAGGAAGGCTCATCACTGATAATGTTCTGGTGGCGTATGAGTGTGTGCACGCTATAAGGAAGAGGAAACGAAGGAAGCCCATCTGTGCGGTTAAGTTGGATATGATGAAGGCATATGACAGAGTTGAGTGGGATTTCCTTGAAGAAATGTTGCACAAATTTGGCTTCTCTGGTCACTGGACGGAGATGGTTATGAGATGTGTGAAATCCACAACGTTCTCGGAGAAGCTTAATGGAGGCCTATCTGAACGGTTTCTCCCCTCACGTGGACTTCGCCAGGGGGATCCTCTCTCCCCATATATGTTCTTAATCTGTGTGGAGGGTTTCTTCGCCTTGCTGAAGCATGCTCAAGGGGGGAACAATATCAAAGGAGTGTCTTTTGGAGGGGGCGGACCTATGGTCACCCATCTTCTCTTTGCCGATGATAGTGTGGTCTTCCTGGAGGGCTCAAGAGAGAGTTTTGAGACGCTTCGCTCAATCCTGCAGGACTATGAAGTTGCCTCGGGCCAAAAGGTTAACTTACAGAAATCTACGATTTTTTCGGGGAGGATACTCAGAATGATGTTAAGGAGGAGCTCAAGCAGGTGATTGAAATATCGGAGGAAGCCTTGAGCGAGCGTTATCTAGGACTCCCTACGGTGGTGGGGAGGTCAAAGGACGGGTCTTTCAAATATGTTAAGGATAGTGCCAAAGGGAAAGTTTCTGGATGGAAGGGTCAAGGTTTATCTAAAATGGCTAGGGAAGTGTTGGTGAAATCTGGCCTCCAATCCACGCCGACTTTCACCATGAGCTGCTTTCAACTCACGAAGAAAATGTGCGGGAATCTGTCATCTATCTCTTCAAACTTCTGGTGGGGTGAAGCAGATGGTCGTAAGAAGGTGCATTGGATTGGATGGGAAAAATGTGTACGCGTAAGTATGAGGGAGGTCTAGGCTTTCGGGACCCGGAGGCTTTCAACCAAGCAATGCTGGCCAAGGCGGCTTGGCGACTGCTACAGGTGCCGGAATCATTGTGTGGAAGGGTCCTGAAGGCACGGTATTTCCCTGATGGATCAATTCTGAATGCTACATGCCCCACTGGGGGTTCATACACCTTTCAAAGCATATTGCACGGTCGAGACCTGCTTAATGATGGGTTGATATGGTGGATTGGTGATGGCTCCCGAATCTCCATTCACCATGACAACTAGATTCCGAGGAAGGGCAGTCTGAGGCCACTGGGCCAAATGTACATCAACGGCATCACTCGCGTAGGGGACCTACTCGAGGATGATGGCATTTCTTGGGACAGAAACAAGCTGAGGGAGATGTTTGCCCCGGATGAAGCGCAAGAGATACTACAAATCCCGGTGGGGGGGCAAGGTGTACATGACTACTTGTCTTGGAACTATACAAAAATGGTATATTCTCTGTCCAATCTGCGTACCATCTACGGATGAGCCAGAAGAGGGTGAGCTCCGGACGGCCGGAGTCATCGTCCTCGGTGGTGGATCATAGGGCATGGATGAACCTCTGGGATACAGTGGCGCCGGGCAAAGTTAAGATCCACATGTGGCGGCTGATTCGGAATGGGCTGGCGGTGGGAGCGGAACTGTTGAGAAGGAAGATTAAGTAGGGCGTCTTCTGTGTTGCTTGCGGTAGGGAGGAAATGATCTATCATCGCTTCTAGGGCTGCTATCATTCGGCTAAGTTCTGGAAGATAATGCATTCGGAGTTGGGGGTACTGGTGGCGATCCCACCGGAGTCAGTTTGCCCCCAGAGTGCGTTGTCACGGTGGTTACTGTCGTGGTTCGAGAAGGCGTCAGATGATGAACGGGCGGTCATGGTACAAGGGACATATGCGCTATGGCTTGCAAGGAACAATGCATGGGAGGGTAAACGAATTGAAGAAGCAGAGGAGATTGCGCGAAGGGTTTTTCACCTCATGGGCGAGTGGCAGGCCATAAATGGCCGCAAAAGCAAGCAGACCCAGCCGGTGATGAAGGAAAGGTGGCAGCCCCCAGAAGAAGGCTGGGTGAAAGTTAATGTCAACGGCGCTACGTTGAAGGGGGGCGACAGCGGGGGAGCTGGGATGATTATTAGAAACCATGAAGGTGCTTATTTGGGCGGAGCGTGCCACGTCCTCCCACTGGGGAGTGACCCAGCGAGGGTAGAGCTCCTAGCATGCAAAAGAGCAGCCCAGCTTGCGGATGAACTGAACATTGCTAGGATCAACATCGAGATGGATTGTAGAGAAATCGTATGCAAACTTCAAAATACGGAGTAGGATCTCTCAGCGCTGGGGCCGATCGTGGAGGATGTCAAGCAAGTGTTGGCTTCTAGGGTAAGTTGGAAAGTTTCTTGGGTATGGCGTGAGGCCAATAGAATGGCTCATTCTTTAGCTAGAGAAGCAGTGTCGAATAAATTATGCAAGGTGTGGCTGCATGTGCCCCCAGATTTCATTTTGCACATTGTCTCACACGAGATCCCTGAGTGGGATGGTTAAATAAAAATTGTGATGAGTTTAAAAAAAATATGATGCCTCGCATGTCATGTAGGATCAGATATGACGTAAAGTAGGTTCGGATAGGGAAGCGGGATCCTCTCAAGAGATGGGTGTTTGAAGAGAAAAAGTGTGGTTTGGTGACAAAAGCTGAAAATGTTAGACTACCCACAATAGGAGTAACATAGGTAGTAACATCACACATATCTAGATAAAATAGATGATGTGACAAGCAATAAATGAAGAAGGAGAGGTATGTAGTAATATAGCTAGTTACTAGTAGTATGAGTAACATCACACATATCAAGTCAAGATGAGTCTATAGCATAATAAATGAAGTATTACATGCTACCACATATATGTTACTCCCCACTATAGAGGTAGTAACATAAAGTAGTAACGTGGGCATGTTACTGCTCTATGTTACTATCCATTGTGGCTAGTCTTATAGTGAAAATGTTGGAAATATGCCCTAGAGGCAATAATAAATTAGTTATTATTATATATTTCATTGTTCATGATAATCGTTTATTATCCATGCTAGAATTGTATTGATAGGAAACTCAGATACATGTGTGGATACATAGACAACACCATGTCCCTAGTAAGCCTCTAGTTGACGAGCTCGTTGATCAATAGATGGTTACGGTTTCCTGACCATGGACATTGGATGTTGTTGATAACGGGATCACATCATTAGGAGAATGATGTGATGGACAAGACCCAATCCTAAGCCTAGCACAAGATCGTGTAGTTTGTATGCTAAAGCTTTTCTAATGTCAAGTATCATTTCCTTAGACCATGAGATTGTGCAACTCCCGGATACCGTAGGAGTGCTTTGGGTGTGCCAAACATCACAATGTAACTGGGTGGCTATAAAGGTGCACTATGGGTATCTCCGAAAGTGTCTGTTGGGTTGGCACAAATCGAGACTGGGATTTGTCACTCCGTGTAACAGAGAGGTATCTCTGGGCCCACTCGGTAGGACATCATCATAATGTGCACAATGTGACCAAGGAGTTGATCACGGGATGATGTGTTACAGAACGAGTAAAGAGACTTGCCGGTAACGAGATTGAACAAGGTATCGGGATACCGACGATCGAATCTCGGGCAAGTACTATACCGCTAGACAAAGGGAATTGTATACGGGATTGATTGAATCCTTGACATCGTGGTTCATCCGATGAGATCATCGTGGAGCATGTGGGAGCCAACATGGGTATCCAGATCCTGTTGTTGGTTATTGACCGGAGAGTTGTCTCGGCCATGTCTGCATGACTCCCGAACCCGTAGGGCCCACACACTTAAGGTTCAATGATGCTAGGGTTATAGGGAAAGTATGTATGCGGTTACCGAATGTTGTTAGGAGTCTCGGATGAGATCCCGGACGTCACGAGGAGTTCCTGAATGGTCCATAGGTAAAGATTGATATATAGGAAGTATGGTTTTGGCCACCGGAAGTGTTCCGGGCATCACCGGTAGTGTACCGGGACCACCGGAGGGGTCCGGGGGTCCACCGGGAGTGGCCACGGGCCCCAGAGGCATACATGGGCCAAGTGTGAGAAGGGACCAACCCCTAGGTGGGCTGGGGCGCCTCCCCACCAAGGCCCATGCGCCTAGAGAGAAGATGGGGGCAAACCCTAAGGGCAGATGGGCCCTAAGGCCCATGCCTGGTGCGCCTCCCTCTCGCCCCACTTGGCCGCCACCCCAGATGGGAATTGGGGCTGCCGCCACCCCTAGGGTGGAAACCCTAGGTGGGGGCGCAGCCCTCCCTCTCCCCCTTAATATAGTGGAGGTAAAGGGGCAGCCCAACACACGGAGTTCTTCCCCTGTTGGCGCAGCCGTACCCCTCTCCCTCCTCGTCTCTCGTAGTGCTTGGCGAAGCCTTGATGGAGTCCTGCGCTCCTCCACCACCACCACGCCGTTGTGCTGCTGCTGGGCGGAGTCTTCCCCAACCTCTCCTTCTCCCCTTGCTGGATCAAGGCGTGGGAGACGTCGCCGGGCTGCACGTGTGTTGAACGCGGAGGCGCTGTTGTTCGGCGCTTAGATCGGAATCGACTGCGATCTAAATTGCTACGAGTACGACTACCTCATCCGCGTTCTAGTAACGCTTCCGCTTAGCAATCTACAAGGGTATGTAGATGCACTCCCCTTCCCCTCGTTGCTAGATTACTCCATAGATTGATCTTGGTGATGCGTAGAAAATTTTAAATTTCTGCTACGATCCCCAACAGTGGCACCATGATCTAGGTCTATGCATAATTTCTATGCACGAGTAGAACACAAGTTGTTGTGGTCGTCGATTTTGTCAATTTACTTGTCGTTACTAGTCTTATCTTGATTCGGCGGCATCGTGGGATGAAGCGGCCCGGACCGACCTTACACGTACTCTTACGTGAGACAGGTTCCACCGACTGACATGCACTAGTTGCATAAGGTGGCTAGCGGGTGTCTGTCTCTCCCACTTTAGTCGGACCGGATTCGATGAAAAGGGTCCTTATGAAGGGTAAATAGAAATTGGCATATCACGTTGTGGTTTTGGCATAGGTAAGAAACGTTCTTGCTAGAAACCTATAGCAGCCACGTAAAAACTTGCAACAACAATTAGAGGATGTCTAACTTGTTTTTGCAGCATGTGCCGTGTGATGTGATATGGCCAAAAGGATGTGATGAATGATATATGTGATGTATGAGATTGATCATGTTCTTGTAATAGGAATCATGACTTGCATGTCGATGAGTATGGCAACCGGCAGGAGCCATAGGAGTTGTCTTAATTTATTTATGACCTGCGTGTCAACATAAACGTCATGTAATTACTTTACTTTATTGCTAAAGCGTTAGCCATAGTAGTAGAAGTAATAGTTGACGAGACGACTTCATGATGACACGATGATGGAGATCATGATGATGGAGATCATGGTGTCATGTCAGTGACGATGATGATCATGGCGCCCCAAAGATGGAGATCAAAAGGAGCAAAATGATATTGGCCATATCATGTCACTATTTGATTGCATGTGATGTTTATCATGTTTTACATCTTATTTGCTTAGAACGACGGTAGCTTAAATAAGATGATCCCTCGCAATAATTTCAAGAAAGTGTTCCCCCTAACTGTGCACCGTTGCGAAGGTTCGTTGTTTCGAAGCACCACGTGATGATCGGGTGTGATAGATTATAACGTTCGAATACAACGGTGTAAGCCAGATTTACACACGCAATACACTTAGGTTGACTTGACGAGCCTAGCATGTACAAACATGGCCTCGGAACATGGAAGACCGAAAGGTCGAGCATGAGTCGTATAGAAGATACGATCAACATGAAGATGTTCACTGATGTTGACTAGTCCGTCTCACGTGATGACCGGACACGGCCTAGTTGACTCGGATCATGTTTCACTTAGATGACTAGAGGGATGTCTATCTGAGTGGGACTTTATTATATAATTTGATTAGATGAACTTAATTATCATGAACATAGTCTAAATTGTCTTTGCAAATATGTTGTAGATAAATAGCTCACGTTGTAACTCCCTGTTTGAATATGTTCCTAGAGAAAGACCAAGTTGAAAGATATTGTAAGCAATGATGCGGACTGGGTCTGTAGTCCGAGGAGTGTCCTCACTGCTACACAGAAGGCTTACATCTTTGATGCACCGCTCGATGTGCAAACCCCTACAACATCCTCTGTGAACACCTGACAGACACATCCTGATGACCACTTGATAGTTTAGTGCACCATACTTTATGGCTTAGAATCGGGATTCCAATGACGTTTTGAACGCCATAAGACATATGAGATGTTCCAAGAGCTGAAATTGGGATTTCAGGCTCATGCCCATGTTGAGAGGTATGAGACATCTGACAAGTTCTTTTGCCAACAAGATGGAGGAGAATAGCTCAGCTAGTGAGCATGTGCTCAGAATGTCTGGGTGCTACAATCACTTAAATCAAGTGGGAGTTAAACTTCCAGATAAGATAGTGATTGATAGAGTTCTCTAGCCACTATCACTAAGCTACTAGATCTTCGTGATGAACTATGACATGCAAGGGATGGAGATGATCCCGGAGCTGTTCGCGGTGCTTAAGACCGCAAAAGGTAGAAATCAAGAAGGAGCATCAAGTGTTGATGGTTTAACAAGGCCACTGGTTTCAAGAAGGGCAAGGGCTAGAAGGGAAACTTCATGGATGGAAAACCAGTTGCTGCTCCAGTGAAGGAACCCAAGGTTGAACCCAAACCCGAGACTAAGTGCTTCTATTGTAAGGGGAATGGTCACTAGTAGCGGAATTACCCCAAATGCATGGTAGATAAGAAGGCTGGCAACTTCAACAAAGTATATACATGTTATTAATGTGTACCTCACTAGTACTCCTGGTAGCACCTGGGTATTGGATACCGGTTCAGTTGCTATTATTGGTGACTTGAAGCAAAAGCTACGGACTAAACGGAGACTGGCTAAGGGCGAGGTGACGATGTGTGTTGGAAGTGTTTCCAAAGTTGATGAGATCACCATCACACGCTCCATCTGCCTTCGCGATTAGTATTGAACCTAGATAGATGTTATCAGGTGTCTACGTTGAGCATGAATATGATTAGATCATGTTTATTGCAATACGGTTATTCATTTAAGTTAGAGAATAATGGCTATTCTGTTTACATGAATAATACCTTTCATGGTCATGCACCCTATGTGAATGGTTCATTGAATCTCGGTCGTGGTAATACACATGTTTACGCCAAAAGATGTAGAGTTAATAATGATAGTACCACTTTCTTGTGGCACTGCCGCTTAGGTCATATTGGCATAAGATGCATGAAGAAACTCCATGTCGATGGATGTTGGGAGTCACTTGATTTTGAATCGCTTGACACATGCGAGCCATGCCTCATGGGCAGGATAACTAAGACCCCGTTTTCAGGTACAATGAAACGGGCAAGTGACTTGTTGGAAATCATACATGCTGATGCGTGTGATCCAATGAGAATTGAAGCGTGCGGTGGATATCGCTATTTTCTCATCTTCACTGACGATTTGAGTAGATATAGGAATATTTACTTAATGAGGCACAAGTCTGAAACATTTGAAAAGTTCAAGCGATTTCAATGTGAAGTTAAGAACCATCATAACAATAAGATCAAATTCCTATGATCTGATTGATGAGAATTTCTGAGTTATGAGTTTGGCAATCACTTAAGACATTGTGGAATTGTTTCACAGTTGAAGCCACCTAGAACACCACAGGGTAATGGTGTGTCCAGACATCGTAATCAAACCTTATGAGATATGGTGCGATCTATGATGTCTCTTATCGATCTACCGTTTTCATTTTGAGGATATGCGTTAGAGACAGCTGCATTCATTTTAGATAGGACGCCATCTAAGTCCGTTGAGACGATGTCGTATGAATATGGTTTGGCAAGAAACCAAAGTTGTCGTTTCTTAATGTTTGGGGCTGCGATGCTTAAGGCTTCAGCCGGAGAAGCTCGAACCCAAAGCGGACAAACACATCTTCATAGGATACCCAAAGGTGACAGTTGGGTACACCTTCTATCTCAGATCCGAGGGCAAATTTTTTGTCGCTAAGAACGGGTCCTTTCTCGAGAAGGAGTTTCTCTCGAAAGAATTGAGTGGGAGGAAGATAGAACTTGATGAGGTTGTTGAACCTCTACTTCAACCAGAAAGTGGTGCAACACAGGAAGATGTTTCTGTGGCGCCTATGTCGGTTGAATAGGAAGTTAATGATAGTGATCATGAAGCTTCAGGATCAAGTTGCTATCGAACCTCGTAGGTCGACAAGGATATGTACTACTCCTGAGTGGTACGGTAATCCTGTCTTAGATATCAGTTGTTAGACAACAATGAACCTGCGAGCTATGGAGAAGCGATGGTGGGCCCGTATTCCGACAAATGGTTAGAAGCCATGAAATCCGAGATAGGATCCATGTATCAGAACAAAGTATGGACTTTGGTGGACTTGCCCGATGATCGGCAAGCCATTGAGATAAATGGATCTTTAAGAAGAAGACGGACGTGGGCGGTAATGTTATAGTCTATGAAGCTCGACTTGTGGGAAAGAGTCTTTTCACAAGTTCAAGGAGTTGACTACGATGAGAATTTCTCACCCGTAGCAATGCTTAAGTCCGTCGGAATCATGTTAGCATTAGCTGTATTTTTCAATTATGAAATCTGTCAGATGGATGTCAAAACAAGTTTTCTTACCAGTTTCCGTAAGAAAAGGTTGTATGTGATACAATAAAAGGTTTTGTCGATCCTAAGGATGCTAAAAAGGTATGCTAGCTCCAGCAATCCTTCTATGGACTAGAGCAAGCATCTCGGAGTCAGAATACATGCTTTGATAGAGTGATCAAAGCTTTTAGGTTTATACAATGTTTGCTAGAAATTTGTATTTACAAGAAAGTGAGTGGGAGCACTACAACATTTCTGATAAGTATATGTGGATGACATATTGTAGATCTGAAATAATGTAGAATTTCTGGAAAGCATAAACGGTTGTTTGAAGAGTGTTTTTCAAAGGAAGACCTGGATAAAGCTTCTTACATATTGGGCATCAACATCTATAGAGATAGATCAAGACGCCTGATGATACTTTCAAAGAACGCACACCTTGACATGTTTTTGAAGGAGTTCAAAATAGATCAGTCAAAGAAGGGGTTCTTACCTGAGTTGTAAGGTGTGAAGTTGAGTAAGAATCAAAGATTGACCACGGCAGAAGAAAGAGGAAGGACAAAGGTCGTCCCCTATGCTTTTGTCATAGGCTCTGTACAGTATGCCATGCTGAGTGACGCACCTGATGTGTGCCTTTCCACATGTCTGGCAAGAGGGTACAAAGGTGATCTAGGAGTGGATCACCAAATAGCGGTCAAAATTATCCTTAGAGGAATAAGGAGATGTTTCTCGGTTGTGGAGGTGATAAAGACTTCGACGTAAAGAGTTATGTTGATGCAAGCTTAACACCTATCCGGATAGCTCTGAGTAGAGATACCGGATACGTATAATGGAGCAACAATTTGGAATAGCTCCAAGTGGAACGTGGTAGCAGCATCTATGATATGACATAAAGTTTTGCGAAATACATAGGGATCTGAATATGGCAAGACTCGTTGACTACAACCTCTCTCACAAGCATAACATGATCAAACCCAGAACTCATTGAGTATTAATCACATAGTGATTTGAACTAGATTAGTGACTCTAGTAAACTCTTTGGATGTTGGTCACCTGGCGATGTGACCTATGAGTGTTAATCACATGGCGATGTGAACTAGATTATTGACTCTAGTGCAAGTGGGAGACTGTTGGAAATATGCCCTAGAGGCAATAATAAATTAGTTATTATTATTATATTTCATTGTTCATGATAATCGTTTATTATCCATGCTAGAATTGTATTGATAGGAAACTTAGATACATGTGTGGATACATAGACAACACCATGTCCCTAGTAAGCCTCTAGTTGACTAGCTCGTTGATCAATAGTTGGTTACAGTTTCCTGACCATGGACATTGGATGTCGTTGATAACGGGATCACATCATTAGGAGAATGATGTGATGGACAAGACCCAATCCTAAGCCTAGCACAAGATCATGTAGTTCGTATGCTAAAGCTTTTCTAATGTCAAGTATCATTTCCTTAGACCATGAGATTGTGCAACTCCCGGACACCGTAGGAGTGCTTTGGGTGTGCCAAACATCACAACGTAACTAGGTGGCTATAAAGGTTCACTACAGGTATCTCCGAAAGTGTCTGTTGGGTTGGCACGAATCGAGACTGGGATTTGTCACTCCGTGTAACGGAGAGGTATCTCTGGGCCCACTCAGTAGGACATCATCATAATGTGCACAATGGGACCAAGGAGTTGATTACGGGATGATGTGTTACGGAACGAGTAAAGAGACTTGCCGGTAACGAGATTGAACAAAGTATCGGGATACCAACGATCGAATCTCGGGCAAGTACTATACCGCTAGACAAAGGGAATTGTATACGGGATTGATTGAATCCTTGACATCGTGGTTCATCCGATGAGATCATCGTGGAGCATGTGGGAGCCAACATGGGTATCCAGATCCCACTGTTGGTTATTCACCGGAGAGTTGTCTCGGCCATGTCTGCATGACTCCCGAACCCATAGGGTCTACACACTTAAGGTTCAATGACGCTAGGGTTATAGGGAAAGTATGTACACGGTTAGAGAATGTTGTTCGGAGTCTCGGATGAGATCCCGGACGTCGCGAGGAGTTCCGGAATGGTCCATAGGTAAATATCGATATATAGGAAGTATGGTTTTGGCCACCGGAAGTGTTCCGGGCATCACCGGTAGTGTATCGGGACCACCAGAGGGGTCCGGGGGTCCACCGGGAGGGGCCACGGGCCCCGGAGGCATACATGAGCCAAGTGTGAGAAGGGACCAGCCCCTAGGTGCGCTGGGGTGCCTCCCACCAAGGCCCATGCGCCTAGAGAGAAGAGGGGCAAACCCTAAGGGCAGATGGGCCCTAAGGCCCATGCCTGGTGCGCCTCCCTCTCCCCCCACTTGGCCGCCACCCCAGATGGGGATTGGGGCTGCCGCCACCCCTAGGGTGGAAACCCTAGGTGGGGGCACAACCCTTCCTCTCCCCCTATATATAGTGGAGGCAAAGGGGCATCCCAACACACGAAGTTCTTCCCCTGTTGGCGCAGCCCTACCCCTCCCCCTCCTCGTCTCTCGTAGTGCTTGGCGAAGCCCTGCTGGAGTCCCGCGCTCCTCCACCACCACCACGCCATCGTGCTGCTGCTGGACGGAGTCTTCCCCAACCTCTCCTTCTCCCCTTGCTGGGTCAAGGCGTGGGAGACGTCACCGGGCTGCACGTGTGTTGAACACGGAGGTGCTGTTGTTCGGCGCTTAGATCGGAATCAACCGCGATCTGAATCGATGCGAGTACGACTCCTTCATCCGTGTTCTTGCAACGCTTCCGCTTAGCGATCTACAAGGGTATGTAGATGCACTCTCCTTCTCCTCGTTGCTAGATTACTCCATAGATTGATCTTGGTGATGCGTAGAAAATTTTAAATTTCTGCTACTATCCCCAACAGAAAAGTAGAGATGCATGTATACTAGAGTATTTATTTTCTATTTGTTAATGAGGCCCACTAGTGATAGCTTGCATTGGGGAGAAAAAATAAATCTAGATGCTTTAAATTAATTTTTGTCTTGAGGCATACGTATCCATATGTCACCATTGTACATTCCTTGAGAGGATGCTCTATGGTATAACCTTTTGGAGCCATCGATGACGTGTGGCGGTGTCGCCGACACCAAAAACACCTGTTTCTTTGCATCATGAAAAGGGTACGGTGCTCATCTGATTGCTATCTACTGGATTGTGTGCACATGTCCAGAATATATTGGAATCTGCGGGATTAGGTTTCTCCGACTTAAGTCATCTGCCTTTAGATAGCTGATGACATATGAGCCCACGTTGTTATAGTCATTCAAAGTAGGCGACTTAAGTCAAATAATCTTCTTTTCGCAAAAAATGGGAAAAAGCTTATTTTTTGCTGGCCGATTGCACGCGCCCGTCCGCCGGCTCCATGGTCGTCTGTAATGCCCTCGATGCGGCTATATCTCCCACGTGTCGAAGCACGACTTAGAGGCATAACCGCATTGAAAGCAAAGTCGCAAGTGAGGTAATCTTCACACAACCCATGTAATACATAAGGGAAAGATACATAGTTGGCTTACAATCGCCACTTCACACAATTACATGAATAAAGCATTACATCATCCAAATACACTCAAGGTCCGACTATAGAACCAAAATAAAAGAAGAACCCCAAATGCGACACGGTCCCCGATCAACCCCAACTGGGCTCCACTACTGATCAACTAGAACGAAACAACATAAAGGACACGATCTTCGTCGAGCTCCTCCTGAGCTTGGTTGCGTCATCTGCACGGTTCAACGGCACCTACAAGCTGGTTTTGGAAGTAATCTGTGAGCCACAGGGACTCCCAATCTCGCGCCCTCGCGATCAAGACTATTTAAGCTTATGGGTAAGGTAAAGGTATGAGGTGGAGCTGCAGCAAGCGACTAGCATATATGGTGGCTAACCTATTCGCAAAACAGAGCGAGGAGAGAAGGCAAAAGCACGGTCGAACAACTATGATCAAGAAGTGATCCTAGAACAACCTACGTCAAGCATGACTCCAACACCGTGTTCACTTCCCGGACTCCGCCGGAAAGAGACCATCACGGCAACACACGCGGTTGATGCATTTTAATTAAGGTCAACTTCAGGTTTTCTACAACCGGACATTAACAAATTCCCATCTGCCCATAACCGCGGGCACGACTTTCGAAAGTTCTAATCCCTGCAGGGGAGTCCCAACTTAGCCCATGACAAGCTCTCATGGTCAACGAAGGAATAGACCTCCTCCCGAGACGTTCCGATCAGACTCGGTACCTCGGTTCTTCAAGACACTTCGACATGTTAAAACAAATCCAGCAACACCGCATGAATGTGCCAACAAATCCTGATAGGAGCTGCACATATCTCTTTCTCAGGGCACACTCAGATTGTCTTAGGTACAGGTAGGCCAGCCCAGAGTTGCCCCTGGTGGCCACCGGCAGCTGACAGGTTGGACCAACACTCAGAGGAGCACTGGCCCGGGGGGGGGGGGTAAAATAATGATGACCCTCAGGAGCGCGACTCCCAAGGGAAAAGAAAAGGGGTAGGTGGCAAATGGTAAAACCAAGGTTGGGCATTGCTGGAAAAGCTTTAATCAAGGCGAACTATGAAGGGGTTCCCATTATAACCCAACCGCATAAGGAACGCAAAATCCGGGAACATAACACTGATATGACGGAAACTAGGGCGGCAAGAGTGAAACAAAACACCAGGCATAAGGCCGAGCCTTCCACCCTTTACCAAGTATATAGATGCATTAATTTAATAAAAGGTATTGTGATATCCCAACAAGTAAACATGTTCCAACAAGGAACAGCATCTCCATGTTCCAACAAGGAACAAAACTTCAATCTTCACCTGCAACTAACAATGCTATAAGAGGGGCTGAGCAAAGCGGTAACATAGCCAAACAACGGTTTGCTAGGACAAGGTGGGTTAGAGGCTTGGCTTAACAATATGGGAGGCATGATAAGCAAGTGGTAGGCATCGTAGCATGGCATAGCAAAAGAGCGAGCATCTAGCAAAGCAAAGATAGAAGTGATTTCGAAGGTATGATCATCTTGCCTGAAATCCCGCAAGGAAGAAGAACGAGTCCATGAAGAAGTCAAACAGACGTAGTCGACCGAATCCTCACACACACGACGTTAACGGAACCAACCCGAAGAAGAAACACCGGAAAGAAGCAAACAACATAGTAAAACAACCACCACATAAACATGGCATGATGCACAATCAAGCATGATGCATGTCCGGTTTAAAGAGGCATGGCATGTCAAAGTGCACAAACAATCCTACAAATTAAGTGGAGCTCATTATGCAACGAAGTTGCATATTGAAGAAAAACACCACATGACTTATTTAGTTCCCTCTCGTTTAGGTACTCAACAATATTAAATGTTGTTAAACATGGCAAGAGGGTGAAGCAAATGTAAACTACCTATATAGTCAAGGTTAAATGAGGCCGGAAACAACGAACAACAAATTCTGGTAAATCCCCATATGCATATTTTAGATTTGGTGCTGTTCTGCCCTAAACACAATTTTAGAGTTATTAAACATGCAAAGTGATGCCACCATGATAAACTAGGCAAAATTCTATCCCATTTACATATAAAGTTTGTTAAATTTGGAGCTACGATTATTTAGTTATGAAATAAATCATTTTAGCAAGTTATTAAGCAAATTTAAACAAACAGCATTTTAAACATTTTAAACATAGATGAAAGTTGCATATTATTAAACTAGACAAAATTCTAAGGAACTTTCATATATAATTTGTTTTAACCCGATGCACGGTTGTGGAGATATTAAATGCATGAATAAGAAGGACTTTTCTATAAAACTGCGTTCTCTGGAACAAATACTAAATTCGCAGGCGCTGGAAAAAACATGATATGGGCCGAATCTAAAGGCTGGCCCAACGAACAGAGGAAAAAAACCAGGGGCTGCTCACCCTGGGCCTTGGGCCATCAGAGGTGATGGGCTGGGGTGCACTGGGCCAGATCTGGCCATCGGCTGGGCCTGGCGATGTGGAGAGGAGCCGGCTCGGGAGGAGCTGGGCCTTGCGCAGTGGTGGGATGAGAGGCTGCAGGCGCGGGCTTGCGTTCGTCCTCGTCTCCGTGATGCAGTACGACAACGGCGGACTTGTTGTTGGAAATATGCCCTAGAGGCAATAATAAAAGTATTATTATATTTCCTTGTTCATGATAATTGTCTTTTATTCATGCTATAAGTGTATTATCCGGAAATCGTAATACACGTGTGAATACATAGACCACAATATGTCCCTAGTGAGCCTCTAGTTGACTAGCTCGTTGTGATCAACAGATAGTCATGATTTCCTGGCTATGGACATTGGATGTAGTTGATAACGGGATCACATCATTAGGAGAATGATGTGATGGACAAGACCCAATCCTAAGCCTAGCACAAAGATCGTGTAGTTCGTATGCTAAAGCTTTTCTAATGTCAAGTATCTTTTCCTTAGACCATGAGATTGTGCAACTCCCGGATACCGTAGGAATGCTTTGGGTGTACCAAACGTCACAACGTAACTGGGTGGCTATAAATGTGCATTACAGGTATCTCCGAAAGTATCTGTTGGGTTGGCACGAATCGAGACTGGGATTTGTCACTCCGTGTAAATGGAGAGGTATCTCTGGGCCCACTCGGTAGGACATCATCATAATATGCACAATGTGATCAAGGGGTTGATCACGGGATGATGTGTTACGGAACGAGTAAAGAGACTTGCCGGTAACGAGATTGAACAAGGTATCGGTATACCGACGATCGAATCTCGGGCAAGTACAATACCGCTAGACAAAGGGAATTGCATACGGGATTGATCAAGTCCTTGACATCGTGGTTCATCCGATGAGATCATCGTGGAACATGTGGGAGCCAACATGGGTATCCAGATCCCGCTGTTGGTTATTGACCGGAGAACGTCTCGGTCATGTCTGCATGTCTCCCGAACCCGTAGGGTCTACACACTTAAGGTTCGATGACGCTAGGGTTATAAAGGAAGTTTGTATGTGGTTACCGAATGTTGTTCGGAGTCCCGGATGAGATCCCGGACGTCACGAGGAGTTCCAGAATGGTCCAGAGGTAAAGATTTATATATGGAAAGTTGTTGTTCGGGTTCCGGAAAAAGTTCGGGTTTTTTCGGTATTGTACCGGGAAGCTTCCAGAAGCTTCCGGAGGATTCCGGAGGGGTCCGGAGGTCCGGAAATTGTTCCACCACGTCCAATACAGTAGCATGGGCTGTAGGGGGGCGCCCTAGCCTTAATGGGCCAGGGGCACCAGCCCCCCCAAGGCCCATGCGCATGGGAAGGGGAAAACCCTAAAGGGGGAGGCCTCCACTTGACTTGGGAGGCACTCCTCCCCCCTTGGCCGCACCCCTTGGGGTGGGAAACCCTAAAGGGGGCGCAGCCCCCTTCCCCCCTATATATACTTGAGGTTTTGGGGCTGCCAACACATGAGTTCTCTCCCTCTTGGTGCAGCCCTACCCCTCTCCCTCCTCCTCCTCTCCCATGGTGCTTGGCGAAGCCCTGCGGGATTGCCACGCTCCTCCACCACCACCACGCCGTTGTGCTGCTGCTGGATGGAGTCTTCCTCAACCTCTCCCTCTCTCCTTGCTGGATCAAGGCATGGGAGACGTCACCGGGCTGTACGTGTGTTGAACGCGGAGGTGCCGTCCGTTCGGCACTAGGATCATCGGTGATTTGAATCACGACGAATACGACTCCATCAACCCCGTTCACTTGAATGCTTCCGCTTAGCGATCTACAAGGGTATGTAGATGCACTCTCCTTCCCCTCGTTGCTGGTTTCTCCATAGATAGATCTTGGTGACACGTAGGAAAATTTTGAATTTCTGCTACGTTCCCCAACAGTGGCATCATGAGCTAGGTCTATTGCGTAGATTCTTTGCACGGGTAGAACACAAAGTAGTTGTGGGCGTTGATTTTGTTCAATATGCTTACCGTTACTAGTCCAATCTTGTTTCGACGGTATTGTGGGATGAAGCGGCCCGGACCGACCTTACACGTACTCTTACGTGAGACAGGTTCCACCGATTGACATGCACTTGGTGCATAAGGTGGCTAGCGGGTGCCAGTCTCTCCCACTTTAGTCGGAACGGATTCGATGAAAAGGTCCTTATGAAGGGTAAATAGCAATTGGCATATCACGTTGTGGTTTTGCGTAGGTAAGAAACGTTCTTGCTAGAAACCCATAGCAGCCACGTAAAACATGCAAACAACAATTAGAGGACGTCTAACTTGTTTTTGCAGGGTATGCTATGTGATGTGATATGGGCAAGAAGAATGCGATGAATGATATGTGATGTATGAGATTGATCATGTTCTTGTAATAGGATTCACGACTTGCATGTCGATGAGTATGACAACCGGCAGGAGCCATAGGAGTTGTCTTTATTTATTGTATGACCTGCGTGTCATTGAACAACGCCATGTAATTACTTTACTTTATTGCTAACCGGTAGCCATAGTAGTAGAAGTAATAGTTGGCGAGACAACTTCATGAAGACACGATGATGGAGATCATGATGATGGAGATCATGGTGTCATGCCGGTGACGATGATGATAATGGAGCCCCGAATATGGAGATCAAAAGGAGCAAAATGATATTGGCCATATCATGTCACTATTTGATTGCATGTGATGTTTATCATGTTTATGCATCTTGTTTACTTAGGACGACGGTAGTAAATAAGATGATCCCTTACAAAATTTCAAGAAGTGTTCTCCCCTAACTGTGCACCGTTGCTACAGTTCGTCGCTTCTAAGCACCACGTGATGATTGTTGGGGAACGTAGCAGAAATTCAAAATTTTCCTACGTGTCACCAAGATCTATCTATGGAGAGACTAGCAACGAGTAGAAAGATAGTGCATCTACATACCCTTGTAGATCGCTAAGCGGAAGCGTTCAAGTGAACGGGGTTGATGGAGTCGTACTCGTCGTGATTCAAATCACCGATGATCAAGTGCCGAACGCACGGCACCTCCGCGTTCAACACACGTACAGCCCGGTGACGTCTCCCAAGCCTTGATCCAGCAAGGAGAGAGGGAGAGGTTGAGGAAGACTCCATCCAGCAGCAGCACAACGGCGTGGTGGTGGTGGAGGAGCGTGGCAATCCTGCAGGGCTTCGCCAAGCACCGCGGGAGAGGAGGAGTACTTGTGAGAGGGGGAGGGCTGCGCCAGAACTTCGTCTATAGCTCCCATGCGCCTCCCCACTATATATAGGGGTGGAGGGGCTGGTTTCTTGCCCTCCAAGTCCATTGGGGCGTTGGCCAAGGTGGGAGGAAAGAAATCTCATTATTTCCTTCCCCACCGATTGTTATCCCCCCTTTTTAGGGATCTTGATCTTATCCCTTCGGGATATGATCTTATTCCTTCTAAGGGGGGATCTTGGTGCGCCTTGACCAGGGGTGTGGGGCCTTGCCCCCACTACCCACGTCCATGTGGGTCCCCCCATGCAGGTGGGCCCCACTCCGGAACCTTCTAGAACCTTCCCGGTACAATACCGAAAAATCCCGAACATTTTCCGGTGGCCAAAATAGGACTTCCCATATATAAATCTTTACCTCCGGACCATTCCGGAACTCCTCGTGACGTCCGGGATCTCATCCGGGACTCCGAACAACATTCGGTAACCACATACAAACTTCCTTTATAACCCTAGCGTCATCGAACCTTAAGTGTGTAGACCCTACGGGTTCGGGAGACATGTAGACATGACCGAGACGTTCTCCGGTCAATAACCAACAGCGGGATCTGGATACCCATGATGGCTCCCACATGTTCCACGATGATCTCATCGGATGAACCACGATGTCAAGGACTTAATCAATCCCGTATTCAATTCCCTTTGTCTATCGGTATGTTACTTGCCCGAGATTCGATCGTCGGTATCCAATACCTTGTTCAATCTCGTTACCGGCAAGTCACTTTACTCGTTCCGTAACACATCATCCCGTGATCAACTCCTTGGTCACATTGCGCATATGATGATGTCCTACCGAGTGGGCCCAGAGATACCTCTCCGTTTACACGGAGTGACAAATCCCAGTCTCGATCCGCATAAAACAATAGATACTTTCGGAGATACCTGTAGTGCACCTTTATAGTCACCCAGTTACGTTGTGACGTTTGATACACCCAAAGCACTCCTACGGTATCCAGGAGTTACACGCTCTCATGGTCGAAGGAAGAGATACTTGACATTGGCAAAGCTCTAGCAAATGAACTACACGATCTTTTGTGCTAGTCTTAGGATTGGGTCTTGTCCATCACATCATTCTCCTAATGATGTGATCCCGTTATCAACGACATCCAATGTCCATAGCCAGGAAACCATGACTATCTGTTGATCACAACGAGCTAGTCAACTAGAGGCTCACTAGGGACATATTGTGGTCTATGTATTCACACGTGTATTACGATTTCCGGATAATACAGTTATAGCATGAATAAAAGACAATTATCATGAACAAGGAAATATAATAATAATACTTTTATTATTGCCTCTAGGGCATATTTCCAACAGTCTCCCACTTGCACTAGAGTCAATAATCTAGTTCACATCGCCATGTGATTAACACTCACAGGTCACATCGCCATGTGACTAATACCCAAGAGTTTACTAGAGTCAGTAGTCTAGTTCACATCACTATGTGATTAACACTCAATGAGTTTTATGTTTGATCATGTTGCTTGTGAGAGAGGTTTTAGTCAACGGGTCTGAACCTTTCAGATCCGTGTGTGCTTTACAAATCTCTATGTCATCTCCTAGATGCAGCTACCACGCTCTATTTGGAGCTATTCCAAACAACTGTTCTACTTGGAGCTATTCTAAATTATTGCTCCATTATATGTATCCGGTCTCTCTACTCAGAGCTATCCGGATAGGTGTCAAGCTTGCATCGTCGTAACCTTTACGACGAACTCTTTTACCACCTCCATAATCGAGAAAATTCCTTAGTCCACTAGTTACTAAGGATAACTTTGACCGCTGTCCTGTGAGCCATTCTTGGATCACTCTTGTACCCCTTGACTGACTCATGGCAAGGCACACTTCAGGTGCGGTACACAGCATAGCATACTGAAGAGCCTACGTCTTAAGCATAGGGGACGACCTTCGTCCTTTCTCTCTATTCTGCCGTGGTCGAGCTTTAAGTCTTAACTTCGTACCTTACAACTCAGGCAAGAACTCCTTCTTTGACTGGTCCATCTTGAACACCTTCAAGATCATGTCAAGGTATGTGCTCATTTGAAAGTATTATTAAGCATTTTGATCTATCCTTATAGATCTTGATGCTCAATGTTCAAGTAGCTTAATCCAGGCTTTCCATTGAAAAACACTTTCAAAATAACCCTATATGCTTTCCAGAAATTCTACGTCATTTCTGATCAACAATATGTCAACAACATATACTCATCAGAAATTCTATAGTGCTCCCACTCACTTCTTTGGAAATACAAGTTTCTCATAAACTTTGTACAAACCCAAAATTTTTGATCATCATCAAAGCATACATTCCAACTCCGAGATGCTCACTCCAGTCCTTAGAAGGATTGCTGGAGCTTTGCATACTTATTAGCATCTTTCGGGATTGACAAAACCTTCCGGTTGTATCACATACAACCTTTCCTCATTAAAATCGTCGAGGAAACAATGTTTTGACATCCTATCTGCAAGATTTCATAAATAATGCAGTAATCGCTAATATAATTCCAACAGACTCTTAGCATCGCTACGAGTGAGAAAATCTCATCGTAGTCAACTCCTTGAACTTGTCGGAAAACATCTTAACGACAAGTCGAGCTTTCTTAATGGTGACATTTACCATCATTGTCCGTCTTCCTTTTGAAATCCATCTGTACTCATTAGCCTTACGACCATCGAGCCGTTCTGCCAAAGTCTACACTTTGTTTTCATACATGGATCCTCTCTCGGATTTTATGGCCTCAAGCCATTTATCGGAATCCGGGCCCACCATCGCTTCTCCATAGCTCGTAGGTTCATTGTTGTCTAGCAACATGACCTTCAAGACAGGATTACGTACCACTCTGAAGTAGTACGCATCCTTGTCATCCTACGAGGTTTGGGAGTGACTTGATCCGAAGTTTCATGATCAATATCATAAGCTTCCACTTCAATTGGTGTAGGTGCCACAGGAACAACTCCCTGTGCCCTGTCACACACTAGTTGAAGAGACGGTTCAATAACCTCATCAAGTCTCCACCATCCTCCCACTCAATTCTTTCGAGAGAAACTTTTCCTCGAGAAAGGACCCGATTCTAGAAACAATCCATATTGCTTTCGGATCTGAATTAGGAGGTATACCCAACTGTTTTGGGTTTCCTATGAAGATGCATTTTATCCGCTTTGGGTTCGAGCTTATCAACCTGAAACTTTTTCATATAAGCGTCGCAGCCCCAAACTTTTAAGAAACGACAACTTAGGTTTCTCTAAACCATAATTCATACGGTGTCATCTCATCGGAATTACGTGGTGCCCTATTTAAAGTGAATGTGGTTGTCTCTAATGCCTAACCCATGAACGATAGTGGTAATTCGATAAGAGACATCATGGTACGCACCATATCCAATAGGGTGCAACTATGATGTTCGGACACACCATCACATTATGGTGTTCCAGGCGGTATTAATTGCGAAACAATTTCCACAATGTCTTAATTGTGTGCCAAAACTCGTAACTCAGATATTCATCTCTATGATCATATCATAGACATTTTATCCTCTTGTCACAATGATCTGCTACTTCACTCTGAAATTACTTGAACCATTCAATAATTCAGACTTGTGTTTCATCAAGTAAATATACTCAACATTTACTCGAATCATCTGTGAAGTAAGAACATAATGATATTCACTGCATGCCTCAGCACTCATTCGACTGCACACATCAAAATGTGTTACTTCCAACAAGTTGCTATCTTGTTCCATCTTACTGAAAATGAGGCTTTTCAGTCATCTTGCCCATGTGGTATGATTTGCATATCTCAAGTGATTCAAAATCAAGTGAGTCCGAACGATCCATTTGCATGGAGTTTCTTCATGCATATACACCAATAGACATGGTTCGCATGTCTCAAACTTTTCAAAAACGAGTGAGTCCAAAGATCCATCAACATGGAGCTTCTTCATGCGTTTTATACCATTATGACTTACATGGCAGTGCCACAAGTAAGTGGTACTATCATTACTATCTTATATCTTTTGGCATGAAAATGTGTATCACTACGACCGAGATTCAATAAACCATTCCTTTAGGTGCAAGACCATTGAAGGTATTATTCAAAAATAGAGTAACCATTATTCTCCTTAAATGAATAACCGTATTGCGATAGACATAATCCAATCATGTCTATGCTCAACGCAAACACCAATCTCGGTGGTAGAGGGAGCGTGCGATGCTTGATCATATCAACCTTGGAAACACTTCCAACATATATCGTCAGCTCACCTTTAGCTAGTCTCCGTTTATTCCGTAGCTTTTATTTCGAGTTACTAACACTTAGCAACCGAACCGGTATCCAATACCCTGGTGCTACTAGGAGTACTAGTAAAGTACACATTAACATAATGTATATCCAATATACTTCTATCGACCTTGCCAGCCTTCTCATCTACCAAGTATCTAGGGTAATGCTGCTCCAGTGGTTGTTCCCCTTATTACAGAAGCACTTAGTCTCGGGTTTGGGTTCAACCTTGGGTTTCTTCACTAGAGCAGCAGCTGAATTGCCGTTTCATGAAGTATCCCTTTGTTCCCTTGCCCTTCTTGAAACTAGTGGTTTCACCAACCATCAACAATTGATGCTCCTTCTTGATTTCTACTTTCGCGGTGTCAAACATCATGAATACTTCAAGGATCATCATATCTATCCCTGATATGTTATAGTTAATCACGAAGCTCTAGCAGCTTGGTGGCAATGACTTTGGGGAAACATCACTATCTCATCTGGAGGATCAACTCCCACTCGATTCAAGTGATTGTTGCACTCAGACAATCTGAGCACAAGCTCAACGATTGAGCTTTTCTCCCTTAGTTTGCAGGCTAAGAAAATCGTCGGAGGTCTTATACCTCTTGACGTGGGCACGAGCCTGAAATCCCAATTTCAGCCCTCGAAACATCTCATATGTTCCGCGACGTTTCGAAAACGTCTTTGGTGCCTCTACTTAAACCATTTAACTGAACTATCACGTAGTTATCAAAACGTGTATGTCCGATGTTCGCAACATCCACAAACGACGTTTGGGGTTCAGCACACTGAGCGGTGCATTAAGGACATAAGCTTTCTACTGATCGCATAATCGCTACTATCAACTTTCAACTATATTTTCTCTAGGAACATATCTAAACAGTGGAACTAAAGCGCGAGCTACGACATAATTTGCAAAAGGTCTTTTGACTATGTTCAGGATAATTAAGTTCATCTTATGAACTCCCACTTAGATAGACATCCCTCTGGTCATCTAAGTGATCACATGATCCGAGTCAACTAGGCCGTGTCCGATCATCACGTGAGACGGACTAGTCATCATCGGTGAACATCTTCATGTTGATCGTATCTACCATACGACTCATGCTCGACCTTTCGGTCTCCGTGTTCCGAGGCCATGTCTGCACATGCTAGGCTCGTCAAGTTAACCCTAAGTGTTTTCGCTGTGTAAAACTGTCTTACACCCGTTGTATGTGAACGTAAGAATCCATCACACCCGATCATCACGTGGTGCTTAGAAGCGACGAACTGTAGCAACGGTGCACAGTTAGGGGAGAACACTTCTTGAAATTTTGTAAGGGATCATCTTATTTACTACCGTCGTCCTAAGTAAACAAGATGCATAAACATGATAAACATCACATGCAATCAAATAGTGACATGATATGGCCAATATCATTTTGCTCCTTTTGATCTTCATCTTCGGGGCTCCATGATCATCATCGTCACCGGCACGACACCATGATCTCCATCATCATGATCTCCATCATCGTGTCTTCATGAAGTTGTCACGCCAACGACTACTTCTACTTCTATGACTAACGCGTTTAGCAATAAAGTAAAGTAGTTTACATGGCGTTCTTCAATGACACGCAGGTCATACAATAAATAAAGACAACTCCTATGGCTCCTGCCGGTTGTCATACTCATCGACATGCAAGTCGTGAATCCTATTACAAGAACATGATCAATCTCATACATCACATATCATTCATCACATTCTTCTTGGCCATATCACATCACATAGCATACCCTGCAAAAACAAGTTAGACGTCCTCTAATTGTTGTTGCATGTTTTACGTGGCTGCTATGGGTTTCTAGCAAGAACGTTTCTTACCTACGCAAAACCACAACGTGATATGCCAATTGCTATTTACCCTTCATAAGGACCCTTTTCATCGAATCCGTTCCGACTAAAGTGGGAGAGACTGGCACCCGCTAGCCACCTTATGCACCAAGTGCATGTCAATCGGTGGAACCTGTCTCACGTAAGAGTACGTGTAAGGTCGGTCCGGGCCGCTTCATCCCACAATACCGTCGAAACAAGATTGGACTAGTAACGGTAAGCATATTGAACAAAATCAACGCCCACAACTACTTTGTGTTCTACTCGTGCAAAGAATCTACGCAATAGACCTAGCTCATGATGCCACTGTTGGGGAACGTAGCAGAAATTCAAAATTTTCCTACGTGTCACCAAGATCTATCTATGGAGAGACCAGCAACGAGTAGAAAGAGAGTGCATCTACATACCCTTGTAGATCGCTAAGCGGAAGCGTTCAAGTGAACGGGGTTGATGGAGTCGTACTCGTCGTGATTCAAATCACCGATGATCAAGTGCCGAACGCACGGCACCTCCGCGTTCAACACACGTACAGCCCGGTGACGTCTCCCAAGCCTTGATCCAGCAAGGAGAGAGGGAGAGGTTGAGGAAGACTCCATCCAGCAGCAGCACAACGGCGTGGTGGTGGTGGAGGAGCGTGGCAATCCTGCAGGGCTTCGCCAAGCACCGCGGGAGAGGAGGAGTACTTGTGAGAGGGGGAGGGCTGCGCCAGAACTTCGTCTATAGCTCCCATGCGCCTCCCCACTATATATAGGGGTGGAGGGGCTGGTTTCTTGCCCTCCAAGTCCATTGGGGCGTTGGCCAAGGTGGGAGGAAAGAAATCTCATTATTTCCTTCCCCACCGATTGTTATCCCCCCTTTTTAGGGATCTTGATCTTATCCCTTCGGGATATGATCTTATTCCTTCTAAGGGGGGATCTTGGTGCGCCTTGACCAGGGGTGTGGGGCCTTGCCCCCACTACCCACGTCCATGTGGGTCCCCCCATGCAGGTGGGCCCCACTCCGGAACCTTCTAGAACCTTCCCGGTACAATACCGAAAAATCCCGAACATTTTCCGGTGGCCAAAATAGGACTTCCCATATATAAATCTTTACCTCCGGACCATTCCAGAACTCCTCGTGACGTCCGGGATCTCATCCGGGACTCCGAACAACATTCGGTAACCACATACAAACTTCCTTTATAACCCTAGCGTCATCGAACCTTAAGTGTGTAGACCCTACGGGTTCGGGAGACATGTAGACATGACCGAGACGTTCTCCGGTCAATAACCAACAGCGGGATCTGGATACCCATGATGGCTCCCACATGTTCCACGATGATCTCATCGGATGAACCACGATGTCAAGGACTTAATCAATCCCGTATTCAATTCCCTTTGTCTATCGGTATGTTACTTGCCCGAGATTCGATCGTCGGTATCCAATACCTTGTTCAATCTCGTTACCGGCAAGTCACTTTACTCGTTCCGTAACACATCATCCCGTGATCAACTCCTTGGTCACATTGCGCATATGATGATGTCCTACCGAGTGGGCCCAGAGATACCTCTCCGTTTACACGGAGTGACAAATCCCAGTCTCGATCCGCATAAAACAATAGATACTTTCGGAGATACCTGTAGTGCACCTTTATAGTCACCCAGTTACGTTGTGACGTTTGATACACCCAAAGCACTCCTACGGTATCCAGGAGTTACACGCTCTCATGGTCGAAGGAAGAGATACTTGACATTGGCAAAGCTCTAGCAAATGAACTACACGATCTTTTGTGCTAGTCTTAGGATTGGGTCTTGTCCATCACATCATTCTCCTAATGATGTGATCCCGTTATCAACGACATCCAATGTCCATAGCCAGGAAACCATGACTATCTGTTGATCACAACGAGCTAGTCAACTAGAGGCTCACTAGGGACATATTGTGGTCTATGTATTCACACGTGTATTACGATTTCCGGATAATACAGTTATAGCATGAATAAAAGACAATTATCATGAACAAGGAAATATAATAATAATACTTTTATTATTGCCTCTAGGGCATATTTCCAACAATGATCGGGTGTGATGGATTCTTACGTTCACATACAACGGGTGTAAGACAGTTTTACACAGCGAAAACACTTAGGGTTAACTTGACGAGCCTAGCATGTACAGACATGGCCTCGGAACACGTAGACCGAAAGGTCGAGCATGAGTCGTATAGTAGATACGATCAACATGAAGATGTTCAACGATGATGACTAGTCCGTCTCACGTGATGATCGGACACGGCCTAGTTGACTCGGATCATGTTATCACTTAGATGACCAGAGGGATGTCTATCTGAGTGGGAGTTCATAAGATGAACTTAATTATCTTGAACATAGTCAAAAGACCTTTTGCAAATTATGTCGTAGCTCGCGCTTTAGTTCTACTGTTTTAGATATGTTCCTAGAGAAAATATAGTTGAAAGTTGAAAGTAGCAATTATGCGGACAGTAGAAAGCTTATGTCCTTAATGCACTGCTCAGTGTGCCGAACCCCAAACATCGTTTGTGGATGTTGCGAACATCGGACATACACGTTTTGATAACTACGTGATAGTTCAGTTAAACGGTTTAGAGTTGAGGCACTAAAGACGTTTTCGAAACATCGCGGAACATATGAGATGTTTCAAGGGCTGAAATTGGGATTTCAGGCTCGTGCCCACGTCAAGAGGTATGAGACCTCCGACGATTTTCTTAGCCTGCAAACTAAGGGAGAAAAGATCAATCGTTGAGCTTGTGCTCAGATTGTCTGAGTGCAACAATCACTTGAATCGAGTGGGAGTTGATCTTCCAGATGAGATAGTGATGTTTCCCCCAAAGTCATTGCCACCAAGCTGCTAGAGCTTCGTGATGAACTATAACATATCAGGGATAGATATGATGAGCCTTGAAATATTCGTGATGTTTGACACCGCGAAAGTAGAAATCAAGAAGGAGCATCAATTGTTGATGGTTGGTGAAACCACTAGTTTCAAGAAGGGCAAGGGAACAAAGGGATACTTCATGAAACGGCAAATCAGCTGCTGCTCTAGTGAAGAAACCCAAGGTTGAACCCAAACCCGAGACTAAGTGCTTCTGTAATAAAGGGAACAGCCACTGGAGCAGAATTACCCTAGATACTTGGTAGATGAGAAGGCTGGCAAGGTTGATAGAAGTATATTGGATATACATCGTGTTGATATGTACTTTACTAGTACTCCTAGTAGCACCAGGGTATTAGATACCGGTTCAGTAACTCGAAATAAAAGCTACGGAACAAACGGAGACTAGCTAAAGGTGAGCTGACGATATGTGTTGGAAATGTTTCCAATATTGATATGATCAAGCATCGCACGCTCCCTCTACCATCGAGATTGGTGTTAAAACCTGAATAATTGTTATTTGGTGTTTGCGTTGAGCATAGAATGATTGGATTATGACTATCGCAATACGGTTATTCATTTAAAGAGAATAATGGTTACTCTATTTATTTGAATAATACCTTCAATGGTCTTGCACCTAAAATGAATGGTTCATTGAAATCTCGATCGTAGTGATACACATGTTCATGCCAAAAGATAGTAATGATAGTACCACCTACTTGTGGCACTGCCACGTAAGTCATATCGGTATAAAATGCATGAAGAAGCTCCATGTTGATGGATCTTTGGACTCACTCATTTTTGAAAAGTTTGATACATGCGAACCATGTCTATTGGTATATATGCATGAAGAAACTCCATGCAAATGGACCGTTTGAACTCACTTGATTTTGAATCACTTGAGACATGCAAATCATACCACATGGGCAAGATGACTGAAAAGCCTCGTTTTAGTAAGACGGAACAAGATAGCAACTCGTTGGAAGTAACACATTTTGATGTGTGCAGTCCAATGAGTGCTGAGGCATGCAGTGAATATCGTTATGTTCTTACTTCACAGATGATTCGAGTAGATGTTGAGAATATTTTCTTGATGAAACACAAGTCTGAATTATTGAATGGTTCAAGTAATTTCAGAGTGAAGTAGAAGATCATTGTGACAAGAGGATAAAATGTCTATGATATGATCATAGAGATGAATATCTGAGTTACGAGTTTTGGCACGCAATTAAGACATTGTGGAAATTGTTTTACAATTAATACCGCCTGGAACACCATAGTGTGATGGTGTGTCCGAACATCATAGTTGCACCCTATTGGATATGGTGCGTACCATGATGTCTCTTATCGAATTACCACTATTGTTCATGGGTTAGGCATTAGAGACAACCATATTCACTTTAAATAGGGCACCACGTAATTCCGTTGAGATGACACCATATGAATTATGGTTTAGAGAAACCTAAGTTGTCGTTTCTTAAAGGTTTGGGGCTGCGACGCTTATGTGAAAAAGTTTCAGGATTGATAATCTCGAACCCAAAGCGGATAAAATGCATCTTCATAGGACACCCAAAACAGTTGGGTATACCTCCTAATTCAGATCCGAAAGCAATATGGATTGTTTCTTGAATCGGGTCCTTTCTCGAGGAAAGATTTCTCTCGAAAGAGTTGAGTGGGAGGATGGTGGAGACTTGATGAGGTTATTGAACCGTCACTTCAACTAGTGTGTAGCAGGGCACAGGAAGTTGTTCCTATGGCACCTACACCAATTGAAGTAGAAGCTTATGATAGTGATCATGAAACTTTGGATCAAGTCACTACCGTACCTCGTAGGGTGACAAGGATGCGTACTACTTCAGAGTGGTACAGTAATCCTATCTTGAAGGTCATGTTGCTAGACAACAATGAACCTACGAGCTATGGGGAAGCGATGGTGGGCCCAAATTCTGACAAATGGTTAAGAAACCATGAAATTCGAGATAGGATCCATGTATCAGAACAAAGCATGGACTTTGGTGGACTTGCCAATGATCGGCAAGCCATTTGATAAATGGATCTTTTAAGAAGAAGACGAACGTGGATGGTAATGTCACCATCCATGAAGCTCGACTTGTGGCGAAGAGTTTTTCACAAGTTCAAGGAGTTGACTACGATGAGATTTTCTCATCCGTAGCGATGCTTATAGTCCGTCGGAATCACATTAGCACAAGCTGCGTTTATGAAATCTGGCAGATGGATGTCAAAACGAGTTTCCTTACTAGTCGTAAGGAAAGGTTGTATGCGATACAATCAGAAAGGTTTTGTCGATCCTAAGGATGCTAAAAGGTATGCTGGCTCCAGCGATCCTTCTAAGGACTGGAGTAAGCATCTTGGAGTTGGAATGTGCGCTTTGATGAGATGATCAAAGATTTTGGGTTTATACAAAGTTTATGAGAAACTTGTATTTCCAAAGAAGTGAGTGGGAGCACTATAGAATTTATGATGAGTATATGTTGTTGACATATTGTTGATCAGAAATGACGTAGAATTTCTGGAAAGCATATAGGGTTACTTTGAAAGTGTTTTTCAATGGAAAGCCTGGATTAAGCTACTTGAGCATTGAGCATCAAGATCTATAAGGATAGATCAAAACACTTAATGGTACTTTCAAATGAGCACATACCTTGACGTGATCTTGAAGGTGTTCAAGATGGACCAGTCAAAGAAGGAGTTCTTGCCTGAATTGTAAGGTACGAAGTTAAGACTTAAAAGCTCGACCACGGCAGAATAGAGAGAAAGGACGAAGGTCGTCCCCTATGCTTAAGACGTAGGCTCTTCAGTATGCTATGCTGTGTACCGCACCTCAAGTGTGCCTTGCCATGAGTCAGTCAAGGGGTACAAGAGTGATCCATGAATGGATCACAGGACAGCGGTCAAAGTTATCCTTAGTAACTAGTGGACTAAGGAATTTTTCCGATTATGGAGGTGGTAAAAGAGTTCGTCGTAAAGGGTTACGTCGATGCAAGCTTAACACCTATCCGGATAGCTCTGAGTAGAGATACCGGATACGTATAATGGAGCAACAATTTAGAATAGCTCCAAGTAGAACAGTTATTTGGAATAGCTCCAAATAGAGCGTGGTAGCTGCATTTAGGAGATGACATAGAGATTTGTAAAGCACATATGGATCTGATTGTTGCAGACCCGTTGACTAAAACCTCTCTCACAAGCAAAACATGATCAAACCCCAGAACTCATTGAGTCTTAATCACATGATGATGTGAACTAGTTTAATGACACTAGTAAACTCTTTGGATGTTGATCACATGGCGATGTGACCTGTCAGTGTTAATCACATGGCGATGTGAACTAGATTATTGACTCTAGTGCAAGTGGGAGACCGTTGGAAATATGCCCTAGAGGCAATAATAAAAGTATTATTATATTTCCTTGTTCATGGTAATTGTCTTTTATTCATGCTATAACTGTATTATCCGGAAATCGTAATACACGTGTGAATACATAGACCACAATATGTCCCTAGTGAGCCTCTAGTTGACTATCTCGTTGTGATCAACAAATAGTCATGATTTCCTGGCTATGGACATTGGATGTCGTTGATAACGGGATCACATCATTAGGAGAATGATGTGATGGACAAGACCCAATCCTAAGCCTAGCACAAAGATCGTGTAGTTCGTATGCTAAAGCTTTTCTAATGTCAAGTATCTTTTCCTTAGACCATGAGATTGTGCAACTCCCGAATACCGTAGGAATGCTTTGGGTGTACCAAACATCACAACAAAACTGGGTGGCTATAAAGGTGCATTACAGGTATCTCCGAAAGTATCTGTTGGGTTGGCACAAATCGAGACTGGGATTTGTCACTCCGTGTAAACGGAGAGGTATCTCTGGGCCCACTCGGTAGGACATCATCATAATGTGCACAATGTGACCAAGGGGTTGATCACGGGATGATGTGTTACGGAACGAGTAAAGAGACTTGCCGGTAACGAGATTGAACAAGGTATCGGTATACCGACGATCGAATCTCGGGCAAGTACAATACCGCTAGACAAAGGGAATTGAATACGGGATTGATCAAGTCCTTGACATCGTGGTTCATCCAATGAGATCATCGTGGAACATGTGGGAGCCAACATGGGTATCCAGATCCCGCTGTTGGTTATTGACCGGAGAACGTCTCGGTCATGTCTGCATGTCTCCCGAACCCGTAGGGTCTACACACTTAAGGTTCGATGACGCTAGGGTTATAAAGGAAGTTTGTATGTGGTTACCGAATGTTGTTCGGAGTCCCGGATGAGATCTCGGACGTCACGAGGAGTTCCAGAATGGTCCAGAGGTAAAGATTTATATATGGAAAGTTGTTGTTCGGGTTCCGGAAAAAGTTCGGGTTTTTTCGGTATTGTACCGGGAAGCTTCCAGAAGCTTCCGGAGGATTCTGGAGGGGTCCGGAGGTCCGGAAATTGTTCCACCACGTCCAATACAGTAGCATGGACTGTAGGGGGGCGCCCTAGCCTTAATGGGCCAGGGGCACCAGCCCCCCCAAGGCCCATGCGCATGGGAAGGGGAAAACCCTAAAGGGGGAGGCCTCCACTTGACTTGGGAGGCACTCCTCCCCCCTTGGCCGCACCCCTTGGGGTGGGAAACCCTAAAGGGGGCACAGCCCCGTTCCCCCCTATATATACTTGAGGTTTTGGGGCTGCCAACACATGAGTTCTCTCCCTCTTGGTGCAGCCCTACCCCTCTCCCTCCTCCTCCTCTCCCATGGTGCTTGGCGAAGCCCTGCGGGATTGCCACGCTCCTCCACCACCACCACGCCGTTGTGCTGCTGCTGGATGGAGTCTTCCTCAACCTCTCCCTCTCTCCTTGCTGGATCAAGGCATGGGAGACGTCACCGGGCTGTACGTGTGTTGAACGCGGAGGTGCCGTCCGTTCGGCACTAGGATCATCGGTGATTTGAATCACGACGAGTACGACTCCATCAACCCCGTTCACTTGAACACTTCCGCTTAGCGATCTACAAGGGTATGTAGATGCACTCTCCTTCCCCTCGTTGCTGGTTTCTCCATAGATAGATCTTGGTGACACGTAGGAAAATTTTGAATTTCTGCTACGTTCCCCAACACTTGTTGCGGGCTCCTGGCGATGGGGTCAGCGGGAAGCGGCCGGAACAGCCAGATCCGGTGCGCCTTAGCAGGGAACCGGTGGGTCTGGACGATGACGCGCACGGGACGACAGCGGCGGAGCTTGGCGACCAAGGCATGGTTCCTGCTCCTGGGCAGAGAAGAGAGAGAGAGGGACACTGAGCGATAGAGAGAGACGCACGGGAAGGAAGGGAGACGGGGAGAAGAAGGCGACGGTCCTGGGGTCACCGATGTGTGGCTCCATCGAGGGGAAGGAGATCAGGGGAGAGGAAGAGGGAGTCCGGCCTGGCGTCTCGGGATCGGGGCTCCCCTGTTCGAGCTCCTGGGCGCATGCTCGTGCATGAGCGCGAGAGGAGGCTGGGCCTCGATTGACTAGATCGGGGCCAGGGGCGCGGCTACGCAGGGAGTCGGTTGGCTTGATGATGAAATTGAGGGGAGGAGGAGGTTGGCCCGGTGCTGAAAATGAGGGAGGTGGTCGGGATCGGCTGGGAATGGGTGGATGGATCTGGGGGGATCCCGATGGGGATGGTGAGTGGGTGGCGGCGGCGGAGACGAGAGGGATTTGGTGGATGGGACAATGTCTCTAGATTTTTGGGTTTGCACTGTATATATAGCAAACCGATTAGGTTTAGGGGTAAAAGGTCCCTCCGATCTTAATCGGACGGTCCCGGATAAATAGGCTAGGGAGATCAAATAATAAAACGGAGATGTTTTGTAGACGTTTGGGGATGATCCGGACACAACGGTGACGATTGTCCGGGTCGGGTCCGGGACAGCTTTCGGACGCGCGCGAGGAGGGCCGCGGGCTGACGAGAGAGGTTAGGTTGGGTCTGGCAGATTGTGAAGAGCGGGTTGGTCTGAGAGAAGAGGGGAGAGATGCAGGCCAACACGGTTTCCGGAGACCGAAAACGTCCGACGTTAGACCGACTATATTGCCGCTATAGTTAACGGTTGGGCTATCAAACAAACTCCGAATGCGATGAAACTTGACAGGCGGTCTATCTACACTATAATAAGACCACACGCCAACTTTCATCCCATTCCAAGAACATTTTCCGGTCACTTATAAAATACTATTTCGGACATGCCGCGGGCGCGTTCAAGTGTGTCTGGGCTCAGAACGGACAACGGAAGGAACGGGGAGACCGGGACGGATGCAAGTTTCGAAAACATGATGATGCAATGCACATGATGACATGACAAGATGCAACACGCAAGCAAAAGACAAGGCAACAACAGCGAATAACTGGACGACACCTGGCACATCGGTCTCAGGGCATCACAACACTCCACCACTACGAGAGGATCTCGTCCCGAGATCTAGAATGGCACCGGAGAGAAAACGGAAGAGACAGAGAAGAGGTAAAACTAAGTTGCTTCTTTGACAAACGAGTGAAACCACAAACCTTGAAAAGGTTAAGCCATTTCGAGAAAAGAATACCACAGCGATGAACGAAGTTGAAAACACTCCGTTAGAAAAGAGGGACAAGGAAGAACAACTTCGAGCAGCACTCCGGTTGAGAAGTTATGCAAGACTTAATACGATGAAAAGAACTTGAGCAGAGGACACGACACTCCGGTTAAACAAGATAGAGAAGGGATAAGACTGATATAATTTGGACAGCACTTCGACTATAAATGGAAGAAATTGAACATGATCTTGACAAAATGAGATGATGGGTGAAAAGAACAACATCGCAATGCCTCCGGAACCAAAGAATAGAAGATAGATAATTGAAATAAAAGAATGGAGAAGAAAATGCCATCTTATGCCACAAAAGAGCTTGAGAAGGCATCCTTAGGAGACGGGTCGAGTGGAGTTGTTGGAACACCAACAACGAAAAGAATACGCTTGATATGGTCTTATGGAATACATCTCAAATTATGAGGTGACAACCTGCCACTCACGGGAAGAAGAATTTGATTGGTAAGAACAAGGAGACGAGAAAGCTATATCACCGGGAGGATAAAAGAAGAACTTTGGTCATTTATAAGCACCATAGATAGCAACAATCCTTAGGGAAAGCTTTAGGTGAAATATAACCCAAGCTAACTCCAATGAAGAAAATGATGGATTTAAAATATCTCATCCTTGACAACATGTGAATCATGAAGCATGAACTGAAATTATCAACAATGGCATAATACCACCTCCAATAATAAGATAGAAAGAATGCACTCCGGATTACAATATGAAGAAAGCTTGAGTTTCTTAGAAAAGAATCTTGATGAACACTTCAAGAAGAAATTAAATCCTTTATGAACCAACATGTAGAACCTTCCCGAAGAACTCCGTTAAACAAAAGAATGCTCAAACGGAAGGAAAGAGAAGTTAAAAAACACAAGGTGAAACCTTGCAATGATTAGATGGACCTTCGAGATGATATATTTGAGAGAGCTTGGAACTCCGGAAAAGAAAAGATGAAACAATAGAAACCGAGAATTTGGTGAACCTCCGGAATAAGGAATTAAATCACTTGGATGAAACAATAATAAGAATTACATTATGCTTATCCTTCACCAATTCAAATTGATGACAAGCAATGGATTTTTGGCATACTACTTATTCTCGTAGAAAGAATTAAGATAGATATAGAGTCGACTTGGAAAAGGTCTTCAACGAACCACCGGTAGGATTTAAAACAACGAATACATTGATATGATAAACGAAGGAAGAGGAACTCTTGAACGAACCACCGTAAGAATTGGAAATGAACAAAGAAAAGATAAGGAAGACACCGGGAAGAATTAGTAAATAAACGAAGATGCTTGAGAGAATTTAGATACATGAGAACGAAGAGATCGCGAGCTGGTAAGCGAAAACTTGAATGATGCACCGGTAAGATTGGAGGATGACCACTGAAAGCTGAGAATGAATAAACCTGAATTGATGGACTCCGGATAATCAAACTGAGGAGACTCTTGAATTGCTCTGGATGGATAAAAAGAATTCTCACAATCGAACAATTATGAGAGGATGGCAACAAGCTAGAATCACGAATCTTGAAGAGAATGGAGCAAGGTTGAAAGAAGAATCTTCTTCGGTCTTCAAAATTTGAGAATGACGACGAGAAACACCACCATGAATCGTTGAGACACTCCGGAATGATTTAAAAAAGAGAGGTTGATCCAAAGATGAAAAGAATTTGAAAGATCAAGGAGAAAGGCATTTGACTGATGATAACTCATTCTTATGTCAAACTTGGAAAAGAATTTGAGAGTAACTCCGAGAGAATAAGGAGAGTCAGGTAAGATCCTGGAAAAAGACCTGTGGGTTAGGGCCCACTCAAAAGAAACACCATTGAAATGATTTAAAAGAGAGGTTGCACCGGTTGAATTAAATGGCTTGAATGAGGTGACATCCTCGAAAGATCTTGAACAAAAGCAGAGTGGAAACAGGAATCTTCTGAGATATCTTCGGCACTCCGAAACAAATGAATAGCAAGGAGTAGATGATTAAGAGGTGCACTGATATGAGAAGGTATTGAAATGAGGAAAAGATATGATCAACAAAGCTTGACTTGAAACCACCGGAGAAGAAAACGAGTGAAGAGTGACGAACTTGAAGCTCCGTTAGAATCTTCCTGAGAATCACCGGATAAGAACATTGACGGAGAAAAATAATGGAGAGACTTCACATCAATAAAAGGATACTTGAATAAGAAATCTGAGTCTTCGAAGAAAAAGGGTGGGAGGGCGGGAAAAACAAAGACAACTTGGGGACGGATGAAACAAACACCGTTGAGAAGAAGTGATAATTGATCTTGCGGAAGTTGAAATGGTCGGATCCACTAGAAGAGAAGCATACCGGTTGAAAAGGATTGACACGACAATCTCGATGAACAAGAAGGATTAGTATTCACATAGGAGTATGAGAACACCATTTAGGAAAGGTATGGAATCAACACTTGACATTGAAGCAACTCGAATACCACAACTCAAAACAAAAACAAAGGGTTGACTCGCAGAATAAGCTGGAACAAACATATGATAGAGATTTCGTCCGAAGTTTTCATGGTGGGGCCTACACGGGCTCGATCGTACAGCACCATCATGTACAAGGTAGTGCACATGGCATACGAAGCGTCCCCGAGTCGGCATAGCCAAGGACTCTTTAAGACACAACAAGACCACTGTAAAACCGACCGTGAATAGGCGGACCACTAAACGTCGAACCCCAATTTCATATCATACATCTGTCGGGAAAATATCCTAAGAGCTACTTGAATTCCCACCTATGAAACTCCCGAACCTTTCCGGTTATGCAATCAGGTGTTGGGGATACAGGGGAAGCATAATATCTCACCCAATTCTAGCAAATCCTACATCAAGCTGTATCCATCCTTCAACACATAACCGAGAAAAACTTCGGAAACCATCTACCTCAACCTTCGAAAAGCATCCATTATACAAGTTATGGCGATACTCCCGAACTCCCGCCCCAGTACTGGGTGGCGTCGAGGTTATCTCACCAACGAACTACATAAAAGAGATTTTTGATGTCGGCGTACTAAACTCAAGTATTCCAGAACTACAACGATAAAATTATGACGACAACACCTCGGAGCTCAACTCCCCGGGACACTTCCACAAAACCCCTGACAGGAGGCACCAAGACAATGTTCTCGTCACAAAACCATCGGAACGATTCCAGGATACCCGCGTGATCCTAAATTTTTTTAGTGAAATTTGAGAAGAGAAGAGTCAAAACTCTACGTCAGGATGCCTTACCAGAGCGATGAGGAGACTGGGAAGTAAAAAGTATTCCTAAACTCTCCGATATATAATTCCTAAATGACTCAAAACATTTTTCTAGACTCAACAACGGCTGCTAAAAATGATCAATCAGTGGGGGCTCCTAAGGTCGGGGATGGCTCTGATACCAACTTGTAATGCCCTCGATGCGGCTATATCTCCCATGTGTCGAAGCACGACTTAGAGGCATAACCGCATTGAAATCAAAGTCGCAAGTGAGGTAATCTTCACACAACCCATGTAATACATAAAGGAAAGATACATAGTTGGCTTACAATCGCCACTTCACACAATTACATGAATAAAGCATTACATCATCCAAATACACTCAAGGTCCGACTACGGAACCAAAATAAAAGAAGAACCCCAAATGCAACATGGTCCCCGATCGACCCCAACTGGGCTCCACTACTGATCAACTAGAATGAAACAACATAAAGGACACGATCTTCATCGAGCTCCTCCTGAGCTTGGTTGCGTCATCTGCACGGTTCAACGACACCTGCAAGCTGGTTTTGGAAGTAATCTGTGAGCCACAGGGACTCAGCAATCTTGCACCCTCGTGATCAAGACTATTTGAGCTTATGGGTAAGGTAAAGGTATGAGGTGGAGCTGCAGCAAGCGACTAGCATATATGGTGGCTAACCTATTCGCAAAAGAGAGCAAGGAGAGAAGGCAAAAGCACGGTCGAACAACTATGATCAAGAAGTGATCCTAGAACAACCTACGTCAAGCATAACTCCAACACCATGTTCACTTCCCGGACTCCGCCAGAAAGAGACCATCACGGCAACACACGTGGTTGATGCATTTTAATTAAGGTTAACTTCAGGTTTTCTACAACCGAATGTTAACAAATTCCCATCTGCCCATAACCGTGGGCACGGCTTTCGAAAGTTCTAATCCCTGCAGGGGAGTCCCAACTTAGCCCATGACAAGCTCTCACGGTCAACGAAGGAATAGACCTCCTCCCGAGACGTTCCGATCAAACTCGGTACCTCGGTTCTTCAAGACACTTCGACAGGTTAAAACAAATCCAGCAACACCACCCGAATGTGCCGACAAATCCTGATAGGAGCTGCACATATCTCTTTCTCAGGGCACACTTAGATTGTCTTAGGTACGGGTAGGCCAGCCCAGAGTTGCCCCTGGTGGTCACCGGCAGCTGACAGGTTGGACCAACACTCAGAGGAGCACTGGCCCGGGGGGGTAAAATAATGATGACCCTCAGGAGCGCGACTCCCAAGGGAAAAGAAAAGGGGTAGGTGGCAAATGGTAAAACCAAGATTGGGCATTGCTGGAAAAGCTTTAATCAAGGCGAATTATCAAGGGGTTCCCATTATAACCCAACCGCGTAAGGAACGCAAAATCCAGGAACATAACACCGATATGACGAAAACTAGGGTGGCAAGAGTGGAACAAAACCCCATGCATAAGGCCGAGCCTTCCACCCTTTACCAGGTATATAGATGCATTAATTTAATAAAAGGTATTGTGATATCCCAACAAGTAAACATGTTCCAACAAGGAACAACATCTCCATGTTCCAACAAGGAATAAAACTTCAATCTTCACCTGCAACTAACAACGCTATAAGAGGGGCTGAGCAAAGCGGTAACATAGCCAAACAACGGTTTGCTAGGACAAGGTGGGTTAGAGGCTTGGCTTAACAATATGGGAGGCATGATAAGCAAGTGGTAGGCATCGTAGCATGGCATAGCAAAAGAGAGAGCATCTAGCAAAGCAAAGATAAAAGTGATTTCGAGGGTATGATCATCTTGCCTGAAATCCTGCAAGGAAGAAGAACGAGTCCATGAAGAAGTCAAACGGTCGTAGTCGACCGAATCCTCACACACACGACGTTAATGGAACCAACCCGAAGAAGCAACACCGGAAAGAAGCAAACAACATAGTAAAACAACCACCACATAAACATGGCATGATGCACAATCAAGCATGACGCATGTCCGGTTTAAAGAGGCATGGCATGTCAAAGTGCACAAACAATCCTACAAATTAAGTGGAGCTCATTATGCAACGGAGTTGCATATTGAAGAAAAACACCACATGACTTATTTAGTCCCCTCTCATTTAGGTACTCAACAATATTAAATGTTGTTAAACATGGCAAGAGGGTGAAGCAAATGTAAACTACCTATCTAGTCAAGGTTAAATGAGGCCGAAAACAACGAACAACAAATTCCGGTAAATCCCCATATGCATATTTTAGATTTGGTGTTGTTCTGCCCTAAACACAATTTTAGAGTTATTAAACATGCAGTGATGCCACCATGATAAACTAGGCAAAATTCTACCCCATTTACATATAAAGTTTGTTAAATTTGGAGCTACGATTATTTAGTTATGAAATAAATCATTTTAGCAACTTATTAAGCAAATTTAAACAAACAACATTTTAAACATTTTAAACATAGATGAAAGTTGCATATTACTAAACTAGACAAAATTCTAAGCAACTTTCATATATAATTTGTTTTAACCCGATGCACGGTTGTGGAGATATTAAATGCATGAATAAGAAGGACTTTTCTGTAAAACTGCGTTCTCTGGAACAAATACTAAATTCACAGGCGCTGGAAAAAAACATGATATGGGCCGAATCTGAAGGCTGGCCCAACGAATAGAGGAAAAAAAACCAGGGGCTGCTCACCCTGGGCCTTGGGCCATCGGAGGTGATGGGCTGGGGTGCACTGGGCCGGATCTGGCCATCGGCTGGGCCTGGCGATGTGGAGAGGAGACGGCTCGGGAGGAGCTAGGCCTTGCGCAGCGGTGGGACAAGAGGCTGCAGGCGCGGGCTTGCGTTCGTCCTCGTCTCCGTGATGCAGTACGACAGCGGCGGACTTGTCGCGGGCTCCTGGCGACGGGGTCGGCGGGAAGCGGCCGGAACAGCCAGATCCGGTGTTCCTCAGCAGGGAACTGGCGGGTCTGGACGACGACGCGCACGGGATGACAGCGGCGGAGCTTGGCGACCAAGGCATGGTTCCTGCTCCTGGGCAGAGAAGAGAGAGAGAGGGACACTGAGCGATAGAGAGAGACGCACGGGAAGGAAGGGAGACGGGGAGAAGAAGGCGACGGTCCTGGGGTCGCCGATGTGTGGCTCCAACGAGGGGAAGGAGATCAGGGGAGAGGAAGAGGGAGTCTGGCCTGGCGTCTCGGGATCGGGGCTCCCCTGTTCGAGCTCCTGGGCGCGTGCTCGTGCATGAGCGCGAGAGGAGGCTAGGCCTCGATTGACTGGATCGGGGCCAGGGGCGCGGCTACGCAGGGAGCCGGTTGGCTTGATGATGAAATTGAGGGGAGGAGGAGGTTGGCCCGGTGCTGAAAATGGGGGAGGTGGTCGGGATCGGCTGGGAATGGGTGGATGGATCTGGGGGGATCCCGATGGGGATGGTGAGTGGGTGGCGGCGGCGGAGACGAGAGGGATTTGGTGGATGGGACAGTGTCTCTAGATTTTTGGGTTTGCACTGTATATATAGCAAACCGATTAGGTTTAGGGGTAAAAGGTCCCTCCAATCTTAATCGGACGGTCCCGGATAAATAGGCTAGGGAGATCAAATAATAAAACGGAGATGTTTTGTAGACGTTTGGGGATGATCCGGACACAACGGTGACGACTGTCCGGGTCGGGTCCGGGACTACTTTTGAACGCGCGCGAGGAGGGCCGCGGGCTGACGAGAGAGGTTAGGTTGGGTCTGGCGGATTGTGAAGAGCGGGTTGGTCCGAGAGAAGAGGGGAGAGATGCAGCCCGACACAGTTTCCGGAGACCGAAAACGTCCGACGTTAGACCGACTATATTGCCGCTATAGTTAACGGTTGGGCTATCAAACGAACTCCGAATGCGATGAAACTTGGCAGGCGGTCTATCTACACTATAATAAGACCACACGCCAACTTTCATCTCATTCCAAGAACATTTTCCGGTCACTTATAAAATACTATTTCGGACATGCCGCGGGCGCGTGCAAGTGTGTCTGGGCTCTGAACGGACAACGGAAGGAACAGGGAGACCGGGATGGATGCAAGTTTCGAAAACATGATGATGCAATGCACATGATGACATGACAAGATGCAACATGCAAGCAAAAGACAAGGCAACAACCGTGAATAACTGGACGACACCTGGCACATCGGTCTCGGGGCGTCACATCGTCCAATCTATGTTTTATCAAACGATCAAGAGCACTCCCGTGTCCGCTGAGGCGCATTCGTTTCCTGCCACTCACCTCTTGTTTCAGGATAGCCATTCCTGCAACTGGATAACAAAAAGGGGTTTCATCCGGCAGCAGCGTGGGCTCGTGTGGCTGGGAGTGTGAGCGGCTGGATTTGGGAGGGCGGCGGCGCAAGGCGTTAGACGCCCAGGGCTTATCCAACGCGGTGGTGTCGACGACTGGCTCGGGATCAGCAATGGCCGTCAATGACTCAATCAGGTTAGAATCAAGGACCCTTCCCCCATTTTCTGGATAATGTGGCTATGGTGGTACTCCCTACTATTTCTCCTCTGCGCCTTTCGGCCGCTACGCCGGGGGCTACGCGGCGTTTTTTGCGGTGGCGCTTCCCATTGCGGTGAAGATTCGACGATGTCGTACGAGAGAGGAAGTTTTGTTTCAGAGAGAAGGGTGAGCCACGGAGTGTGTGGCGGGGTTTCTCAAGTTTTGCACATGGGTAGCCATAGTGTTGCGGAAACTTCAATTTAGCTACTGCACGCCGACAGCGGGCTGATTTTGGGGTGGGTTGGCGGCGGCGCCGCGCGGGGCGCAGCTCTATCGGAGTCGGGGGCAAGAGTGTGTTGTTTCTGCAACAGAGCGTTTGTTGTGGGAAGTAATGAGTGAGCATGCGGTCTTGTTTCTGCAACAGGGCGTTTGTTGCAAGAAGTAACAAGTGGGCATGCGATCTTGTTTCTGCAACAGAGTGTTTGTTGCGGGAGTAACGAGTGGGCATGCAGTTTTATTTTCTACAACTGAGTGTTTGTTGCTGGAACTAACGAGTGGGCATGTGGGATGCGGACACTACATCGAACGACTATCAGCTTGGGAATCCAACGGTCGTCGAGGCGACGGATAATATCTAAACATCGGTCGGCGGACGCATAGCAGCGCCCAAAAAAATGTCAAATAATGAGTGCTGCTATTTGACTCTCAAGCTCATCTGTTATCATCAAGAACAGTAAGATTCAAAAAAATACTAACAAGTAATAATGATTTTTTTGCATGGAAGATGCTTCAATGCGTGAGGCCCGCTTCAAATTTTAGCTTATTTGAACATCTGAGTAGCTTTTGGAAAAAAAGATAAATGTGGGGTACATGAAACAATTTACTATTCATGTACTATTTTGACCAAATAAGCTCAAATTTGGAGTTGAACTCATGCACCGAAGCATCTTTCATACCAAAAAATCAGATTTTTTTTGAATTTTTAAAATTTGTATCTGAATTTATTGTTCTTCTTTTCAGGGATTATTAGGTCAAAGAGTCTCCATTTATATATGACATCATCAGCTTATTAACTAGCCATGTCGAACACAAGATATGTTTGTTGGTATTAGAGGGAACTAGTTTTTGTTAAGGCATATCTCTCTTGATGTAGTTTTGGTGATTGATGAAAACATATTTGCGGACTAACCTTGTGCTTTGAGCATTTCAGAGATTCATCCTTTGGCTCGAGACGATTTCTTTCCCCTCGGAGTGTTTTTCAAGACAGTGTAGCTCTTTCATTTCTTGTTGGTGGATTAGTTTCGTAGGAGTCACCGTACTATCAAGAGGGGGTCCGCTTTGGTATGGCTAGGGTGGAATCATCACGTACACTTCCGTTTCACACCCTCTGGGCCTTCCCGCGTCGTTGGAGGTCTTATTCCCTATTGTTTGGGCAGTCTTTAGCCCCAACGGTAGTACCGCGGTGCCCAGCAGTAGTACCGCTTGTGTGTCCTCAGCGGCTGTACCGCTGCGGTACCGGGCCACTACCGCCTCGACTCGAGGGGTGCACTTCTCGTGTCGGGTTGAGCGGCACTTGCAGCGGTAGTAGGTGCAGTAGTACCGCTCGAGAGCGGTAGTACCGCCCTGCCACCGTGGCAGTACCGCGCTGGGCCTGTCCGGCAGTACCGCACTAGGCCAGTCCCTCCTCTATCTTCAAGCCCTCTCTGGCTGGGCGGTAGTACCGTAATGGGGAGCGGTAGTACCGCTGGGTCCAGCAATAGTACCGCTACCCACTGCGGTAGTACCGCCCTCTGCGGGGCTGTTTAGTGGGGTAACGGTTGGGTTGTTCCCCCCACTATAAAAGGGGGCCCCCTTCTTCTTCGTTGACCCACCTCTTCCCCCAAAAGCTCCATTATTGCTCCAAGCTCCATTTTCGCCCAATCTCTCTCTCTAGCCAACCAAACTTGTTGATTTGCTCGGGAGTAGTTCAGAAGGCCCGGATCTACACTTCCACCAAGAGATATTTGATTCCCTCACTAATCCCTAGCGGATCTTGTTACTCTTGGGTGTTTGAGCACCCTAGACGGTTGAGGTCACCACGGAGCCATAGTCCATTGTGGTGAAGCTTCGTGGTGTTGTTGGGAGCCTCCGATTGAGTTGTGGAGTTTGCCTCAACCTTGTTTGTAAAGGTCCGGTCGCCGCCTCCAAGGGTACCAATAGTGGAATCACGGCATCTCGCATTGTGTGAGGGCGTGAGGAGAATATGGTGGCCCTAGTGGCTTCTTGGGGAGCATTGTGCCTCCACACCGCTCTAACAGGGATGTACTTCCCCTCAAAAGGAAGGAACTTCGGTAACACATCCTCGTCTTCACCGGGTCCACTCTTGGTTATCTCTTACCTTTACTTGTGCAAGCTTATTAGTGTTACTTCTCTTGCTTGAGTGTATGTTCGTTGTTGTTGCATCATATATGTTGCTCACCTAGTTGCACATCTAGACAACCTACTTTGATGCAAAGTTTAATTTGGTAAAGAAAAGTTAAAAAATTGTTAGTTGCCTATTCACCCCCCCCCCCCTCTAGTCAACCATATCGATCCTTTCAATTGGTATCAGAGCCTCGTCTCTTTACTAAGGACTTTGTCGTCCGAAGAGTATGGTTGACACCGTAGATGGTGTGGAGGAGCACTCTGGTGTAAATCCGATCTCGTCTACGAGTGATGGGGGAACCTCGGTACCCCATGAGGAATTCAATGTAGCCTTGGAGACATTGAAAACCTCAATGACGACCGAGGTTGAAAGTATGTTTACTAAATTCATTGAAGGGCTTAAACTATCCACCGCACCATTGAAAGTGGGTGATCCCACCAACAAGGTGACGGATGCTATCTCCGACAAGGGGGAAGCTAGTAGTGAAAAGGCTCCTTCTTCTAGTGGTAAAAATGGCACCGACATCTTTGCCCATGTGGAACCACCACTTGTTTATGGTGGACCAATTCCTTCCACTCATTTGAATCATGACGGTCCTCCCCCTAAGATTGCAAAAAATGAGGACTTTGATTCTTGAGTTTATCACTTTAAGCGTCATTTAAATCATGTGAACACTAATCTTTGGAGAATCATTGAAGAAGGTTTCCATCCGCATGATCCAAGAAACTTCACTCCTCGAGAAGCCACGGATAATCAATTCAATGAGAATGCTCTCTTCATCATTCAAGATGCAATTCCACCCGAAGATCTACCTCATCTTCAGCCCTTCGCATTGGCCAAAGATGCATGGCTTTGTGTTGTCTCTCTCTACCAGGAAAGCGCAAGCATTCAACGCTCCAACTATGAAGTAGTGCAATATGAAGCCGATGAGTTTGCAATGAAATAAGATGAAGAACCTCGTGAGCTTTATCGGAGAGTAACCAGACTCGCGGTCTCACTCCGAGATCACGGGAGCAAGGACACGGATGACAATTGGATCAAGCGCAAATTCCTCAAGGCAATGATGCCTTACCACAAGGCCATGTCCTCCGTCATTCGTCAAAGGCCGGACTTCCACACTTTGACCTCAAGTGAAGTGTTGGATGAGTTTGTGGATATGAACATCTTGGACAAGACCGCCGACAATGCGGTGCTTCGCTCTCAAAGGGCAAAGAATCCCAACCTTGCATTGTAGGCCAAGGTTTGCATTGAAGAAGAAGAAGAGGAAGAAGAGGAAATCAACCCCGAAGATACAAAGTATGCCTATCATGAACACATGGCACTTGCTTCAAGGCAATTTTGGAGCAAGAAAACTCAAGGCCAAACTTCAACAAGAACAACTCAAGTGGCACGAAGAGCAAGCAACGTGTAAGGACTTGCTACAATTGTGGCAATGTGAGTCATTTTGTTGCGGAGTGCCCGTATGAGAAGAGGGAAGATAATGGTGGCAAGCTCATTCGAAAGGACAAAGCCAAGTCTTTCCCCAACAAGAGCAACTTCACCAAGAAAACCCCTCACAAGGCATTGGTGGTTCAAGAAGAGTACCATGAGAATGATGATGATGATTAAGATGGTGAGTCAGTTGCCATGGCCTCCGTTGCCATTGCAAAAACTCCACGAATATCTCTCTTTGACTCACCCAATGAGAACATCACCGCCAAGTGCCTCATGGCTAAAGCCACCAACAAGGTAACTCCCAACATCAAAGCTACCATCATTAATAATCCTTCCTTGACGGATTGCATTGATGAATGTGAGGGACCTAATGTGGAGGAAAATGAGTTTGAGTCCTTTATGGGTAAACTCAAGGGTAAAACCAAGAAGCATTTTGTTGCTCTCTTGGAACAACTTGGTGAAGCCAATGATGTGATCGAGGCTCACGAAGATACTATCTCCAAGATGGGGGGGCATAGTCGTGACTATGCCAATGCGATTTCGGATCTTTCCAATGCTCTTGAGGAAGAGCGTGGTCTTCGTTTGGCTCTTGAGGAGTCACACAACGTTGATCATGCTAAGTTAAAGAAAGATTTGGATCATGCTCTTGTTGTTTCTCGTGTGCTAAACTCCGAGAAGGCCAAACTTGGGGTTGATCTTGCTAGACTCAAAGAGGATTTGATCTACTTGACAAGGCTCACAAGGTCTTGAAGGGTGCTCATGCTAGCCTCAAAGAGTCTCATGATCAACTTCAAGTAAAGCTAACCAAGGAGAAAGCCACTTTTCCTCGTATGATGTTAATTGATAATGCAAATGCTACTAACCCGTGTTGTGAGCATGTGCATCTTGTTGAGGAGAACGCTAAGCTAAAGGTGCAACTTGAGAAAGGTCTTGTGTCTTGCATACAAGGCGAGAAGAGCCTCAACGACCTCTTGACCAACCAAAAGGGAGTTGTGGGCAAGGAAGGGATTGGGTACGTGCCCAAGTCCAAGAACAAGAAGAAGAATGACAAGGCCAAACGACCTCCTCCTCTCAAGCAAACCTTTGTGAAGGAGGGTGAGGGTGCTACTAAGGAGAAGGAGAAAAACTTCATGAGGGGTAGTGATGCCAAGAAGGGAAATGCTCCCCTTCCCAACAAAGCCGGCGACTTTAACCCTTCCTATGTGTTGTGCCGCGCTAGAGATGGGCATGTTTATGCCAAATTTGTTGGTTCTCCTTATGAGTACATTGAATGGTCTATTTGGGTTCCTAAGACCCTTGTTACTAACATCAAAGGACCCATTACAAAATGGGTACCTAAAACCAAGCATTGATCTCTTGTAGGTGTTTGCTTCCGGTGGGGGATCATGGTTGCTCGATAGTGGAGCTACTAATCATATGACCGGAAGCAAGGACTTGGTGGTGGATATGCAAAAGATTCCATCCATGCCCACCAATGTCGAGTGGGGTGATGCCTCATCTTCTAAGGTATTGGGACTCGGCAAAGTTGTCATTTCTCATGATCTTACGATCGAGAAGGTCATGCTTGTTGAGTCCCTTGCATACAATTTACTTTCCGTTCGTCAACTAGCACTCATGGGCTTTGCCACTTTCTTTGATATTGATTCCGTGGCCCTCTTGTGGAGCAAGACTCTTAAAGTAGCCTTTGTTGGGCATGTCGAGAATGGTCTCTATGTGATTAACTTTTCAAAGCGACCCACTAAGACCGCGACATGCCTAATGGCTAAAGTTGACGTGGGATGGCTTTGGCATCGCCGTTTAGCCCACGTCAATATGAGATCTTTGCAAAGTCTTCTCAAGGGGGACCATGTCCGTGGACTAACAAATGTTAGTTTTGCCAAAGATCGTGCTTGCAGTGCTTGCATCGAAGGAAAGCTACATGAGAAGGCTCACCCTCCCATGACTATCATCTACTCGAAGAGGCCTTTGGAGCTCCTTCACTTGGATCTCTTTGGACCTCCATCCTTTGATAGTCTTGGGGGTAGAAAGTATTGCTTGGTGATTGTAGATGACTATTCAAGATACACTTGGGTATATTTCTTCAAGAGGAAGAGCGAGACCCAACAAACCGTCATCGACTTTGCAAATGAAGCTCAACGACAACACAATGCAAAGATCTTGACAATAAGAAGTGACAACGGCTCCGAGTTCAAGAACTACACCTTGGATGAGTTTTTGGGTGATGAGGGAATCAAGCATCAATATTCCGCACCTTATACCCCTCAACAAAATGGTGTAGCGGAGAGGAAGAACCGGACGTTGATGGATGCGGCAAGGACCATGATGGCGGAGTTCAAGTCTCCCTACAACTTTTGGGCCGAAGCCATCAACACCGCGTGCCATGCATCTAATCGGCTCTACCTCCGCAAAGGCTTGAACAAGACTCCATATGAGATACTCACCGGTAACAAGCCCAACCTCAAGTACTTCCGGGTGTTCGGGTGTAAGTGTTTCATTCTCAAGAAAGGTGTCCGTTTGTCTAAATTTGAGGCTAGAGCTTATGAGGGCATATTTGTTGGTTATGCTACAAACTCTCATGCTTACCGTGTTCTCAATAAGTCCACGGGACTTATTGAGGAAACGTGTAACGTGGAGTTTGATGAGAATAACGGCTCCCAAGTGGAGCAAAGTGGTACTTGTGATGTAGGTGATGAAATTCCTCCCCAAGCCATAAGAAGAATGGGTATTGGTCATATCCTACCCATTGAGGAACCCCTTGTGGCCGAAGGAGAAGGACAATGTTCTACTCAAGTGGAACCTTCACCAACCCAAGACCCACACGCTTCCGAAGAACAAAGTGAGGGCCCTCAACCTCAAGAACAAGACCAAGGGCAAGATCAATCTCAAGATGGTGTTGTAACATCAAGTGATGCCCAAGGTCAAGCTCCCTCCTCCGAGCAAGTTCAAGATCAAGAGCTTCCACGAGATCAAGAACAAGCTCAAGACGACGCTCAAGATGATCAAGTGACCACTCCTCGTCTCACCCCCGAGGAGGAATTGGAGCGTCGTGCCGCCAAGGTTGCTTCCAAGCTCTCCACCAAGGATCATCTCATGACGAATGTGCTTGGAAGCTTAAAAAGGGGGGTAAGCACTCGTAGACAATTAGCAAACTATTGTGAACATCATGGGTTTGTCTCTTGTGTTGAACCCCAAAAGGTCTATGAGGCGCTCGAAGATCCGGATTGGCTCAATGCCATGCATGAAGAACTCAACAACTTCGAGCGCAACAAAGTGTGGAGATTGGTGCCAAGGCCAACGGGGAACCACAATGTCATTGGAACCAAGTGGATATTCAAGAACAAGCAAGATGCTCATGGGATTATCATTCACAACAAGGCTCGTTTGGTAGCACAAGGCTACTCCCAAGTCGAGGGTATCGACTATGGTGAAACCTTTGCTCCCGTTGCTCGTCTTGAATCCATTCGCATGTTGATTGCATATGCTTCTCATCATAACTTTAAGTTACAACAAATGGATGTGAAGAGTGCTTTTCTTAATGGTCCTATTAATGAATTGGTTTATGTCAAGCAACCCCCCGGGTTCGAGGATCCCTACTTTCCCGATCACGTGTATCAACTCGATAAGGCACTCTATGGCCTTAAACAAGCCCCACGTGCGTGGTATGACCACCTTACCGAGTTGTTACAAGACCGTGGTTTTGAAGTTGGGCTAATCGACCCCACTCTTTTTACCAAGAAGGTCAAAGGGGAGTTGTTTGTGTGCCAATTATATGTTGATGATATTATCTTTGGTTCCCCTAACAAAGCTTTCAATGAGGAATTTGCCGCTCTCATGACCTCAAAGTTCGAGATGTCTTCCATGGGAGAGTTGAAGTTCTTTCTCGGGTTCGAAGTGAAGCAAAGGAGAGAAGGAACCTTCATCAACCAAGCCAAATACACTCAAGACATGCTCAAGAGATTCAAGCTAAGTGATGTCAAGCCGGCTTCCACTCCCATGCCCACCAAGTGCCAACTAGACATTGATCCCAATGGTAAAGCGGTGGATCAAAAGGTATATCGTTCCATGATTGGCTCCTTGCTTTACCTTTGTGCATCTAGACCGGATATCATGTTGAGTGTGGGAATTTGTGCACGGTTTCAAGCCGCACCTAAGGAAAGTCACTTTGTGGCGGTCAAGCGAATCTTTCGATATTTGGCTCATACCCCAAACTTTGGCCTTTGGTACCCAAGAGGAGCAAACTTTAAGCTTGTAGGTTATTCGGACTCGGATTGGGCGGGAGACAAAGTGGATAGGAAGTCCACTTCCGGAGGGTGCCAATTTCTTGGTTGCTCTTTGGTGAGTTGGTCTTCCAAGAAGCAAAGTTGTGTATCTCTCTCGTCCACGGAAGCGGAATATGTGGCCACCGGTAGTTGTTGTGCACAACTTTTATGGATGAGGCAAACTTTAAAGGATTATGGTGTCACTTGTGACAAAGTGCCTCTTTGGTGTGACAATGAAAGTGCCATCAAGATTTCTCTCAACCCAGTGCAACACTTCAAGACAAAACATATTGAGATTAGGTATCATTTCATCCGGGATCACATTAGGCGAGGGGAGATCGAGCTTAACTATGTCAACACTCATGATAACCTTGCAGATATCTTCATGAAGCCTTTGGATGAAGCAAGATTTCGCGAGTTAAATATCATTGATTCGAGCAATGTGACTTGAACCCTTGCACACCCCACCTCACTCAACTTGTTGTCTAGTTTAGGTGTAGGCATGGACATAGGGGGAGTGTTGTTCTCTCAATGAACTTTCCCTCCCCCCATAATGCATAAACTAACCAAACTCTTTCACATTAGCCATTTTTATGGTACTTGTGCTTCAAAGACGAGTGTTGGTCGTGAGCCCAAGGTTAAAATATTCGCGGCGCCATACCTCTGAACTCAAACATAGGTGGCCTCGGCCACCGTCCTCTCTTGGAGAGGTGTGTGTCTTCTTTCTTTTTGTCAGTTTTGTGTGTGTGTTCTCGTTTTGTCTCGGTTTTTTTCTCTTGTGTTCTGCCCGGTTTGGTCGGCCCTTTTTGCGGCAGAGCGGTACTACCGCTGACAAGCGTCAAGCGGTACTACCGCCCACCCCAGCGGTACTACCACTGCGGGGCGGGCGACGGGGGGTTATGTCAGGGTAGGGGGAGTTGCTTCTCCCCCATACCCATTCGCCCCCACTCGTCTTCCTCGTTGCTCCTGCAACCTCTCGCGGCAGGAGGGGCCCGGCCATCCACCGTTTTCATGTCGTCCCTCTCCATTTCCTCCGGTGGAGTCGATCCCCACCACGTCCTCTTGCCATGGATGCCGGTATTGCCCCCATTCCCGTTATCTCTTTGCCTAGATCTTGCATCTAGTTTTTAGGGGCAATAGGCATTGTTCATCTCGTCTTTCGGCCAAGGCGAGGCTTGAGTAGGATGGAGATGGCTTCTAGGCACTATGGATTGCAGTTTGGTAGGTTTCTTTTTGAATTTGGCATCTCCGGTAGTGCCGGATCTGACCACGGTAGTAGGGAACCGTTGTGCCCTATCTGACGCGGTACTACCGCTCTCCTCGAGCGGTACTGCCGCTGTTGTGTCACGGTACTACCGCTCATGCGGTACTGCCGCTGTTGGGTCGCGGTACTAACGCTGGATGCCCAGTTCCATCTTTTCCTACCAAGCTTGGATCCTTGTTGTTTTGTTTGGTGGCTTATGCTCTTTCTTTCGTGTGTTTCTTCTGGTCGTGTGTTTTGGTTCCAGGTGATGATCATCCTGAGCAGCAGGTCCGCCGTGTCAACCCCAGTCGTGCAACGTCAAAGCGCTACCGCACTTCTAAGTCAGTAGGTGGTTCCTCTAGTACTTAACCGCCGCCAGCAGGCGCAACCTCAAGTGCTCCACCGCCACCTCAGCAGTCGAAGAGATCCGCCAACAAGCCAAAGGGAAAGACTGTGACTGAGATGACTGCCAAGGAGTTTTGTTCAAAGCGTCGCTGCAACCCCTATGAGGAAGACCAAGATCCCACTTTGGTCAACCAGCCATTCTGGAACCGCTTTCAGTTTTCCATCTATTTTGATGTGATCAAGGCTAAGAAGAATCTCTATGTTGATGTACGCTCCATCGGCACAGATGCTATTGTTGGGGATCGTAGTAGAAATTTAAAATTTTCTACGCATCACCAAGATCAATCTATGGAGTAATCTAGCAACGAGGGGAAGGGGAGTGCATCTACATACCCTTGTAGATCGCTAAGCGGAAGCGTTACTAGAACGCGGATGAGGTAGTCGTACTCGTAGCGATTCAGATCGCGGTCGATTCCGATCTAAGCGCCGAACAACGGCGCCTCCGCGTTCAACACACGTGCAGCCTAGTGACGTCTCCCATGCCTTGATCCAGCAAGCATAGAGGGAGAGGTTGGGGAAGACTCCGTCCAGTAGCAGCACGACGGCGTGGTGGTGGTGGAGGAGCGCGATACTCCAGCAGGGCTTCGCCAAGCACTACGAGAGACGAGGAGGGAGAGAGGTAGGGCTGCACCTTGGGAGAGAGAGACTCGTGCTTGTGCAGCCCCAAAACCTCCACTATATATAGGGGCAAGGGCAAGGGGAGGCGCCCTAGGGTTTCCCCTAGGGGAGGCGGCGGCCAGGGCAGATGGGATCTCCCCCTTGGGTGACTTGGCCCCCAAGCTAGGAGGTGGGAACCCTATGGGGCGCCCCAAACCTCCTGGTCACGTGGGAATAGGTGTGGGGGGCGCACATCCCCTTAGTGGGCTGGTTTGCCCCCTTCCCTTGGCCCATGAAGCCCTCCAACACTTGCCGGGGCTCTCGAAACACCTTTCGGTCATGCTGGTCATCACCCGGTACCTCCGGAACACTTCCGGACTCCAAAACCCTTCGTCCAATATATCAAACTTCACCTCCGGACCATTCCGGAACTCCTCGTGACATCCGGGATCTCATCCGGGACTCCGAAAAACATTCGGTAACCGCGTACATACTTTCCCTATAACCCTAGCGTCATTGAACCTTAAGTGTGTAGACCCTACGGGCTCGAGAATAATGCAGACATGACCGAGACATCTCTCTGGTCAATAACCAACATCGGGATCTGGATACCCATGTTGGCTCCCACATGTTCCACGATGATCTCATCGGATGAACCACGATGTCAAGGATTCAGTCAATCCCGTATACAATTCCCTTTGTCTACCGGTACAGTACTTGCCCGAGATTCGATCGTCGGTATCCCGATACCTTGTTCAATCTCGTTACCGGCAAGTATCTTTACTCGTTCCATAACACATCATCCCATGATCAACTCCTTTACCGGATCTAAAATAGGAGGTATACCCAACTGTTTTTGGGTATTCTATGAAGATGCATTTATCCGCTTTGGGTTCGAGCTTATCAGCCTGAAACTTTTTCACATAAGCATCGCAGCCCCAAACTTTTAAGAAACGACAGCTTAGGTTTCTCTAAACCATAGTTCATACGGTGTCGTCTCAACGGAATTGTGTGGTGCTCTATTTAAAGTGAGTGCGGTTGTCTCTAATGCCTAACCCATAAACGATAGTGGTAATTCAATAAGAGACATCATGGTATGCACCATATCCAATAGGGTGCAGTTGTGATGTTCGGACACACTATCACACTATGGTGGTCCATGCGGTATTAGTTGTGAAACAATTTCCATAATGTCTTAATTGTGTGCCAAACTCGTAACTCAGATATTCATCTCTATGATCATATCATAGACATTTTATCATCTTGTCACGACGATCTTCAACTTCACTCTGAAATTACTTAAACCTTTCAATAATTCAGACTTGTGTTTCATCAAGTAAATATACCCAGCATCTACTCAAATCATTTGTGAAGTAAGAACATAACGATATCCACTGCGTGCCTCAACACTCATTGGACTACACACATCAAAATGTATTACTTCCAACAAGTTGCTTTCTTGTTCCATCTTACTGAAAACGAGGCCTTTCAGTCATCTTGCCCATGTGGTATGATTTGCATGTCTCAAGTGATTCAAAATCAAGTGAGTCCAAACGATCCATCTGCATGGAGTTTCTTCATGCATATCTACCAATAGACATGGTTCACATATCTCATTCTTTTTAAAAACGAGTGGGTCCAAAGATCCACCAACATGGAGCTTCTACATGCGTTTTATACCAACATGACTCAAATGGCAGTGCGACAAGTACGTGGTACTATCATTACTATCTTATATCTTTTGGCAAGAACATGTGTATCACTATGAGCGAGATTCAATAAACCATTCATTTTAGGTGCAAGACCATTGAAGGTATTATTCAAATAAACAGAGTAACCATTATTCTCCTTAAATGAATAACCGTGTGGCAATAAACATAATCCAATCATGTCTATGCTCAACGCAAACACCAAATAACAATTATTTCGGTTTAACACCAATCCCGATGGTAGAGGGAGTGTGCGATGTCTGATCACATCAACCTTGGAAACACTTCCAACACATATCGCCATCTCACCTTTAGCTAGTCTCCGCAGCCTTTTATTTCGAGTTACTAACGCTTAGCAACCGAACTGGTATTTATTACCCTGGTGCTACTAGGAGTACTAGTAAAGTACACAATAATATGGCGTATATCCAAAATACTTCCGACCTTGCCAGCCTTCTCATCTACCAAGTATCTAGGGTAGTTCTGCTTCAGTGACTGTTCCCCTCATTATAGAAGCACTTAGTCTCGGGTTTGGTTCAACCTTGGGTTTCTTCACTAGAGCAGCAACTAATTTGCCGTCTCATGAAGTATCCCTTCTTTCCCTTGCCCTTCTTGAAACTAGTGGTTTAACCATCAACAATTGATGCTCCTACTTGATTTCTACTTTCGTGGTGTCAAACATCGCGAGTTGCTCAAGGATCATCATGTCTATCCCTGATATGTTATAGTTCATCACGAAGCTCCAATAGCTTGGTGGCAGTGACTATGGAGAACCATCACTATCTCATCTGGAAGATTAACTCCCACTCGATTCAAGCGATTGCAGTACTCAGACAATCTGAGCACATGCTCAACGATTGAGTTTTTCTCCATTAGTTTGCAGGCTTAAGAAACTTGTCAGAGGTCTCATACCTCTTAACGTGGGCACTAGTCTGAAATTCCAATTTCAGTCTTTAGAACATCTCATATGTTCTGCGACGTTTCAAAAACGTCTTTGGTGCCACAATTCTAAACTGTTAGTATTACGTACTGAACTATCACGTAGTCATCAAAACGTGTATGTCAGATGTTTCCCAACATCTATAGACGATGCTCGAGGTTCAACACACTGAGCGATGCATTAAGGACATAACCCTTCTGTGCAGCAATGAGGACAATCCTCGGTTCACGGACCCAGTCTGCATAATTGCTACTGTCAACTCTCAACTAAATTTTCTCTAGGAACATATCTAAAACAGTAGAACCAAAGCGTGAGCTACGACATAATTTGCAAATACCTTTTGACTATGTTCATGATAATTAAGTTCATCTAATCAAATTATTCAATGAACTCCCACTTAGATAGACATCCCTCTAGTCATCTAAGTGATACATGATCCGAGTCAACTAGGCCATGTCCGATCATCATGTGAGACAGACTAGTCATCATCGATGAACATCTTCATATTGATCGTATCCACTATACGACTCATGTTCGACCTTTCGGTCTTCCGTGTTCCGAGGCCATGTTTGTACATGCTAGGCTCATCAAGTTAACCTAAGTGTATTGCGTGTGTAAATCTGGCTTACACCCGTTGTATGCGAACGTTAGAACCTATCACACCCGATCATCACGTGGTGCTTCGGAACAACGGACCTTAGCAACGGTGCACAGTTAGGGGGAACACTTTCTTGAAATTATTGCGAGGGATCATCTTATTTATGCTACTGTCGTTCTAAGCAAATAAGATGTAAACATGACAAACATCGCATGCAAATCATAAAGTGACATGATATGGCCAATATCATCTTGTGCCTTTGATCTCCATCTTCGAGGCACGACATGAACACCATCGTCACCGGCATGACACCATGATTTCCATCATCATGATCTCCATCATCGTGTCTTCATGAAGTTGCCTCGCCAACTATTACTTCTACTACTATGGCTAACGGTTAGCAATAAAGTAAAGTAATTACATGGTGTTTTCATTGACACGCAGGTCATAAATAAATTAAGACAACTCCTATGGCTCCTGCCGGTTGTCATACTCATCGACATGCAAGTCGTGATTCCTATTGTAAGAACATGATCAATCTCATACATCACATATATCATTCATCACATCCTTTTGGCCATATCACATCACATAGAATACCCTGCAAAAACAAGTTAGACGTCCTCTAATTGTTGTTGCATGTTTTATGTGGCTGCTATGGGTTTCCAACAAGAACGTTTCTTACCTACGCAAAACCACAACGGTGATATGCCAATTGCTGTTTACCCTTCATAAGGACCCTTTTCATCGAATCCGATCCGACTAAAGTGGGAGAGATAGACACCCGCCAGCCACCTTATGCATCAAGTGCATGTCAGTCGGTGGAACCTGTCTCACGTAAGTGTACGTGTAAGGTCGGTCCGGGCCGCTTCATCCCACAATGCCGTCGAATCAAGATAAGACTAGTAACAGCAAGCAAATTGAACAAATCATCGCCCACAACTACTTTGTGTTCTACTCGTGCATAGAATCTACGCATAGACCTAGCTCATGATGCCACTGTTGGGGATCATAGCAGAAATTTAAAATTTTCTACGCATCACCAGGATCAATCTATGGAGTAATCTAGCAACGAGGGGAAGGGGAGTGCATCTACATACCCTTGTAGATCGCTAAGCAGAAGCGTTACTAGAACGCGGATGAGGTAGTCGTACTCGTAGCGATTCAGATCGCAGTCGATTCCGATCTAAGCGCCGAACAACGGCGCCTCCGCGTTCAACACACGTGCAGCCCGGTGACGTCTCCCATGCCTTGATCTAGCAAGGAGAGAGGGAGAGGTTGGGGAAAACTCCGTCCAGTAGCAGCATGACGGCGTGGTGGTGGTGGAGGAGCGCGGTACTCCAACAGGGTTTCGCCAAGCACTACGAGAGACGAGGAGGGAGAGAGGTAGGGCTGCGCCTTGGGAGAGAGAGACTCGTGTGTTGTGCAGCCCCAAAACCTCCACTATATATAAGGGCAAGGGCAAGGGGAGGCGCCCTAGGGTTTCCCCTAGGGGGCGGCGGCCAGGGCAGATGGGATCTCCCCCTTGGGTGACTCGGCCCCCAAGCCAGGAGGTGGGAACCCTAGATGGGGCGCCCCAAACCCCCTGGTCACATGGGAATAGGTGTGGGGGCGCACAACCCTTTAGTGGGCTGGTTTGACCCCTTCCCTTGGCCCATGAAGCCCCCCAACACTTGTCGGGGCTCCCGAAACACCTTTCTGCCATGCTGGTCATCACCCGGTACCTCCGGAACACTTCCGGACTCCAAAACCCTTCGTCCAATATATCAATCTTCACCTCCGGACCATTCTGGAACTCCTCGTCACATCCGGGATCTCATCCGGGACTCCGAACAACATTCAGTAACCGCGTACATACTTTCCCTATAACCCTAGCGTCATCGAACCTTAAGTGTGTAGACCCTACGGGCTCGGGAATAATGCAGACATGACCGAGACATCTCTCTAGTCAATAACCAACAACGGGATCTGGATACCCATGTTGGCTCCCACATGTTCCAGGATGATCTCATCGGATGAACCACGATGTCAAGGATTCAGTCAATCCCGTATACAATTCCCTTTGTCTACCGGTACAGTACTTGCCCGAGATTCGATCGTCGGTATCCCGATACCTTGTTCAATCTCGTTACCACTACAAGAAATATGTCAACTTATGACCACCACTATTGGTCACTGAAAGGTCACAAATTTCCATTTATGACCTTTTTGTGACCAAAAACATAAGGTCAAAAGCTGGGCGTCGTAAACTGACTATAGCGACCTTTAACAAAAGGTCGTTGATCCTATGACCTTCTGTTTTGGTCGCTAGCTCTCTCCCCAGGCCATGTCGGATCCGACGTGGCAATCTGACGTGGCAAAATTGCGACCAATTGAAAAGGTCAAAAATTAGAATCGGCCCGGTCCATTTCGGTGCTTTAGATGGGCCGAGCCCATTAATTCAGCCTTTTTAATATATATATATATATATATATATATATATATATTGTTAATTTTCGCTAAGTACATGGCCCTGGCCCAACAATTTGGCCTTTTTTTGTTTTCTGAGCTTCTTCCATTTTTCTGGGCCTCGGCCTTTCTGCGGTCCATTTAATTTTTTAAATTTTTTAAGATGTTTTTCCTTTCATTTTTTTGTCCAATATTGTTTGGGCTAAGGCCTCTTCTAGCCCATCAATATTTTCAGCCCACTAATTCAAAGGACTGGACAACATAGAAACAATTCAGTTTTTTTCAATTTTGCTATCAAAGCAACATTTGTTTCACTATACAATCATACATCATTTCTTGCAGTTACATCATTTGAAGCAGCAACTAAAAGATTGTCATCTATAACAAACGACAGCCAGTCAAAAGAAAGATCACCATCACAGCTCTAGCGACTACTTATACACTACAAGTTCCACTTATGTGCAAACCTACAAGAAGGCCATGCTTCCGATTAGATTTGGTTGCATCACTTCCAGTTTGCTAACGGCATGTCTCCAGCAGCACATCTCATTCCATCACAGCAGCAGCAACCTGTAGAAAAAATAGATACACACAAGTTTAATTTGCTGCATAATCATGGACAAGTCACACAAAATTTCAGTAAACTGTAGATGCTCAAAATTTCAGTGAACTTTGCATGATTTTGCATAAATATTACTACTGTAGCAGCAATTTGTATAATTTTGCAAACTTACAACACTGACCCAATAAAATGAATTCCTAATTCTAGTTTAGTTCAAAAAAGAAAAAGAACAGATACTTCCAGTTTGTATAATCTGAAATTGAACACTGAAATTTAAGAATGAAAAGATGATTGAACACTGAAAGAGGTTAGCAAGTTGCTTGTTGGTTTCATCACAAGTACCAGGAGTATTTTTAAACCTACGCAAGTCATTTTTTTAAACCTACGCAAGTACCAGGAGTATTTCACTCCTTTCCAGTGCAACTACACAAAATTTGTTTGAGTAGCAAATCTAGGAGTACTGGAGAACTCCAAGTTAAATGTACTCAAAGCAACCACCAAAATCTCGCAATACCGGTCGTTAACTAGACACGTTATATAGACAATTAGGATGCATGCAATAAACATACAGAAGTTATATAGAGCAGCAACAATGGCATCACAGTTGAGTTGCCAGACCAAAACAAAGCCATGTATGTATGTAACAAAATCAGCCAAACTAAATATGCATCATCAGCTGATTAAAAGTAGTGGATAATAGTATAGTTCATCAACTGATATGGGCAGCTAGCCAAGTTTCCCAATGGGAGTACCAACATAGCAGCAATAAAAATAACAGAAAATTAAAATATAAGTGTGGCAGCGCATAGAACATTTGCTAGAAAAAACATGATTCCACCTTGTTTTAACAGAACTTTTAAACTTAATAGTAATGTGCTTATCCATGGCATCATCAGTCTTAACCAAACAGAGCAAGTAAAGGAGCTAATAGTCCTAATTCAGGTCATGTTATCATATCAGGTATTGCATAAAGACATCTTGGGACATATATAAAGCATCCTCAAATAATCAGCATACACCTCCAGAGATGGGGAAGCCATTCTCTCCAATGTTGAGGGCAAGGTTCTGCCCAATGACGGCGAGGCCAGCAAGACCAATTCTGGTGAGAGCCATCTCTTACCTGAAAAGCGATGCATCAAACACGTCATGTACCGAACATCATCAGGTAATTTATGCATGTCTGACTCGAAAGGTTAAAAGCCTGCCTTCACAAAAAATGATCATGCATATGAACTAGATAGAAGAACAATCTTCATCCTAATGAGAAAAGTGACAGGTGAATAACTGAGTACTGGGATATATGTGACAGGGCAGACAGCACAACATGCACTTGGGTGACAAATTAAATCCACAATCAAGTTGCAGCTAATCGACAATCAAGACATGGGATATGTGCCTGAGTGTAGACATGTGCCTGAGTGTAGAAAACCTATTCGATCTGTGTTTATCTAGTGCATTCCATTTGCCTTAATCTTAAATCATGGTTTTGTAATGCAGATGCTTTGCAGCTTGGTCATAGCAAATAGTGTTGTGCATTACTGAAACACAGGCTGGAGTTGGGCATAAAGACCGAAACACAAGCCCATTTTCCGGTATTTTTTGGAATAGGTCATTCATGGTTTCTAGTTTATACGTATGTAGGTGCCATCTCCACTGAAGATGGTTCGAACTACTACTCCAGTACATACTAATAAAACTTGACACAGGCTAGTTCAAACTACATACTAATAAAACTAGATCAAGTTGGTGACAGACATCAGATGCTTCTAAACAAGCAAGGGGCATCGCTTCCTACTCCTAAAATGAAGAGAACACACATGTGGCACTATGATTGATGCAGCAAAAATAAAGCATCGGTGCAGTCTGTTTCATCCTACTGATTGTGCCGCTTGTGAGGCACCAATTTCAATTTGTAGGCACGCTGGTGTCGTATGCATGCCGCCCCAGGATGTCGATGGTCATCTGCGTCCTGAGAAAACCAAGCCACAACAAACTGAATTTCTGACAAAACCAAGCCACATTGAACTGAATTTTAGAACAATAGACAAAATATGTGGCATGCATATACATGGGGCGTGCACAGGTCTGTCAGAGGACTCACCACGGTATCCTGTAGCGCCGAGCAGCAGTCTCGAGGCACTTCAGGAGGGCTTCGCACCGTGACTTCATCGTTATCATCGTCCACTGTTGCCATTGCCAGGGCTGAGATGGCATCTTTGATCTTCCCTACAGCCTTTGAAAACTATAGAATAAGACACCGGTCCATTAGTGCAAAATACGCAAGCCAATTAAGCATGTTCCTCCAATATTATGCAATCTCAGATGCAAACAGGTAACAACACCTATTTATATGCATAAACTAACTAAGATTTTCTAGCAAGATAGATGGCAGCACAGTTGACCTTGAAGGGCAGTAAGAAATTTCATCATCTTATCATTGGTCCAAGAATCAATATAGTGTAAAATTTCTGAGAAAAAGATGCATTTTTTAGAGACAAGATAGTGTACAAGAACAAGACACGGTCTGTAGATTAGCCAAAGTGAGATGGGTATGAGGTTACAACAGTAACATGATGACACACATTTGAGGTTACAGTACTTCCCTCACATCTCATAGCTAATATATGACCATCACCGACGACCATAAACAGTGGCTTTAGCCCCAAGCCACCAGCTCACCAAAAACAGCAAGACAAGATGGCTTGGGGCTAAAACTAGTAATCAATCGTCTACATGTATATATCTAGTCAATAAAATATCTACTACACAAGTGCATACAGTACTCAACATCTACTACAAGTGCATACAGTACTCAACATTCACTCAAAGTATGTTGTGCAGGATCACACCATTCCATTTTCAATCAAAGTACAATAGTACATCACATTTTTGGATGATCACCAAAGGCAAAACTACTCCTGACTATGATCATCAACATCTACTACTGCTAACTACTCCATGTGCAATCCTACTTTGCACTAAAACTTCCTCACCCTCCATTCACCCTGTTCAAGCAGTACTGTAGTAAAACTACTCCTAATGCTACAGCAGTTAACAACAAGTTAAATTACTGTGATGTGCAAAATTTACAGTAAATACTCCACTGAATATTACTGAAACTTAACATAAGTTCACTAAGCTTTTTCAATTTCAGAATATACAAGTCAGAAAATAAGCTTGCAAGCAAGTTTATGTAAGTAATGCACACTGGAGTACAATACTTCTATGGATTTCTGCAAATAATTCATGATTTTCTAACTAATCCAAGATGTCCATTTAATTAACTGGAAAAGTAAGTTAAATCTTATTGAATCTTGTTAAATACTCCAAGCAAAATTACTCCACACATGTACAGTTCAATCTTGTTAAATACTCTAAGCAAAATTACTCCACACATGCACATGTCTCAAGGAACCAGCAGCGCTGCTTGCTCCCTTGGTCCGGCTCCTTACTGTGCGGGATGACTGAGACTCGGATGCAGAGCGAGCTCCCTGCAAATGACATATTGTATCAATGCTTTGCAGCAACAAAATGAACTCACATACAATAGAACTTGCGCAATAGTGTATCAACACCCCAAAGGAGGCATTACAAAATTCTCAAAGAATGTTTCCGAAGGGATATAAGTGGAAGCAGAAGAATATAATGAGATGTCACCATATGTATGTGCATAATAATTGTACGTATATAATCTGACTTGATTTCTTTCTTAAAAAAACATGACATGCTACAATATCAATACGCATGTGAGCAATTTTGACCTTTGCAAGGAGTAACAAAACTGACAATACAGAAACATGACATGTCAGGAAGATGCGTGTTGGGTCGAATTCCATATTGACATGTCATGATTAGTTAAGTTCCAGCAATTATCAATTTGCAAATCAGCGTTCTAAGACTTAAAAATAATAATGAACAACGGATCACCTTTTGTACACACGTAACCATAAAATTACAAGCAATTGGGGTTGGGGGCGCTGTCGGGGCTTCGGCCTTGGCTAGCAGCAGCGGCGACAGTGCTAGCAAGCAGCAGGCTACAGAGAGCAAAAGCAAGCATCTAAAGAGCAGTAGGCGCGGCCAGGGGAAGGGGCTGTTGCACACGGGTGGCTGTAGGGGCGTGGCCAGGTCGTGCGCAGGATGCAGGGGAGGGGCCGGGACGAGAGCGACCATGGGCGTGAGCGGACGGGCGACGGCGGGCGAGCAGCAGCGATGGCACGACGGCACCAGCAGGCGCGGTCGTGGCGGCAGGGTTGGGTCGCGGACAAGCCCGAGCACACGCGCGTGAGGGCGCGGGCAGGGTGCGGCCTCAGCGAGGCAGGGCGTGGGTGGCGCACGGCCACGCGAGGGGCGGCCGGCGCGGTGAGCACGAGCCCATAGGGAAGTGGTGGGCGGCGCAAACGGTGACTAAACAAGGGGGAAAGCGAGGGAATCGATGGATTCGCTCACCAGGATGACGGCGATGATGGTGATGCAGCCCGCCATGATGCTGAGATGCAAGCACAGCTCCTTGTACGCCGCCTCCTTGCTTGGCTTCCGGGTGCGGGGAGGGGCTGGGGAGGGAGGTCGCTGTGGAGGTGGGGGCGGTGTTGGGTGTCGGCGGCGGGATTGTTGCGGTGGAGGTGGGGGTGGGGAGAGGAAGAGCTTGAGTGGATCTGCAGCCAGGGAGGAGAGAGGAGAGGAGCGGAGGCGGTGGCTGAGGCGAGGGGAAGGAAGGGGAGGACGGTCGTCGGCTGCGGGATCTGGGGGAGGACGGGTCATCGGCGGGATAGAGGATGGATCTGAGGTTGGGGCAGAGAGGGAGGAGGTGGCGGTGGCGAGGAGCTGAGGGAGAAGGAGTGCGGGTGCGGGTTAGGGTTTGGGTGGTTGGGCTGCGGTTGGGTGAGGGGGTGAGGGCTGCCGTTGGATCCAGAAGCATCCGACGGTGGTTGATGCATGATCCGCGTGATATGCCTATGGACCAATCAGAGCGCACCAACAATTTGAAGATTTTTTGACCATATAAATTGGTCATGATTGATTACATACAAATTTTTCATTTCATTTTTCAATCCTAAAAATGAGTTTTTTTGTAAAAGACCTATCAAATATTTGTTCAAATGATGTCATATTTTGCACAAGTTTACATCGTAGATTGGCAAACAACATTGACAAAGGGAGTTTTTATTTCTTTTGCATGAAAACCAATTTTTCCATTTTTTGAGTGCCCAAAAATAAGTTTTTTTAAGGACTTACCATATATTTGTTGCAAAATTGTACCAAATCAATTTTCTAAAATACTAGGCCATATATAATGCACAATTGATCAAATGGTTAGGTGTCAAAAGTTTCGATGCACCTCTCGTGGAAAAGACAAATTTTCACGATTCAGTAGAAAGCGGGTAAAATTTGAACTGTAGCTGCCTCATAGTTTGCTCTTTATTTTTTACAAAAATCATTTCTAGGTACATAAGTATCTATTTAATCAGAGAAACACCAAAAAAATTCCAAGATTCAACCACTAGCTAGGAACGGTCATGCCCGCCGTTTTGACCGCATTTTGAAACGGGCATAAAAAATTCAAAAAAAATCAAAAAATTGGGAAACCTTCGCATTGTGTCATTTTATGTGGCCAAGTTCCCAGGAAAAATAATAAACTTGTAATGCGGCAATTATTTTTAAAAAGTGTTCTCAGAAACGAGCTATCACGTGTGGAGATCAATGGCTTTCAAGCCAAATGATCAATCTTATGGCCACATTCATGGCATAGTTTGTTCAAATAATCTCATATTATGCACAAGGGTGCATATTGGAATGGCAAACAATGTTGCCTAAGGAGGTTTTCTTTTTCTTTGGATGAAAGAACCATTTTCCATTTTTCGAGTGCCCAAAAGGAGGTTTTTTTGTGAAGGACCTCCTAAATAATTGTTGAAAAATTGGACCAAATCATTTTTCTAAAATACTAGGACATATATAATGCACAATTGACCAAATGGTTGGGTGAAAAAAGTTTTGATCCACCTCTGGTGAAAAAGACAAATTGTCGTCGATTCAGTTGGAAACGGGTCAAATTTGAACTGTAGCTGCCTCATAGTTTGCTCTTTATTTTTTACAAAAATCATTTCTAGGTACATAAGTATCTATTTAATCAGAGAAACACCAAAAAAATTCCAAGATTCAACCACTAGCTAGGAACGGTCATGCCCGCCGTTTTGACCGCATTTTGAAACGGGCATAAAAAATTCAAAAAAAAATCAAAAAAATGGAAAACCTTCGCATTGTGTCATTATATGTGACCAAGTTTCCAGGAAAAATAATAAACTTGTAATATGGTAATTATTTTAAAAAAGTGTTCTCAGAAATGAGCTATCATGTGTGAAGATTCATGTATTTCAACCCAAACGATCAATTTTATGGCCACATTCATGGCATAGTTTGTTCAAATGATCTCATATTGTGCACAAGGGTGCATCTTGGAATTCCAAACAATGTTGCCAAAGGGAGATTTCATTTTCTTTGCACGGAAAATTCATTTTCCATTTTTTGAGTGCCCGAAAGGAGGTTTTTTTGTGAAGGAACTACCAAATAATTGTTGCAAAATTGGACCAAATCATTTTTATAAAATACTAGGCCATATTTAATGCACAAATAAAAAAATGGTTGGGTGTAAATTTTTTTGATCCACCTCTCTTGAAAAAGGCAAATTTCCGCCGATTCAGTTGGAAGCGGGTCAAATTTGAACTGCAGCTGCCTCATAGTTTGCTATTTATTTTTTTCAAAAATCATTTCTAGGTACATAAGTATCTATTTAATCAGAGAAATACCAAAAAATTCCAAGATTCAACCACTAGCTAGGAACGGTCATTCCCGCCGTTTTGACCGCATTTTGAAACGGGTATAAAAAATTAAAAAAAAATCAAAAAATTGGGAAACCTTCGCATTGTGTCATCATATGTGGCCAAGTTCCTAGGAAAAATAACAAACTTGTAATACGGCAATTATTTTAAAAAAGTGTTCTCAGAAACGAGCTATCATGTGTGGAGATCAATGGCTTTCAAGCCAAATGATCAATCTTATGGCCACATTCATGGCATAGTTTGTTCAAATGATCTAATATTGTGCACAAGGGTGCATATTGGAATGGCAAACAATGTTGCCTAAGGAAGTTTTCATTTTCGTTGGACGAAAAAACCATTTTCCATTTTTCGAGTGCCCAAAAGGAGGTTTTTTGTGAAGGAACTACCAAATAATTGTTGCAAAATTGGACCGAATCATTTTTATAAAATACTAGGCCATATTTAATGCACAATTGACAAAATGGTTGGGTGTAAAAAATTTTGATCCACCTCTCGTGAAAAAGACAAATTTCCGCCGATTCAGTTGGAAGCGGGTCAAATTTGAATTGCAGCTGCCTCATAGTTTGCTATTTATTTTTTCCAAAAATCATTTCTAGTTACATAAGGACCTATTTAATCATAAATACATGGTTTGGTGGCGATACGTCGAGGTTTGGGCGGTGGCCGAGGGCCTCAACTCTAGAGCGCGTAAACTCGCATGCCCGTTGCGTGGTCACCGCGTGACCGTAATGTTGCCATGTGTTCTGGGCGGCTTAGGCATGTCTAGTGGGTTGGGCACTCCCCAGGTTGGTTCTAGGAAGAAAATTAGAACATAAGATTCTCATGAGAAGACCGATCGATGCTCAAACATGAATTAGCAGCCAAGTGTTTGATTAGCGGTACGGGAAATGCACATGGCCAATGGGCGTGAGTTTTGGCTGAGGATGATCATCTACTAAGGAGAATGTCTTCACAAATTTTTAGCTCAAAAGGAGGATCCTAGGTGGTACTTGCTTTGCAAAGTACCACGTTGGACAAAAATATGAATGTTGAAGCTGGGCTCAAAATAATGAATGGATTGAGCTGAAATTTTGTGGAGGATGGTTATTTGGGCATAGGAAAGCATTGTAGAAAATTGATACCATTTGGACATGCCAAAGTAGTACTTCCTTCACAATGCTCTTCTATGGACAGAAACTTGGGAAAACTAGTGAGAGAGATTGGATGAATGAAATGAGCTCAAAATTGGTGTAGGTAAGTTACCTAGGTATGGTCATGCGCTGGTCAATTTTCAGATCATTTGGGTAAGCCTAGATAGTACTTACTTCACAAAGGTTCTCTCGAGGTAGAAACTTTGGAAATTTCCCGAGAAATATTTACTAGGAAAATTGAGCTGAATATTATCATGTGGCAATGATTTGGGTATGGAAGAGTGCCCGAAAAGTTTGAGGGTAATAGGAGGGGTCTATATAACACTTGCTTTGCAACGTGCCAATTTGGCCATAAAATATAAATTGAACCTGGGCTCACATAGATGATTTGACTGAGCTGCAATTTGGAGGAGGGTGATAATTTGGGCATATGAAGGAACTGTATAAATTTCATGTCATTTAGAGATATAAAAAAGGTACTTCCTTCACAATGCTTCTAGGTGGACAAAAACTTTGGAAATTTCCCGAGGAAGATTTGCTAGGCAAATGGAGCTGAATTTTGTCATGCAGTAATGATTTGGATAGGAAAGAGTGTCCAAAAATTCCGAGGGCAATCTAGAATATATAAATAGCACTTCCTTCATAAAGTGTTGTTGTGAACAGAATAGGAAAATGAATATTGTTGAATTAGTTTTGAACTAGGCAAGGAAGGATTTTTACATATTTGATGAATATATGACCCAAAGAATTTATGAGATTTTTTTGGGAATTTTGGGAATGATAGAAATATAGGTTGCTTCACAACCTAGGGCAAAAACTGCCACATGGACATGACACATAGGCAAAACTGATGAGATGGCGCCTAGTCATCACAACCCACCACAATCTACAAGGCTATGACCATCTATATTGGTCATTAACAACTAGAAATAAGGCAGCGGACTAGCACTGTTTGCTTTGTGACCATTTCGTGTAAGGAAATTACGACCTTTCTGACCAAAATGGTCGCAATGGTTTAGGGTTTGAAGCCCCCTGAACAGCTTTTGACCAATTGGTCTAAAATGGTCATAAATTTATGACCAATTCTTCGAGGGTCACTGACAGAAGGTCATAAGTTGACATATTTCTATTAGTGTACCGGCAAGTCTCTTTACTTGTTTCGTAACACATCATCCCATGATCAACTCCTTGGTCACATTGTGCACATTATGATGATGTCCTACCGAGTGGGCCTAGAGATACCTCTCCGTTTACACGGAGTGACAAATCCCAGTCTCGATTCGTGCCAACCCAACAGACACTTTTGGAGATACCCGTAGTGCACCTTTATAGCCACCCAGTTACGTTGTGGCGTTTGGTACACCCAAAGCATTCCTACGGTATCCGGGAGTTGCACAATCTCATGGTCTAAGGAAATGATACTTGACATTAGAAAAGCTTTAGCAGACAAACTATACGATCTTGTGCTAGGCTTAGGATTGGGTCTTGTCCATCACATCATTCTCCTAATGATGTGATCCCGTTATCAATGACATCCAATGTCCATGGTCAGGAAACCATGACCATCTATTGATCAACGATCTAGTCAACTAGAGGCTTACTAGGGACATGTTGTGGTCTACGTATTCACACATGTATTACGGTTTCCGGTTAATACAATTATAACATGAACAATAGACAATTATTATGAACAAGGAAATACAATAATAACCATTTTATTATTGCCTCTAGGGCATATTTCCAACAGCTATGGAGAAGGACCCTGAGTACTTTGGCGAAGCCCTTCAGATGTGTTCTCAGCTGAACATTCTCAGAATCATGCAGTTCAACAAGGATTTTGATGCAGATTTGGTGGCTCAATTCTTTGCTACTATTCATCTTGGAACTGATGCCAACAGGACTCTGACTTGGATGACCAATGGCAAGTTGCTTTCCGTCAAGTGGAAGGCCTTCATGGAGTTACTTGAGGTGGAAGATCACGGGCTTGAGACTCCAGTCGGCTTCCGCCCTCACCACAATGCTACCTCCACTCATAAGCAAGCCCTTTGGCCCTACTGTACTGTGAAGGTTCACCCTGTGACTAAGAAGGAAACCTATGAGCTGTCTGCCTTTCTGGACATACTTCATCGTGTCTTCCGAGAGACTCTCTTCCCTAGCATCGGGAATCTGGATATGGTCCACTACTATCTCGTGGACATGCATCTATTCCGCTAGCATGAGAAGGAAGCAAACACTGGAGAGTGCCTAGACATTTCTCATGTTATGTGGTCTGAACTTCTCTCTGCCGTTTCTGAGTGCAAATGCCCAATCTATGGTCCATTCATCATGCGGCTCATTGAGAAGGCCTGTGCACGTGTCTATCCCAAGGAGATGTTGGAAACTAGAGAATTGGTTTCTCATGAGATCAAGCGTCTGAGGAAGAAGGACAATTGGGGCACCACATCGCCTAAACCAGGGGGTCCATCTGCTGCTGCTGACATGGAGACCGAGGGTGGGGCTGCGGCCGATGATCGCGATGAGGACTTTGGGCCTTCTAGTGCAGAACCCTCTTGGGCAAAGAAGCTTAAACGCAAGATGAAGAAGCTCTTCTGCATGGAGTCTCATGGTCAGTACATGACTCATGTGGCTGAGAAGCAGTCCAGGGGGCGTCACAAGGAGCTCATGTGTCAGCTGGGTGCGACCGTTGCCAACAGTTCTGAGGGCCAGATCACTGAAGAGGAGGAATGGATTCAGCAGCACTGTCCGTGGACCGATTCAGAAACCGAGTAGTGTCCGACTGAGGATGGCAGTGCGGATGACCCTGCCAGGATGTGATGAGGTTGCTATCACCTGGAGCCGTAGCTTTGCTCTTTGCCTTTTTGGTGTCTCACTGCCAAAGGAGGAGAGAGTTTAGGGATTTGTGTTGTTGCCGTGTTGCGAGTGTGTGTTTGTGGTTTGTGGTGTCTTGTGTTTTCTCGTCGTTTTGATTGGTTTTGTTTGGTGCCAGTGAGACCAAAGTTCTAGACATATGGTGTGAGACATATGCTGCCATATCTTTACCTTATTATCTATGTCTATTCAGTACTGTAGTATCTTATGAGTTGCATGCTTATCCTGTTTTATACCCTGCTCTCATGTATCCCGTGCTTAGAACAATTGGACTATAAAATATAGGGGGAGTGTTGATCCGAATGTGTGTGCCTTGCATTCCAAAGGCACTACTAACTAGGTGCACACATTCAGGGGGAGCCCGTCTATATTTCGTAGTTCTAAGTGTAACGCCCTCGATGCGGCTATATCTCCCACGTGTCGAAGCACGACTTAGAGGCATAACCGCATTCAAAGCAATGTCGCAAGTGAGGTAATCTTCACACAACCCATGTAATACATAAGGGAAAGAGATACATAGTTGGCTTACAATCGCCACTTCACACAAATACATGAATAAAGCATTACAACATCTAAATACAATCAAGGTCCGACTACGGAACCAAAATAAAAGAAGAACCCCAAAAGCGACAAGGTCCCCGATCGACTGGGCTCCACTACTGATTAACTAGAAACGAAACAAGACAAAGGACAAGATCTTCATCGAGCTCCTCCTTGAGCTTGGTTGCGTCAACTGCACGGACTCATCGGCACCTGCAAGCTGGTTTTGGAAGTATCTGTGAGCCACGAGGACTCAGCAATCTCGCACCCTCGCGATCAAGACTATTTAAGCTTATGGGTAAGGTAAAGGTATGAGGTGGAGCTGCAGCAAGCGACTAGCATATATGGTGGCTAACATACGCAAATGAGAGCGAGAAGAGAAGGCAAAGCACGAACAAGAAACTATGATCAAGAAGTGATCCTAGAACAACCTACGTCAAGCATAACTCCAACACCGTGTTCACTTCCCAGACTCCGCCGGAAAGAGACCATCACGGTTACACACGCGGTTGATGCATTTTAATTAAGGTCAACTTCAGCTTTTCTACAACCGAACATTAACAAATTCCCATCTGCCCATAACCACGGGCATGGCTTTCGAAAGTTCAAATCCCTGCAGGGGTGTCCCAACTTAGCCCATGACAAGCTCTCACGGTCAACGAAGGATATACCTTCTCCCGAGACATTCCGATCAGACTCGGTATCCCGGTTCTACAAGACAACTTCGACAAGTTAAAACAAATCCAGCAACACCGCCCGAATGTGCCGACAAATCCCGATAGGAGCTGCACATATCTCGTTCACACGGCACACTCAGATTGTCTAAACTTCCGGTAGGCCAGCCCAGAGTTGCCCCTGGTGGCCACCGGTGGCTGACGAGGTGGACCAACACTCAGAGGAGCACTGGCCCGGGGGTAAAATAATGATGACCCTTGAGTCTGCAGAACCCAAGGGAAAGAAAAGGCTAGGTGGCGAATGGTAAAACCAATGTTGGGCATTGCTGGAGGGGTTTTATTCAAGGCAAACTGTCAAGGGGTTCCCATTATTACCCAACCGCGTAAGGAACGCAAAATCTGGGAACATAACACCGATATGACGGAAACTAGGGCAGCAAGAGTGGAACGAAACACCAGGCATAAGGCCGAGCCTTCCGCCCTTTATCAAGTATATAGATGCATTAATTAAATAAGAGATATTGTGATATCCCAACAAGTAAACATGTTCCAACAAGCAACAACATCTCCATGTTCCAACAAGGAACAAACTTCATCTTCACCTGCAACTAACAATGCTATAAGAGGGGCTGAGCAAAGCGGTAACATAGCCAATCAACGGTTTGCTAGGACAAGGTGGGTTAGAGGCTTGGTTCAACAATATGGGAGGCATGATAAGCAAGTGGTAGGCATCGTAGCGTAGGCATAGCAAAAGAGCGAGCAACTAGCAAGCAAAGATAGAAGTGATTTCGAGGGTATGGTCATCTTGAAGGAAATATGCCCTAGAGGCAATAATAAAGTTATTATTTATTTCCTTATATCATGATAAATGTTTATTATTCATGCTAGAATTGTATTAACCGGAAACATAATACATGTGTGAATACATAGACAAACTTAGTGTCACTAGTATGCCTCTACTTAACTAGCTCGTTTATCAAAGATGGTTATGTTTCCTAACCATGAACAAAGTGTTGTTATTTGATTAACGAGGTCACATCATTAGTTGAGTGATCTGATTGACATGACCCATTCCATTAGCTTAGCACCCGATCGTTTAGTATGTTGCTATTGCTTTCTTCATGACTTATACATGTTCCTATGACTATGAGATTATGCAACTCCCGTTTGCCGAAGGAACACTTTGGGTGCTACCAAACGTCACAACGTAACTGGGTGATTATAAAGGAGCATTACAGGTGTCTCCAAAGGTAGATGTTGGGTTGGCGTATTTCGAGATTAGGATTTGTCACTCCGATTGTCGGAGAGGTATCTCTGGGCCCTCTCGGTAATGCACATCACTTAAGCCTTGCAAGCATTGCAACTAAATGAGTTAGTTGCGGGATGATGTATTACAGAACGAGTAAAGAGACTTGCCGATAACGAGATTGAACTAGGTATTGGAATACCGATGATCGAATCTCGGGCAAGTAACATACCGATGACAAAGGGAACAACGTATGCAGTTATGCGGTCTGACCGATAAAGATCTTCGTAGAATATGTAGGAGCCAATATGGGCATCCAGGTCCCGCTATTGGTTATTGACCGGAGACGTGTCTCGGTCATGTCTACATTGTTCTCGAACCCGTAGGGTCCGCACGCTTAAGGTTACGATGATAGTTATATTATGAGTTTATGCATTTTGATTTACCGAAGGTTGTTCGGAGTCCCGGATGTGATCACGGACATGACAAGGAGTCTCGAAATGGTCGAGACATAAATATTGATATATTGGAAGCCTATGTTTGGATATCAGAAGTGTTCCGGGTGAAATCGGGATTTTACCGGAGTACCGGGAGGTTACTGGAACCCCCCGGGAGCTATATGGGCCTTAGTGGGCTTTAGTGGAAAGGAGAAAGGAGCAGACCAAGGTGGCCGCGCGCCTCCCCCCTCCCCTAGTCCTACTAGGACTAGGAGAGGTGGCCGGCCCCCCTCTCTCTCTTCCCCCCCACCAAGCAGTCCTATTCCAACTAGGATTGGGGGGAATCCTACTCCCAGAGGGAGTAGGACTCTCCTGGCGCGCCACACCTTGGCCGGCCAGCCTCCCCCCTCTAGTCCTTTATATACTGAGGCAGAGGCACCCTAGAACACACAAGTTGATCCACGTGATCTATTCCTTAGCCGTGTGCGGTGCCCCAGCCACCATAGTCCTCGATAATACTATAGCGGAGTTTAGGCGAAGCCCTGCTGCTGTAGTACATAAAGATCGTCACCACGCCGTCGTGCTGACGAAACTCTTCCCCGACACTTTGCTAGATCGGAGTCCGTGGATCGTCATCGAGCTGAACGTGTGCTCGAACTCGAAGGTGTTGTAGTTTCGGTGCTTGATCGATTGGATCACGAAGACGTACGACTACTTCCTCTACGTTGTGTCAACGCTTCCGCAGTCGGTCTGCGTGGGTACGTAGACAACACTCTCCCCTCTCGTTGCTGTGCATCACATGATCTTGCGTGTGCGTAGGAAATTTTTTGAAATTACTACGAAACCCAATAGTGGCATCCGAGCCTAGGTTATTTATGTTGATGTTATATGCACGAGTAGAACACAAGTGAGTTGTGGGCGATATAAGTCATACTGCCTACCAGCATGTCATACTTTGGTTCGGCGGCATTGTTGGACGAGACGACCCGGACCAACCTTACGCGTACGCTTACGCGAGACCGGTTCCCCCGACGTGCTTTGCACATAGGTGGCTTGCGGGCGACTGTCTCTCCAACTTTAGTTGAACCAAGTATGGCTACGCCCGGTCCTTGCGAAGGTTAAAACGGAGTCTATTTGACAAACTATCGTTGTGGTTTTGATGCGTAGGTGAGATTGGTTCTTGCTTAAGCCCGTAGCAGCCACGTAAAATTTGCAACAACAAAGTAGAGGACGTCTAACTTGTTTTTGCAGGGCATGTTGTGATGTGATATGGTCAAGACATGATGCTAAATTTTATTGTATGAGATGATCATGTTTTGTAACCGAGTTATCGGCAACTGGCAGGAGCCATATGGTTGTCGCTTTATTGTATGTAATGAAATCGCGATGTAATGCTTTACTTTATTACTAAGCGGTAGTGATAGTCGTGGAAGCATAAGCTTGGCGAGACGACAACGATGCTACGATGGAGATCAAGGTGTCACGCCGGTGACGATGGTGATGGTGCTTCGGAGATGGAGATCACAAGCACAAGATGATGATGGCCATATCATATCACTTATATTGATTGCATGTGATGTTTATCCTTTTATGCATCTTATCTTGCTTTGATTGACGGTAGCATTATAAGATGATCTCTCACTAAATTATCAAGAAGTGTTCTCCCTGAGTATGCACCGTTGCCAAAGTTCGTCATGCCCAGACACCACGTGATGATCGGGTGTGATAAGCTCTACGTCCATCTACAACGGGTGCAAGCCAGTTTTGCACACGCAGAATACTCAGGTTAAACTTGACGAGCCTAGCATATGCAGATATGGCCTCGGAACACGGAGACCGAAAGGTCGAGCGTGAATCATATAGTAGATATGATCAACATAACGATGTTCACCATTGAAAACTACTCCATCTCACGTGATGATCGGTTATGGTTTAGTTGATTTGGATCACGTAATCACTTAGAAGATTAGAGGGATGTCTATCTAAGTGGGAGTTCTTAAGTAATTTGATTAATTGAACTTAAACTTATCATGAACTTAGTACCTGATAATATCTTGCTTGTTTATGTTGATTGTAGATAGATGGCTCGTGCTATTGTTCCGTTGAATTTTAATGCGTTCCTTGAGAAAGCAAAGTTGAAAGATGATGGTAGCAATTACACGGACTGGGTCCGTAACTTGAGGATTATCCTCATTGCTGCACATAAGAATTACGTCCTGGAAGCACCGCTAGGTGCCAGGCCTGCTGCAGGAGCAACGCCGGATGTTATGAACGCCTGGCAGAGCAAAGCTGATGACTACTCGATAGTTCAGTGTGCCATGCTTTACGGCTTAGAATCGGGACTTCAACGACGTTTTGAACGTCATGGAGCATATGAGATGTTCCAGGAGTTGAAGTTAATATTTCAAGCAAATGCCCGGGTTGAGAGATATGAAGTCTCCAATAAGTTCTATAGCTGCAAGATGGAGGAGAACAGTTCTGTCAGTGAGCATATACTCAAAATGTCTGGGTATAATAATCACTTGATACAATTGGGAGTTAATCTTCCGGATGATTGCGTCATTGACAGAATTCTCCAATCACTGCCACCAAGCTAGAAGAGCTTCGTGATGAACTATAATATGCAAGGGATGAACAAGACTATTCCTGAGCTCTTCGCAATGCTGAAAACTGCGGAGGTAGAAATCAAGAAGGAGCATCAAGTGTTGATGGTTAACAAGACCACTAGTTTCAAGAAAAAGGGCAAAGGGAAGAAGAAGGGGAACTTCAAGAAGAACAACAAGCAAGTTGCTGCTCAGGAGAAGAAACCCAAGTCTGGACCTAAGCCTGAAACTGAGTGCTTCTACTGCAAGCAGACTGGTCACTGGAAGCGGAACTGCCCCAAGTATTTGGCGGATAAGAAGGATGGCAAGGTGAACAAAGGTATATATGATATACATGTTATTGATGTGTACCTTACTAGAGCTCCCGGTAGCACCTGGGTATTTGATACTAGTTCTGTTGCTAATATTTGCAACTCGAAACAGGGACTACGGAATAGGCGGGCACTGGCAAAGGACGAGGTGACGATGCGCGTAGGAAACGGTTCCAAAGTCGATGTGATCGCGGTCGGCACGCTACCTCTACATCTACCTTCGGGATTAGTATTAGACCTAAATAATTGTTATTTGGTGCCAGCGTTAAGCATGAACATTATATCTGGATCTTGTTTGATGCGAGACGGTTATTCATTTAAATCAGAGAATAATGGTTGTTCTATTTATATGAGTAATATCTTTTATGGTCATGCACCCTTGAAGAGTGGTCTATTCTTGTTGAATCTCGATAGTAGTAACACACATATTCATAATGTTGAAGCCAAAAGATGCAGAGTTGATAATGAAAGTGCAACTTATTTGTGGCACTGTCGTTTAGGTCATATCGGTGTAAAGCGCATGAAGAAACTCCTGATGGACTTTTGGAACCACTTGATTATGAATCACTTGGTACTTGCGAACCGTGCCTCATGGGCAAGATGACTAAAACACCGTTCTCCGGTACAATGAAGAGAGCAACAGATTTGTTGGAAATCATACATACCGATGTATGTGGTCCGATGAATATTGAGGCTCGTGTCGGATATCGTTATTTTCTCACCTTCACAGATGACTTAAGCAGACATGGGTATATCTACTTAATGAAACATAAGTCTGAAACATTTGAAAAGTTCAAAGAATTTCAGAGTGAAGTTGAAAATCATCGTAACAAGAAAATAAAGTTTCTACAATATGATCGTGGAGGAGAATATTTGAGTTACGAGTTTGGTGTACATTTGAAAAATTGTGGAATAGTTTCGCAACTCACGCCACCCGGAACACCACAGCGTAATGGTGTGTCTGAACATCGTAATCGTACTTTACTAGATATGGTGCGATCTATGATGTCTCTTACTGATTTACCGCTATCGTTTTGGGGTTATGCTTTAGAGACGGCCGCATTCACGTTAAATAGGGCACCATCAAAACCGTTGAGACGACGCCTTATGAACCGTGGTTTGGCAAGAAACCAAAGTTGTCATTTCTTAAAGTTTGGGGCTGCGATGCTTATGTGAAAAAGCTTCAACCTGATAAGCTCGAACCCAAATCGGAGAAATGTGTCTTCATAGGATACCCAAAAGAGACTGTTGGGTACACCTTCTATCACAAATCCGAAGGCAAGACATTCGTTGCTAAGAATGGATCCTTTCTAGAGAAGGAGTTTCTCTCGAAAGAAGTGAGTGGGAGAAAAGTAGAACTTGACGAGGTAACTGTACCTGCTCCTTTATTGGAAAGTAGTACATCACAGAAAACTGTTTCTATGACACCTACACCAATAAGTGAGGAAGCTAATGATGATGGTCATGAAACTTCAGATCAAGATACCACTGAACCTCGTAGATCAACCAGAGTAAGATCCGCGCCAGAGTGGTACGGTAATCCTGTTCTGGAAATCATGCTACTAGATCATGATGAACCTACGAACTATGAAGAAGCGATAGTGAGCCCAGATTCCGCAAAGTGGCTTGAAGCCATGAAATCTGAGATGGGATCCATGTATGAGAACAAAGTATGGACTTTGGTTGACTTGCCCGTTGATCAGCAAGCAATTGAGAATAAATGGATCTTCAAGAAAAAGACTGACGCTGATGGTAATGTTACTGTCTACAAAGCTCGACTTGTCGCAAAAGGTTTTCGACAAGTTCAAGGGGTTGACTATGATGAGACCTTCTCACCCGTAGCGATGCTTAAGTCTGTCCAAATCATGTTAGCAATTGCCGCATTTTATGATTATGAAATTTGGCAGATGGATGTCAAAACTGCATTCCTGAATGGATTTCTGGAAGAAGAGTTGTATATGATGCAACCGGAAGGTTTTGTCGATCCAAAGGGAGCTAACAAAGTGTGCAAGCTCCAGCGATCCATTTATGGACTGGTGCAAGCCTCTCGGAGTTGGAATAAACATTTTGATAGCGTGATCAAAGCATTTGGTTTTATACAGACTTTCGGAGAAGCCTGTATTTACAAGAAAGTGAGTGGGAGCTCTGTAGCATTTCTGATATTATATGTGGATGACATATTGCTGATTGGAAATGATATAGAATTTCTGGATAGCATAAAGGGATACTTGAATAAGAGTTTTTCAATGAAAGACCTCGGTGAAGCTGCTTACATATTAGGCATAAAGATCTATAGAGATAGATCAAGACGCTTAATTGGACTTTCACAAACAACATACCTTGACAAAAATTTGAAGAAGTTCAAAATGGATCAAGCAAAGAAAGGATTCTTGCCTGTGTTACGAGGTGTGAAATTGAGTAAGACTCAATGCCCGACCACTGCAGAAGATAGAGAGAATATGAAAGATGTTCCCTATGCATCAGCGATAGGATCTATCATGTATGCAATGCTGTGTACCAGACCTGATGTGTGCCTTGCTATAAGTCTAGCAGGGAGGTACCAAAGTAATCCAGGAGTGGATCACTGGACAGCGGTCAAGAACATCCTGAAATACCTGAAAAGGACTAAGGATATGCTTCTCGTATATGGAGGTGACAAAGAGCTCGTCGTAAAAGGTTACGTTGATGCAAGCTTTGACACTGATCCGGACGATTCTAAATCGCAAACCGGATACATGTTTACATTAAACGGTGGAGCTGTCAGTTGGTGCAGTTCTAAACAAAGCGTCGTAGCGGGATCTACATGTGAAGCGGAGTACATAGCTGCTTCGAAAGCAGCAAATGAAGGAGTCTGGATGAAGGAGTTCATATCCGATCTAGGTGTCATACCTAGTGCATCGGGTCCAATGAAAATCTTTTGTGACAATACTGGTGCAATTGCCTTGGCAAAGGAATCCAGATTTCACAAGAGAACCAAGCACATCAAGAGATGCTTCAATTCCATCCGGGATCTAGTCCAGGTGGGAGACATAGAGATTTGCAAGATACATACGGATCTGAATGTTGCAGACCCATTGACTAAGCCTCTTCCACGAGCAAAACATGATCAGCACCAACGCTCCATGGGTGTTAGAATCATTACAGTGTAATCTAGATTATTGACTCTAGTGCAAGTGGGAGACTAAAGGAAATATGCCCTAGAGGCAATAATAAAGTTATTATTTATTTCCTTATATCATGATAAATGTTTATTATTCATGCTAGAATTGTATTAACCGGAAACATAATACATGTGTGAATACATAGACAAACTTAGTGTCACTAGTATGCATCTACTTAACTAGCTCGTTAATCAAAGATGGTTATGTTTCCTAACCATGAACAAAGTGTTGTTATTTGATTAACGAGGTCACATCATTAGTTGAATGATCTGATTGACATGACCCATTCCATTAGCTTAGCACCCGATCATTTAGTATGTTGCTATTGCTTTCTTCATGACTTATACATGTTCCTATGACTATGAGATTATGCAACTCCCGTTTGCCGGAGGAACACTTTGGGTGCTACCAAACTTCACAACGTAACTGGGTGATTATAAAGGAGCATTACAGGTGTCTCCAAAGGTAGATGTTGGGTTGGCGTATTTCGAGATTAGGATTTGTCACTCCGATTGTCGGAGAGGTATCTCTGGGCCCTCTCGGTAATGCACATCACTTAAGCCTTGCAAGCATTGCAACTAAATGAGTTAGTTGCGGGATGATGTATTACAGAACGAGTAAAGAGACTTGCCGGTAACGAGATTGAACTAGGTATTGGAATACCGACGATCGAATCTCGGGCACGTAACATACCGATGACAAAGGGAACAATGTATGCAGTTATGCGGTCTGACCGATAAAGATCTTCGTAGAATATGTAGGAGCCAATATGGGCATCCAGGTCCCGCTATTGGTTATTGACCGAAGATGTGTCTCGGTTATGTCTACATTGTTCTCGAACCCGTAGGGTCCGCACGCTTAAGGTTACGATGACAATTATATTATGAGTTTATGCATTTTGATGTATCGAAGGTTGTTCAGAGTCCCGGATGTGATCACGGACATGACGAGGAGTCTCGAAATGGCCGAGACATAAAGATTGATATATTGGAAGCCTATGTTTGGATATCGGAAGTGTTCCGGGTGAAATCGGGATTTTACCGGAGTACCGGGAGGTTACCGGAACCCCCCGGGAGCTATATGGGCCTTAGTGGGCTTTAGTGGAAAGGAGAAAGGAGCAGCCCAAGGTGGCCACGCGCCTCCCCCCTCCCCTAGTCCTATTAGGACTAGGAGAGGTGGCCGGCCCCCCTCTCTCTCTTTCCCCCCACCAAGGAGTCCTATTCCAACTAGGATTGGGGGGGGGGGGGAATCCTACTCCCAGAGGGAGTAGGACTCTCCTGGCATGCCACACCTTGGCCGGCCAGCCTCCCCCCCTCTAGTCCTTTATATACTGAGGCAGAGGCACCCTAGAACACACAAGTTGATCCACGTGATCTATTCCTTAGCCGTGTGCGGTGCCCCAGCCACCATAGTCCTCGATAATACTGTAGCGGAGTTTAGGCGAAGCCCTGCTGCTGTAGTACATCAAGATCGTCACCACACCGTCGTGCTGACGAAACTCTTCCCCGACACTTTGCTGGATCAGAGTCCGGGGATCGTCATCGAGATGAACGTGTGCTCGAACTCGGAGGTGCCGTAGTTTCGGTGCTTGATCGGTTGGATCGCGAAGACGTACGACTACTTCCTCTATGTTGTGTCAATGCTTCCGCAGTCAGTCTGCGTGGGTACGTAGACAACACTCTCCCCTCTCGTTGCTGTGCATCACATGATCTTACGTGTGCGTAGGAAATTTTTTGAAATTACTACGAGACCCAACACATCTTGCCTGAAATCCCGCAAGGAAGAAGAACGAGTCCATGAAGAAGACAAACGGATGTAGTCGAACGAATCCTCACAACACGACATTAACGGAAACAACCCGAAGAAGCATCACCGGAAAGAAGCAAACAACATCGTAAACAAACATCACATAAACATGGAATGATGCACAACCAAGTATGATGCATGTCCGGTTTTAATGAAGCATGGCATGGCAAAGTGCAACAAACAACACTACGAATTAAGTGGAGCTCAATATGCAACGGATTGCATATTGACGAAACACCACATGACTTATTTAGTTTGATCTTGTTTATGTACCCAATAATATTAAATGTTGTTAAACATGGCAAGAGGGTGAAGCAAAGTAAAACTACCTATCTAGTCAAGGTTAAATGAGGCCGGAAGCAACGAACAACAAATCCGGAAACTCCTCATGTGCATATATTAGGTTAGATCATGTTCTATCCTAAAACATATTTTAGAGTTGTTTAACATGCAAAGCAATGTCACCATGATAAACTAGGCAAAATTCCACCCCATTTACATATAAAGATTATTTAAAACCGAGCTACGGTTATTTAGTTACAAAATAAAGCATTTTAACACGGCATAGGAGCAAACTTAAGCAAACAACATTTTAAGCAATTTAAACATGGATGAAAATGACATATTATGAAACTAGACAAAATTCTAAGCAAGTTTCATGTATAAATTATTTTAATCCGGTGCACGGATGATGAGTTATTAAATGCATGAAACTAGGGGGGTTTCCTGTAAAATAGTCGTCTCTAGAATAAAAGCTAAAATCGCAGTCAGGAAAAAAACATAACGGGTTGAGACTAAGCAGAGGCCCAACAGGGAATAAACAAAAAGAAAAAAACAAAGGAGGCGCTGGGCCTCACCATGGGCTTTGGCCCAAGGCGGCGGAGAGGAAGGAGGCCCGCAGAGGGTGCGCTGGGCCGGCTTGCTTGGCTCGATCGAAAGGGTCAATGAAGCCTGGTCTCGCTCGTGTTCTGACGAAGCTAAAGCACGCAGCAGTTCGGTGCAGCGAAACATGGCAGCAGGGCGGCGACCGATCTTGGGAGCGACGCAGCAGGACTTGGCGCGACGGCTTTAGGGACTTGGCGAGGCTCCAGGACGGTGCGGCGGTGGATCCGGGCATGGGGAGAGGCGCGATGCAGGCGGGGCGTGGTCAACAGGAGCGGGGCGAGGCGCTGCTGTCCTCTTCTCTGAAGAAACAGAAACAACAGCAGGGGTTTGAAGCAGGGGCTCTTCGGCGAGGGCACCGGCGACCGGGGACGGGGCCTAGCTGCCGGGATCTGGCCGGAACGGGCAAGTGCGGCGGAGTGCCAGTCGGATCTGGTCGGAGATTGCGTGGATCCATGGTGGACGATGACGAACAGCGGGCGACGGGGTTCCTGCACTCCACGGAAGAGAGAGCCATGAGAGGAGGAGGAGAAGCAAGATGGGGATAAGGAAGGAGAGGGAAGCCGGGCACTGGCCTGGGTCGGGGCGACGCTTGCGAGGGTCAATGACGAGGACAGCGGGGCAGAGC